>NC_091469.1:305237659-305547525 GCF_036971445.1 Narcine bancroftii | reverse complement strand
CGGAAATCAGAGTTGGGGAATCAGAGGCGAGGAATCAGAGTTGGGGATTCAGACATGGGGAATCAGAGGCGGGGAATCAGAGGTGGGGAATCAGAGATGGTGAATCAGAGGCGGGGAATCAGATATGGGTAATCCGAGATGAGGAATCAGAGGCAGGGAATCAGAGTTGGGGAATCATAGGCGGGGAATAAGACATGGGTAATCAGATGCGGGGAATCAGAGGCGGGGAATCAGAGACGGGGAATCAGAGGCGGGGAATCAGATATGGGGAATCAGAGATGGGGAATCAGAGGCAGGGAATCAGAGATGGGGAATCAGATGCGGGTAATCTGAGTTGAGGAATCAGAGGTGGAGTATCAGACATGGGGATTCAGAGGCTGGAAATCAGAGTTGGGGAATCAGAGGCGGGGAAACAGAGTTGGGGATTCAGAGGCGGGGAATGAGTGTTGGGGAATCAGACGTGGGGAATAAGAAATGGGGAATCAGAGGTGTGGAATCAGAGGCAGAGAATCAGAGATGGGGAATCGGAGTTGGGGAATAAGAGGCGGGGAATCAGATGCGGGGTGTCGGATATGGGGAATCAGAGGCAGGGAATAAGAGTTGGGGAATCAGAGCCAGGGAATCAGAGATGGGGAATCAGAGATGGGGTATCAGATGCAGGGAATCAGAGGCGGGGAATCAGAGTTGGGGAATCAGAGGCGGGGAATCAGATTTGGGGAATCAGAGGCGGGGAATCAGACATGGGGAATCTGAGGCGGGGAATCAGAGGTGGAGAATCAGAGATGGGGAATCAGAGGTGGGGAATCAGATATGGGGAATCAGAGATGGTGAATCAGAGGCAGGGAATCAGAGATGGGGAATCAGATGCGGGTAATCTGAGTTGTGGAATCAGAGGCAGGGAATCAGACATGGGGATTCAGTGGCCGGAAATCAAAGTTGGGGAATCAGAGGCGAGGAATCAGAGTTGGGGATTCAGACATGGGGAATCAGAGGCGGGGAATCAGAGGCGGTGAATCAGAGATGGTGAATCAGAGGCGGGGAATCAGACATGGGGATTCAGTGGCCGGAAATCAGAGTTGGGGAATCAGAGGCGAGGAATCAGAGTTGGGGATTCAGACATGGGGAATCAGAGGCGGGGAATCAGAGGTGGGGAATCAGAGATGGTGAATCAGAGGCGGGGAATCAGATATGGGGAATCCGAGATGAGGAATCAGAGGCAGGGAATCAGAGTTGGGGTATCATAGGCGGGAAATAAGACATGGGTAATCAGACGCGGGGAATCAGAGGCGGGGAATCAGAGACGGGGAATCAGAGGCAGGGAATCAGATATGGGGAATCAGAGATGGGGAATCAGAGGCAGGGAATCAGAGATGGGGAATCAGATGCTGGTAATCTGAGTTGAGGAATCAGAGGTGGAGTATCAGACATGGGGATTCAGAGGCTGGAAATCAGAGTTGGGGAATCAGAGGCGGGAAATCAGAGTTGGGGATTCAGAGGCGGGGAATCAGTGTTGGGGAATCAGACGTGGGGAATAAGAAATGGGGAATCAGAGGTGTGGAATCAGAGGCAGAGAATCAGAGATGGGGAATCGGAGTTGGGGAATAAGAGGCGGGGAATCAGATGTGGGGTGTCGGATATTGGGAATCAGAGGCAGGGAATAAGATTTGGGGAATCAGAGCCAGGGAATCAGAGATGGGGAATCAGAGATGGGGTATCAGATGCGGGGAATCAGAGGCGGGGAATCAGAGTTGGGGAATCAGATGCGGGGAATCAGATTTGGGGAATCAGAGGCGGGGAATCAGACATGGGGAATAAGAGGCCGGGTATCAGAGGCGGGGAATAAGAGGCCGGGAATCAGAGGCGGGGAATCTCAGGCGGGGAATCATATATGGGGAATCAGAGGCTGGGAATCAGAGATGGGGAATCCGATGCGGAGAATTTGAGATGGTGAATCAGAGTAGGGAATCAGAGGCTGGGAATCAGAGTTGGGGAATCAGTGGCGGGGAATCAAAGTTGGGGAATCAGAGGCGGGGAATCAGAGGCGGGGAATCACAGGGGGGGAATCAGTGTTGGGGAATTAAAAGCGGGGAACCTGAGATTGGGAATCAGAGGCGGGGATTCAGAGGCGGGGAATCAGAGATCTGGAATCAGAGGCGGGGAATCAGAGTTGGGGAATCAGAGTCGGGGAATCTAAGGCCGGGAATCAGAGGAGGGGAATCAGAGTTGGGGAATCAGAGGCGGGCAATCAGAGATGGGGATTCAGAGGCGGGGAATCAGAGATGGGGAATCAGAGGCAGGGAATCAGAGATGGGGAATCAGAGGCGGGGAATCAGATATGGGGAATCAGAGGCGGGGTATCAGATGTGGGGAATCAGAGTTGGGGAATCGGAGGTGGGGAATCAGAGATAGGTATGAGAGGCGGGAATCAGAGATGGGGAGTCAGAGGTGTGGAATCAGAGATGGGGAATCAGAGGCGGGTTATCAAAGGCGAGAAATTAGTGTTGGGATATCAGAGGCGGGGAATCAGAGATGGGGAATGAGTTGCGGGGAATCAGAGGTGGGGCGTGAGAGTCGGGGAATCAGAGGTGGGGCATCAGAGATGGGGAATCAGAGGTGGGGAATCAGAGGCCGGGAATCAGAGATCGGGAATCAGAGGCGGGGAATCATAGGCGGGGAATAAGACATGGGGAATCAGAGGCGGGGTGTCAGAGTTGGGGAATCAGAGGTGGGGAATAAGAGTTGGGGAATCAGAGGTGTGGAATCAGAGGCTGGGAATCAGAGGCGGTGAATCAGTGTTGGGGAATCAGAGGCGGGGAATCAGACATGGGGATTCAGTGGCCGGAAATCAGAGTTGGGGAATCAGAGGCGAGGAATCAGAGTTGGGGATTCAGACATGGGGAATCAGAGGCGGGGAATCAGAGGCGGGGAATCAGAGATGGTGAATCAGAGGCGGGGAATCAGATATGGGGAATCCGAGATGAGGAATCAGAGGCAGGGAATCAGAGTTGGGGAATCATAGGCGGGGAATAAGACATGGGTAATCAGAAGCGGGGAATCAGAGGTGGGGAATCAGAGACGGGGAATCAGAGGCGGGGAATCAGAGGTGGGGAACCAGAGGCTGGGAATCAGAGTTGGGGAAACAGAGGCGGGGAATCAGTGTTGGGGAATCAGAGGCGGGGAATCAGATATGGGGAATCAGAGGCAAGGAATCAGAGGCGGGGAATCAGAGTTGGGGATTCAGAGGCGGGAGTCAGATTTGGCGAATCAGAGTTTGGGAATCAGACATGGGGAATCGGAGGCGGGGAATCAGAGGTGGAGAATCAGAGATGGGGAATCAGAGCCAGGGAATCAGAGATGGGGAATCAGAGATGGGGTATCAGATGCGGGGAATCAGAGGCGGGGAATCAGAGTTGGGGAATCAGAGGCGGGGAATCAGATTTGGGGAATCAGAGGCGGGGAATCAGACATGGGGTATAAGAGGCCGGGTATCAGAGGCGGAGAATAAGAGGCGGGGAATCAGAGGCGGGGAATCTCAGGCGGGGAATCATATATGGGGAATCAGAGGCTGGGAATCAGAGATGGGGAATCAGATGCGGAGAATTTGAGATGGTGAATCAGAGTAGGGAATCAGAGGTGGGGAATTAGAGATGGGGAATCAGAGACGGGGAATCAGAGGCGGGGAACCAGAGGCTGGGAATCAGAGTTGGGGAAACAGAGGCGGGGAATCAGAGTTATGGAATCAGAGGCGGAGAATCAGAGATGGGGAATGAGTTGCGGGGAATCAGAGGTGGGACGTGAGAGTCGGGGAATCAGAGGTGGGGCATCAGAGATGGGGAATCAGAGGTGGGGAATCAGAGATGGGGAATCAGAGGCGGGGTATCAGAGGTGGGGAATCAGAGTTGGGGAATCGGAGGTGGGGAATCAGAGATAGGTATGAGAGGCCGGAATCAGAGATGGGGAGTCAGAGGTGTGGAATCATAGATGGGGAATCAGAGGCGGGGAATCAGAGATGGGGAATCAGAGGCAGGGAATCAGAGATGGGGAATCAGAGGCGGGGAATCAGAGATGGGCAATCAGAGGCGAGGTATCAGAGGTGGGGAAACAGAGGTGGGGAATCAGAGGCGGGGAATCAGAGATCGGGAATCAGAGGCGGGGAATCAGAGATGGGGAAACAGAGGTGGGGAATCAGAGGCGGGGAATCAGAGATCGGGAATCAGAGGCGGGGAATCAGATATGGGGAATCAGAGATGGGGAATCAGAGGCTGGGAATCAGAGTTGGGGAATCATAGGCGGGGAATAAGACATGGGGAATCAGAGGCGGGGTGTCAGAGTTGGGGAATCAGAGGTGGGGAATAAGAGTTGGGGAATCAGAGGTGTGGAATAAGAGATGAGGAATCAGAGGTGTGGAATCAGAGGCGGGGAATAAGAGTTGGGGAATCAGAGGCGGGGAATCAGAGGTGGTAATCAGAGGTGGGGTATCAGATATGGGGAATCAGAGGCAGGGAATCAGAGTTGGGGAATCAGTTGCAGAGAATAAGACATGGGAAATCAGAGGCGGGGAGTCAGAGTTGGGGAATCAGAGTTGGGGATTCAGAGGGGGGAGTCAGATTTGGCGAATCAGAGTTTGGGAATCAGACATGGGGAATCGGAGGCGGGGAATCAGAGGTGGAGAATCAGAGATGGGGAATCAGAGGTGGGGAATCAGATATGGGGAATCAGAGATGGTGAATCAGAGGCAGGGAATCAGAGATGGGGAATCAGATGCGGGTAATCTGAGTTGTGGAATCAGAGGCGGGGAATCAGACATGGGGATTCAGTGGCCGGAAATCAAAGTTGGGGAATCAGAGGCAAGGAATCAGAGTTGGGGATTCAGACATGGGGAATCAGAGGCGGGGAATCGGAGGCGGGGAATCAGAGATGGTGAATCAGAGGCGGGGAATCAGACATGAGGATTCAGTGGCCGGAAATCAGAGTTGGGGAATCAGAGGCGAGGAATCAGAGTTGGGGATTCAGACATGGGGAATCAGAGGCGGGGAATCAGAGGTGGGGAATCAGAGATGGTGAATCAGAGGCGGGGAATCAGATATGGGTAATCCGAGATGAGGAATCAGAGGCAGGGAATCAGAGTTGGGGAATCATAGGCGGGGAATAAGACATGGGTAATCAGATGCGGGGAATCAGAGGCGGGGAATCAGAGACGGGGAATCAGAGGCGGGGAATCAGATATGGGGAATCAGAGATGGGGAATCAGAGGCAGGGAATCAGAGATGGGGAATCAGATGCGGGTAATCTGAGTTGAGGAATCAGAGGTGGAGTATCAGACATGGGGATTCAGAGGCTGGAAATCAGAGTTGGGGAATCAGAGGCGGGGAAACAGAGTTGGGGATTCAGAGGCGGGGAATGAGTGTTGGGGAATCAGACGTGGGGAATAAGAAATGGGGAATCAGAGGTGTGGAATCAGAGGCAGAGAATCAGAGATGGGGAATCGGAGTTGGGGAATAAGAGGCGGGGAATCAGATGCGGGGTGTCGGATATGGGGAATCAGAGGCAGGGAATAAGAGTTGGGGAATCAGAGCCAGGGAATCAGAGATGGGGAATCAGAGATGGGGTATCAGATGCGGGGAATCAGAGGCGGGGAATCAGAGTTGGGGAATCAGAGGCGGGGAATCAGATTTGGGGAATCAGAGGCGGGGAATCAGACATGGGGAATCTGAGGCGGGGAATCAGAGGTGGAGAATCAGAGATGGGGAATCAGAGGTGGGGAATCAGATATGGGGAATCAGAGATGGTGAATCAGAGGCAGGGAATCAGAGATGGGGAATCAGATGCGGGTAATCTGAGTTGTGGAATCAGAGGCAGGGAATCAGACATGGGGATTCAGTGGCCGGAAATCAAAGTTGGGGAATCAGAGGCGAGGAATCAGAGTTGGGGATTCAGACATGGGGAATCAGAGGCGGGGAATCAGAGGCGGGGAATCAGAGATGGTGAATCAGAGGCGGGGAATCAGACATGGGGATTCAGTGGCCGGAAATCAGAGTTGGGGAATCAGAGGCGAGGAATCAGAGTTGGGGATTCATACATGGGGAATCAGAGGCGGGGAATCAGAGGTGGGGAATCAGAGATGGTGAATCAGAGGCGGGGAATCAGATATGGGGAATCCGAGATGAGGAATCAGAGGCAGGGAATCAGAGTTGGGGTATCATAGGCGGGGAATAAGACATGGGTAATCAGACGCGGGGAATCAGAGGCGGGGAATCAGAGACGGGGAATCAGAGGCAGGGAATCAGATATGGGGAATCAGAGATGGGGAATCAGAGGCAGGGAATCAGAGATGGGGAATCAGATGCTGGTAATCTGAGTTGAGGAATCAGAGGTGGAGTATCAGACATGGGGATTCAGAGGCTGGAAATCAGAGTTGGGGAATCAGAGGCGGGAAATCAGAGTTGGGGATTCAGAGGCGGGGAATCAGTGTTGGGGAATCAGACGTGGGGAATAAGAAATGGGGAATCAGAGGTGTGGAATCAGAGGCAGAGAATCAGAGATGGGGAATCGGAGTTGGGGAATAAGAGGCGGGGAATCAGATGTGGGGTGTCGGATATTGGGAATCAGAGGCAGGGAATAAGATTTGGGGAATCAGAGCCAGGGAATCAGAGATGGGGAATCAGAGATGGGGTATCAGATGCGGGGAATCAGAGGCGGGGAATCAGAGTTGGGGAATCAGATGCGGGGAATCAGATTTGGGGAATCAGAGGCGGGGAATCAGACATGGGGAATAAGAGGCCGGGTATCAGAGGCGGGGAATAAGAGGCCGGGAATCAGAGGCGGGGAATCTCAGGCGGGGAATCATATATGGGGAATCAGAGGCTGGGAATCAGAGATGGGGAATCCGATGCGGAGAATTTGAGATGGTGAATCAGAGTAGGGAATCAGAGGCTGGGAATCAGAGTTGGGGAATCAGTGGCGGGGAATCAAAGTTGGGGAATCAGAGGCGGGGAATCAGAGGCGGGGAATCACAGGGGGGGAATCAGTGTTGGGGAATTAAAAGCGGGGAACCTGAGATTGGGAATCAGAGGCGGGGATTCAGAGGCGGGGAATCAGAGATCTGGAATCAGAGGCGGGGAATCAGAGTTGGGGAATCAGAGTCGGGGAATCAGATATGGGGAATCAGAGGCGGGGTATCAGATGTGGGGAATCAGAGTTGGGGAATCGGAGGTGGGGAATCAGAGATAGGTATGAGAGGCGGGAATCAGAGATGGGGAGTCAGAGGTGTGGAATCAGAGATGGGGAATCAGAGGCGGGTTATCAAAGGCGAGAAATTAGTGTTGGGATATCAGAGGCGGGGATTCAGAGATGGGGAATGAGTTGCGGGGAATCAGAGGTGGGGCGTGAGAGTCGGGGAATCAGAGGTGGGGCATCAGAGATGGGGAATCAGAGGTGGGGAATCAGAGGCCGGGAATCAGAGATCGGGAATCAGAGGCGGGGAATCATAGGCGGGGAATAAGACATGGGGAATCAGAGGCGGGGTGTCAGAGTTGGGGAATCAGAGGTGGGGAATAAGAGTTGGGGAATCAGAGGTGTGGAATCAGAGGCTGGGAATCAGAGGCGGTGAATCAGTGTTGGGGAATCAGAGGCGGGGAATCAGACATGGGGATTCAGTGGCCGGAAATCAGAGTTGGGGAATCAGAGGCGAGGAATCAGAGTTGGGGATTCAGACATGGGGAATCAGAGGCGGGGAATCAGAGGCGGGGAATCAGAGATGGTGAATCAGAGGCGGGGAATCAGATATGGGGAATCCGAGATGAGGAATCAGAGGCAGGGAATCAGAGTTGGGGAATCATAGGCGGGGAATAAGACATGGGTAATCAGAAGCGGGGAATCAGAGGTGGGGAATCAGAGACGGGGAATCAGAGGCGGGGAATCAGAGGCGGGGAACCAGAGGCTGGGAATCAGAGTTGGGGAAACAGAGGCGGGGAATCAGTGTTGGGGAATCAGAGGCGGGGAATCAGATATGGGGAATCAGAGGCAAGGAATCAGAGGCGGGGAATCAGAGTTGGGGATTCAGAGGCGGGAGTCAGATTTGGCGAATCAGAGTTTGGGAATCAGACATGGGGAATCGGAGGCGGGGAATCAGAGGTGGAGAATCAGAGATGGGGAATCAGAGCCAGGGAATCAGAGATGGGGAATCAGAGATGGGGTATCAGATGCGGGGAATCAGAGGCGGGGAATCAGAGTTGGGGAATCAGAGGCGGGGAATCAGATTTGGGGAATCAGAGGCGGGGAATCAGACATGGGGTATAAGAGGCCGGGTATCAGAGGCGGAGAATAAGAGGCGGGGAATCAGAGGCGGGGAATCTCAGGCGGGGAATCATATATGGGGAATCAGAGGCTGGGAATCAGAGATGGGGAATCAGATGCGGAGAATTTGAGATGGTGAATCAGAGTAGGGAATCAGAGGTGGGGAATTAGAGATGGGGAATCAGAGACGGGGAATCAGAGGCGGGGAACCAGAGGCTGGGAATCAGAGTTGGGGAAACAGAGGCGGGGAATCAGAGTTATGGAATCAGAGGCGGAGAATCAGAGATGGGGAATCAGAAATGGGGAATCAGTGGCGGGGAATCAAAGTTGGTGAATCAGAGGCGGGGAATCAGAGGCGGGGAATCACAGGGGGGGGAATCAGTGTTGGGGAATTAAAAGCGGGGAACCTGAGATTGGGAATCAGAGGCGGGGATTCAGAGGCGGGGAATCAGATGCGGGTAATCTGAGTTGTGGAATCAGAGGCAGGGAATCAGACATGGGGATTCAGTGGCCGGAAATCAAAGTTGGGGAATCAGAGGCGAGGAATCAGAGTTGGGGATTCAGACATGGGGAATCAGAGGCGGGGAATCAGAGGCGGGGAATCAGAGATGGTGAATCAGAGGCGGGGAATCAGACATGGGGATTCAGTGGCCGGAAATCAGAGTTGGGGAATCAGAGGCGAGGAATCAGAGTTGGGGATTCAGACATGGGGAATCAGAGGCGGGGAATCAGAGGTGGGGAATCAGAGATGGTGAATCAGAGGCGGGGAATCAGATATGGGGAATCCGAGATGAGGAATCAGAGGCAGGGAATCAGAGTTGGGGTATCATAGGCGGGGAATAAGACATGGGTAATCAGACGCGGGGAATCAGAGGCGGGGAATCAGAGACGGGGAATCAGAGGCGGGGAATCAGATATGGGGAATCAGAGATGGGGAATCAGAGGCAGGGAATCAGAGATGGGGAATCAGATGCTGGTAATCTGAGTTGAGGAATCAGAGGTGGAGTATCAGACATGGGGATTCAGAGGCTGGAAATCAGAGTTGGGGAATCAGAGGCGGGAAATCAGAGTTGGGGATTCAGAGGCGGGGAATCAGTGTTGGGGAATCAGACGTGGGGAATAAGAAATGGGGAATCAGAGGTGTGGAATCAGAGGCAGAGAATCAGAGATGGGGAATCGGAGTTGGGGAATAAGAGGCGGGGAATCAGATGTGGGTTGTCGGATATTGGGAATCAGAGGCAGGGAATAAGATTTGGGGAATCAGAGCCAGGGAATCAGAGATGGGGAATCAGAGATGGGGTATCAGATGCGGGGAATCAGAGGCGGGGAATCAGAGTTGGGGAATCAGATGCGGGGAATCAGATTTGGGGAATCAGAGGCGGGGAATCAGACATGGGGAATAAGAGGCCGGGTATCAGAGGCGGGGAATAAGAGGCCGGGAATCAGAGGCGGGGAATCTCAGGCGGGGAATCATATATGGGGAATCAGAGGCTGGGAATCAGAGATGGGGAATCCGATGCGGAGAATTTGAGATGGTGAATCAGAGTAGGGAATCAGAGGCTGGGAATCAGAGTTGGGGAATCAGTGGCGGGGAATCAAAGTTGGGGAATCAGAGGCGGGGAATCAGAGGCGGGGAATCACAGGGGGGGAATCAGTGTTGGGGAATTAAAAGCGGGGAACCTGAGATTGGGAATCAGAGGCGGGGATTCAGAGGCGGGGAATCAGAGATCTGGAATCAGAGGCGGGGAATCAGAGTTGGGGAATCAGAGTCGGGGAATCTAAGGCCGGGAATCAGAGGAGGGGAATCAGAGTTGGGGAATCAGAGGCGGGCAATCAGAGATGGGGATTCAGAGGCGGGGAATCAGAGATGGGGAATCAGAGGCAGGGAATCAGAGATCGGGAATCAGAGGCGGGGAATCATAGGCGGGGAATAAGACATGGGGAATCAGAGGCGGGGTGTCAGAGTTGGGGAATCAGAGGTGGGGAATAAGAGTTGGGGAATCAGAGGTGTGGAATCAGAGGCTGGGAATCAGAGGCGGTGAATCAGTGTTGGGGAATCAGAGGCGGGGAATCAGACATGGGGATTCAGTGGCCGGAAATCAGAGTTGGGGAATCAGAGGCGAGGAATCAGAGTTGGGGATTCAGACATGGGGAATCAGAGGCGGGGAATCAGAGGCGGGGAATCAGAGATGGTGAATCAGAGGCGGGGAATCAGATATGGGGAATCCGAGATGAGGAATCAGAGGCAGGGAATCAGAGTTGGGGAATCATAGGCGGGGAATAAGACATGGGTAATCAGAAGCGGGGAATCAGAGGCGGGGAATCAGAGACGGGGAATCAGAGGCGGGGAATCAGAGGCGGGGAACCAGAGGCTGGGAATCAGAGTTGGGGAAACAGAGGCGGGGAATCAGTGTTGGGGAATCAGAGGCGGGGAATCAGATATGGGGAATCAGAGGCAAGGAATCAGAGGCGGGGAATCAGAGTTGGGGATTCAGAGGCGGGAGTCAGATTTGGCGAATCAGAGTTTGGGAATCAGACATGGGGAATCGGAGGCGGGGAATCAGAGGTGGAGAATCAGAGATGGGGAATCAGAGCCAGGGAATCAGAGATGGGGAATCAGAGATGGGGTATCAGATGCGGGGAATCAGAGGCGGGGAATCAGAGTTGGGGAATCAGAGGCGGGGAATCAGATTTGGGGAATCAGAGGCGGGGAATCAGACATGGGGTATAAGAGGCCGGGTATCAGAGGCGGAGAATAAGAGGCGGGGAATCAGAGGCGGGGAATCTCAGGCGGGGAATCATATATGGGGAATCAGAGGCTGGGAATCAGAGATGGGGAATCAGATGCGGAGAATTTGAGATGGTGAATCAGAGTAGGGAATCAGAGGTGGGGAATTAGAGATGGGGAATCAGAGACGGGGAATCAGAGGCGGGGAACCAGAGGCTGGGAATCAGAGTTGGGGAAACAGAGGCGGGGAATCAGAGTTATGGAATCAGAGGCGGAGAATCAGACATTGGGAATCAGAGGCGGTGAATCAGAGGCAGGGAATCAGAGTTGTGGAATCAGAGGTGGAGAATCAGAGATGGGGAATCAGAAATGGGGAATCAGTGGCGGGGAATCAAAGTTGGTGAATCAGAGGCGGGGAATCAGAGGCGGGGAATCACAGGGGGGGGAATCTGTGTTGGGGAATTAAAAGCGGGGAACCTGAGATTGGGAATCAGAGGCGGGGATTCAGAGGCGGGGAATCAGAGATCTGGAATCAGAGGCGGGGAATCAGAGTTGGGGAATCTGAGTCGGGGAATCTAAGGCCGGGAATCAGAAGAGGGGAATCAGAGTTGGGGAATCAGAGGCGGGCAATCAGAGATGGGGATTCAGTGGCGGGGAATCAGAGATGGGGAATCAGAGGCAGGGAATCAGAGATGGGGAATCAGAGGTGGGGAATCAGAGATGGGGAATCAGAGGCGGGGAATAAGACATGGGTAATCAGAAGCGGGGAATCAGAGGCGGGGAATCAGAGACGGGGAATCAGAGGCGGGGAATCAGAGGCGGGGAACCAGAGGCTGGGAATCAGAGTTGGGGAAACAGAGGCGGGGAATCAGTGTTGGGGAATCAGAGGCGGGGAATCAGATATGGGGAATCAGAGGCAAGGAATCAGAGGCGGGGAATCAGAGTTGGGGATTCAGAGGCGGGAGTCAGATTTGGCGAATCAGAGTTTGGGAATCAGACATGGGGAATCGGAGGCGGGGAATCAGAGGTGGAGAATCAGAGATGGGGAATCAGAGCCAGGGAATCAGAGATGGGGAATCAGAGATGGGGTATCAGATGCGGGGAATCAGAGGCGGGGAATCAGAGTTGGGGAATCAGAGGCGGGGAATCAGAGTTGGGGAATCGGAGATGGGGAATCAGAGATAGGTATGAGAGGCGGGAATCAGAGATGGGGAGTCAGAGGTGTGGAATCAGAGATGGGGAATCAGAGGCTGGGTATCAAAGGCGAGGAATTAGTGTTGGGATATCTGAGGCGGGGAATCAGAGATGGGGAATGAGTTGCGGGGAATCAGAGGTGGGACGTGAGAGTCGGGGAATCAGAGGTGGGGCATCAGAGATGGGGAATCAGAGGTGGGGAATCAGAGATGGGGAATCAGAGGCGGGGTATCAGAGGTGGGGAATCAGAGTTGGGGAATCGGAGGTGGGGAATCAGAGATAGGTATGAGAGGCCGGAATCAGAGATGGGGAGTCAGAGGTGTGGAATCATAGATGGGGAATCAGAGGCGGGGAATCAGAGATGGGGAATCAGAGGCAGGGAATCAGAGATGGGGAATCAGAGGCGGGGAATCAGAGATGGGCAATCAGAGGCGGGGTATCAGAGGTGGGGAATCAGAGTTAGGGAATCGGAGGTGGGGAATCAGAGATAGGTATGAGAGGAGGGAATCAGAGATGGGGAGTCAGAGGTGTGGAATCATAGATTGGGAATCAGAGGCGGGGTATCAAAGGCGAGGAATTAGTGTTGGGATATCAGAGGCGGGGAATCAGAGATGGGGAATGAGAGGCGGGGAATCAGAGGTGGGGCGTGAGAGTCGGGGAATCAGAGGTGGGGCATCAGAGATGGGGAATCTGAGGTGGGGAATCAGAGGCGGGGAATCAGAGATGGGGAAACAGAGGTGGGGAATCAGAGGCGGGGAATCAGAGATCGGGAATCAGAGGCGGGGAATCAGATATGGGGAATCAGAGATGGGGAATCAGAGGCTGGGAATCAGAGTTGGGGAATCATAGGCGGGGAATAAGACATGGGGAATCAGAGGCGGGGTGTCAGAGTTGGGGAATCAGAGGTGGGGAATAAGAGTTGGGGAATCAGAGGTGTGGAATAAGAGATGAGGAATCAGAGGTGTGGAATCAGAGGCGGGGAATAAGAGTTGGGGAATCAGAGGCGGGGAATCAGAGGTGGTAATCAGAGGTGGGGTATCAGATATGGGGAATCAGAGGCAGGGAATCAGAGTTGGGGAATCAGTTGCAGAGAATAAGACATGGGAAATCAGAGGCGGGGAGTCAGAGTTGGGGAATCAGAGGTGGGGAATAAAAGTTGGGGAATCAGAGGTGTGGAATCAGAGGTGTGGAATCAGAGGCGGTGAATCAGAGGTGGAGAATCAGAGATGGGGAATCAGAGGTGGGGAATCAGATATGGGGAATCAGAGATGGTGAATCAGAGGCAGGGAATCAGAGATGGGGAATCAGATGCGGGTAATCTGAGTTGTGGAATCAGAGGCGGGGAATCAGACATGGGGATTCAGTGGCCGGAAATCAAAGTTGGGGAATCAGAGGCAAGGAATCAGAGTTGGGGATTCAGACATGGGGAATCAGAGGCGGGGAATCGGAGGCGGGGAATCAGAGATGGTGAATCAGAGGCGGGGAATCAGACATGAGGATTCAGTGGCCGGAAATCAGAGTTGGGGAATCAGAGGCGAGGAATCAGAGTTGGGGATTCAGACATGGGGAATCAGAGGCGGGGAATCAGAGGTGGGGAATCAGAGATGGTGAATCAGAGGCGGGGAATCAGATATGGGGAATCCGAGATGAGGAATCAGAGGCAGGGAATCAGAGTTGGGGAATCATAGGCGGGGAATAAGACATGGGTAATCAGATGCGGGGAATCAGAGGCGGGGAATCAGAGACGGGGAATCAGAGGCGGGGAATCAGATATGGGGAATCAGAGATGGGGAATCAGAGGCAGGGAATCAGAGATGGGGAATCAGATGCGGGTAATCTGAGTTGAGGAATCAGAGGTGGAGTATCAGACATGGGGATTCAGAGGCTGGAAATCAGAGTTGGGGAATCAGAGGCGGGGAAACAGAGTTGGGGATTCAGAGGCGGGGAATGAGTGTTGGGGAATCAGACGTGGGGAATAAGAAATGGGGAATCAGAGTTGTGGAATCAGAGGCAGAGAATCAGAGATGGGGAATCGGAGTTGGGGAATAAGAGGCGGGGAATCAGATGCGGGGTGTCGGATATGGGGAATCAGAGGCAGGGAATAAGAGTTGGGGAATCAGAGCCAGGGAATCAGAGATGGGGAATCAGAGATGGGGTATCAGATGCGGGGAATCAGAGGCGGGGAATCAGAGTTGGGGAATCAGAGGCGGGGAATCAGATTTGGGGAATCAGAGGCGGGGAATCAGACATGGGGAATCTGAGGCGGGGAATCAGAGGTGGAGAATCAGAGATGGGGAATCAGACGTGGGGAATCAGATATGGGGAATCAGAGATGGTGAATCAGAGGCAGGGAATCAGAGATGGGGAATCAGATGCGGGTAATCTGTGTTGTGGAATCAGAGGCAGGGAATCAGACATGGGGATTCAGTGGCCGGAAATCAAAGTTGGGGAATCAGAGGCGAGGAATCAGAGTTGGGGATTCAGACATGGGGAATCAGAGGCGGGGAATCAGAGGCGGGGAATCAGAGATGGTGAATCAGAGGCGGGGAATCAGACATGGGGATTCAGTGGCCGGAAATCAGAGTTGGGGAATCAGAGGCGAGGAATCAGAGTTGGGGATTCAGACATGGGGAATCAGAGGCGGGGAATCAGAGGTGGGGAATCAGAGATGGTGAATCAGAGGCGGGGAATCAGATATGGGGAATCCGAGATGAGGAATCAGAGGCAGGGAATCAGAGTTGGGGTATCATAGGCGGGGAATAAGACATGGGTAATCAGACGCGGGGAATCAGAGGCGGGGAATCAGAGACGGGGAATCAGAGGCGGGGAATCAGATATGGGGAATCAGAGATGGGGAATCAGAGGCAGGGAATCAGAGATGGGGAATCAGATGCTGGTAATCTGAGTTGAGGAATCAGAGGTGGAGTATCAGACATGGGGATTCAGAGGCTGGAAATCAGAGTTGGGGAATCAGAGGCGGGAAATCAGAGTTGGGGATTCAGAGGCGGGGAATCAGTGTTGGGGAATCAGACGTGGGGAATAAGAAATGGGGAATCAGAGGTGTGGAATCAGAGGCAGAGAATCAGAGATGGGGAATCGGAGTTGGGGAATAAGAGGCGGGGAATCAGATGTGGGGTGTCGGATATTGGGAATCAGAGGCAGGGAATAAGATTTGGGGAATCAGAGCCAGGGAATCAGAGATGGGGAATCAGAGATGGGGTATCAGATGCGGGGAATCAGAGGCGGGGAATCAGAGTTGGGGAATCAGATGCGGGGAATCAGATTTGGGGAATCAGAGGCGGGGAATCAGACATGGGGAATAAGAGGCCGGGTATCAGAGGCGGGGAATAAGAGGCCGGGAATCAGAGGCGGGGAATCTCAGGCGGGGAATCATATATGGGGAATCAGAGGCTGGGAATCAGAGATGGGGAATCCGATGCGGAGAATTTGAGATGGTGAATCAGAGTAGGGAATCAGAGGCTGGGAATCAGAGTTGGGGAATCAGTGGCGGGGAATCAAAGTTGGGGAATCAGAGGCGGGGAATCAGAGGCGGGGAATCACAGGGGGGGAATCAGTGTTGGGGAATTAAAAGCGGGGAACCTGAGATTGGGAATCAGAGGCGGGGATTCAGAGGCGGGGAATCAGAGATCTGGAATCAGAGGCGGGGAATCAGAGTTGGGGAATCAGAGTCGGGGAATCTAAGGCCGGGAATCAGAGGAGGGGAATCAGAGTTGGGGAATCAGAGGCGGGCAATCAGAGATGGGGATTCAGAGGCGGGGAATCAGAGATGGGGAATCAGAGGCAGGGAATCAGAGATGGGGAATCAGAGGCGGGGAATCAGATATGGGGAATCAGAGGCGGGGTATCAGATGTGGGGAATCAGAGTTGGGGAATCGGAGGTGGGGAATCAGAGATAGGTATGAGAGGCGGGAATCAGAGATGGGGAGTCAGAGGTGTGGAATCAGAGATGGGGAATCAGAGGCGGGTTATCAAAGGCGAGAAATTAGTGTTGGGATATCAGAGGCGGGGAATCAGAGATGGGGAATGAGTTGCGGGGAATCAGAGGTGGGGCGTGAGAGTCGGGGAATCAGAGGTGGGGCATCAGAGATGGGGAATCAGAGGTGGGGAATCAGAGGCCGGGAATCAGAGATCGGGAATCAGAGGCGGGGAATCATAGGCGGGGAATAAGACATGGGGAATCAGAGGCGGGGTGTCAGAGTTGGGGAATCAGAGGTGGGGAATAAGAGTTGGGGAATCAGAGGTGTGGAATAAGAGATGAGGAATCAGAGGTGTGGAATCAGAGGCGGGGAATAAGAGATGGGGAATCAGAGGCGGGGAATCAGAGGTGGTAATCAGAGGTGGGGTATCAGATATGGGGAATCAGAGGCAGGGAATCAGAGTTGGGGAAACAGAGGCGGGGAATCAGAGTTGGGGAATCAGTTGCGGAGAATAAGACATGGGAAATCAGAGGCGGGGAGTCAGAGTTGGGGATTCAGAGGTGGGGAATAAGAGTTGGGGAATCAGAGGTGTGGAATCAGAGGCTGGGAATCAGAGGCGGTGAATCAGTGTTGGGGAATCAGAGGCGGGGAATCAGACATGGGGATTCAGTGGCCGGAAATCAGAGTTGGGGAATCAGAGGCGAGGAATCAGAGTTGGGGATTCAGACATGGGGAATCAGAGGCGGGGAATCAGAGGCGGGGAATCAGAGATGGTGAATCAGAGGCGGGGAATCAGATATGGGGAATCCGAGATGAGGAATCAGAGGCAGGGAATCAGAGTTGGGGAATCATAGGCGGGGAATAAGACATGTGTAATCAGAAGCGGGGAATCAGAGGCGGGGAATCAGAGACGGGGAATCAGAGGCGGGGAATCAGAGGCGGGGAACCAGAGGCTGGGAATCAGAGTTGGGGAAACAGAGGCGGGGAATCAGTGTTGGGGAATCAGAGGCGGGGAATCAGATATGGGGAATCAGAGGCAAGGAATCAGAGGCGGGGAATCAGAGTTGGGGATTCAGAGGCGGGAGTCAGATTTGGCGAATCAGAGTTTGGGAATCAGACATGGGGAATCGGAGGCGGGGAATCAGAGGTGGAGAATCAGAGATGGGGAATCAGAGCCAGGGAATCAGAGATGGGGAATCAGAGATGGGGTATCAGATGCGGGGAATCAGAGGCGGGGAATCAGAGTTGGGGAATCAGAGGCGGGGAATCAGATTTGGGGAATCAGAGGCGGGGAATCAGACATGGGGTATAAGAGGCCGGGTATCAGAGGCGGAGAATAAGAGGCGGGGAATCAGAGGCGGGGAATCTCAGGCGGGGAATCATATATGGGGAATCAGAGGCTGGGAATCAGAGATGGGGAATCAGATGCGGAGAATTTGAGATGGTGAATCAGAGTAGGGAATCAGAGGCGGGGAATTAGAGATGGGGAATCAGAGACGGGGAATCAGAGGCGGGGAACCAGAGGCTGGGAATCAGAGTTGGGGAAACAGAGGCGGGGAATCAGAGTTGTGGAATCAGAGGCGGAGAATCAGACATTGGGAATCAGAGGCGGTGAATCAGAGGCAGGGAATCAGAGTTGTGGAATCAGAGGTGGAGAATCAGAGATGGGGAATCAGAAATGGGGAATCAGTGGCGGGGAATCAAAGTTGGTGAATCAGAGGCGGGGAATCAGAGGCGGGGAATCACAGGGGGGGGAATCAGTGTTGGGGAATTAAAAGCGGGGAACCTGAGATTGGGAATCAGAGGCGGGGATTCAGAGGCGGGGAATCAGAGATCTGGAATCAGAGGCGGGGAATCAGAGTTGGGGAATCTGAGTCGGGGAATCTAAGGCCGGGAATCAGAAGAGGGGAATCAGAGTTGGGGAATCAGAGGCGGGCAATCAGAGATGGGGATTCAGTGGCGGGGAATCAGAGATGGGGAATTAGAGGCAGGGAATCAGAGATGGGGAATCAGAGGCGGGGAATCAGAGATGGGGAATCAGAGGCGGGGTATCAGAGGTGGGGAATCAGAGTTGGGGAATCGGAGGTGGGGAATCAGAGATAGGTATGAGAGGCGGGAATCAGAGATGGGGAGTCAGAGGTGTGGAATCAGAGATGGGGAATCAGAGGCGGGGTATCAAAGGCGAGGAATTAGTGTTGGGATATCAGAGGCGGGGAATCAAAGATGGGGAATGAGAGGCGGGGAATCAGAGGTGGGGCGTGAGAGTCGGGGAATCAGAGGTGGGGCATCAGAGATGGGGAATCAGAGGTGGGGAATCAGAGGCGGGGAATCAGAGATGGGGAAGCAGAGGTGGGGAATCAGAGGCGGGGAATCAGAGGCGGGAATCAGAGGTGGGACATCAGGGGCAGGTAATCAGAGGCGCGGAATCAGAGGCAGGGAATCAGAGATGGGGAATCAGAGGCGTGGAATCAGAGGTGGGGAATCAGAGCTGGGGCATCTAAGGTAGGGAATCAGAGATGGGTATTCAGATGCAGGGAATCAGAGGCGGGGAATCAGAGGCAGGGAATCAGAGATGGGAATCAGAGGCGGGGAATCACAGGTGGGAACCAGAGGTGGGCAATCAGAGTTGGGGAATCAGAGGCGGGGAATCAGTGGCAGGGAATCAGAGGCGGGGAATCAGAGGAGTGTCTACTCTCTGGACCCTGGAGTGTTCTGGATAAGAAGGCTACAGTCCGACCAGCCTGGTTCAAGATGGCTGCCAGGGCGAAGTCGGATGCATCGCTCTCGACTTGAAACGGGACAAACTCATTGATCGCGCGCAGCGTTGCAGCGGCGGTGTCGGATTTGATTCGATCGAAAGCCGCTCTGGCTTCGGTCGAGAGGGGAAAGGAGGTAGTCTTGATAAGAGGACGCACCTTGTCGGCGTAGTGTGGAACCCATTGGGTGTAATATGAGAAAAAGCCCAGGCAGCGTTTGAGCGCTTTCTGGGTATGGGGGTGGGTGGGGGGTTAGTCCATTAGGGGACGTATGCGAACAGGATCTGGCATCACTACCCTGTTTTCCACCATGCAACCTCGAATCACGAGTTGTGTGGTCCAGAAGACACACTTTTCAAAATTGTAGGTCAGGTTCAGCCGACTGGCAGTTTGAAGAAATTTGTCTAGGTTGGCGTCGTGGTCCTGTGTGTCATGGCCGCCGATGGTGACATTGTCCAGATACGGGAAGGTAGCGGTTAGCCCGTTCTGGTCCACCATCCGGTTCATTTCCCGCTGGAAGACCACAAAACCATTCGTGACCCCAAATGGTACCCTGAGAAATTGATACAGCCGCCCATTCGCTTCGAAGGCCATGAATGGTCGGTCCTCACAGCAGATCAGGAGCTGGTGGTAGGCCGAACGTAGGTCAATGGTGGAGAATATGTGGTATTGGGCGATCTGGTTCACCACATCCGTGATGCGTGGCAGGGGGTACGCATCCAGGAGCGTGAAGCGGTTAATGGTCTGGCTATAGTCGACCATCATCCGTAACTTTTCCCCGTTCTTGACAACCACCACCTGGGCTCTCCATGGACTTGAACTGGGTTCGATGATGCCCTCATCCAGTCATCTACGCACCTCACTCCTAATGAATTGCCTGTTTTCGTAACTATATTGCCGACTTTTGGTGGCCACAGGCTTCCAGCCAGGGGCGAGGTTTGCGAAGAGTGCTGGCGGGGCAATCCGGAGTGTGGAAAGGCCGCAGGAATAAAATTGTAGAGCTCGTCGAAAGAACCAAAGACTTGTTGATCCAAACCAAGGCTTTTATTAGCAAAAGATAGGAGCTCTTCACAGGTGGCCGACCAGTCCGGAATGATCCGACCTGGCTAGGGACACAACCCTTTAAGGCCCAAACTGTAGGCATGGCTTAGCTCTCAGCCAATCGCTGTAAGCACAGTCATTACATACTCTAGATACTGTAACTATATACATTGGTGATAGGTCTGTACTATCACAGCGTTTCAAGTTGTTTCCCAACTATTTGGACAAAACTTTGCCTGGTTCCAAATCACTGTCATAAGTCAGGGCACCAATGATTGTAAGACCACAAACAGGAGTCCTTGAAGGTGAATGAGCAGATTGTGGTCTCTTTTCCCTCCCAATCCAAAATAAATGACCCATTCTATATAATTTCCCGGAATTTCTCTTCCACATTTCGGAGAACATGCCTAATTGCTCTTTTTTTAAAAAAATAAGCATGCAAGTGAGAGCATTCTTGCAGCATCATGACCTTTAAATTTAAATTTAGATGTACAGCACGGTAACAGGCCTTTTCGGCCCATGAGCTCATGCAGCCCAATTACATCCAACTGACCTACAACCCTGGTGGATTTTGTAAAATCCTGAATTGGATCAGGTTAGGAATAATTAAGTGCTATCTGGGTTGAAAGGTAGTTAACTATATTACAAAGAAAATAATTCACAATCCTTGTAACTGGTGCTATCTGGATACAAATAGATGGTAGGGAAGCAGAGACCTTCAGCGTATCACAAATTTTGTCCAGTGCAGTAAAGGACGTGGTACAGAACTTTGATGGGCAGCAGGTTCAATCATATTTGTGGCATTAAACTAGCCTTTGATTGGTCATCTATGGCAAAAGCAATTTCATCATATTACCTGAGATTCTCATTGAATGAGAAGAAAACATTAAGTCAGTAGTAAGTATTTAGACATTACAAATTCAAGCATAGGTAAAAGCATGCTTTGACTCTGTGGATTAGCAATGCTTACAGTGAGTTTATTTCCAACCTGGCAATACTAAATATGATCAAAGTGAAGAATTGGAATCAGAATTTATTATCCTCAACAAGTTGCAAAATTCATTGCTTTGCGGCAGGATTACAGGTACAGATATTGCTATAAATTACATTTTAAAAAAAAGAAAGAAAAAAGGGGTGAGGTAGTGTCAATGGCTCATTGTCCATTCAGAAATCTGATGGCAGTGTGGAAGAAGCTGTCCTTATGCCCGCTGGGTGCTCGTCTTTAGCTCCTGGATGGAAGCAATGTGAGTTTGTTGCTTTACTTCTGAAAGGATGGGCACACAAATGGCTTTTTGGATGGAAGTGATGGTCTTGCCACAATAACACTGGGATTAATGGAGCACCTTTACTGTGCAAAATGTCCCTTGGAACTTCATTGGAGTATTTTTAAAATAAATCCGTATTATTAAATCTGAGGTCTATGGATCACTGTTGTTCTGTGGGTTTATTATGCTTGTACGTTATGTAGACCATTATTTGTGACAAAATTATCAAGTACAATAGGACTAAGGAGCGGAATTAGGCCATTCAGCCCATGGAGTTTGCTTCACCATTCAAATCCTGGCTAATGTATTTTTCCATTTAACCTCCTCCCAACAGAAGTTTAAAACAAGTTTGTAAATTTGAAAAGTAAATTCCCACCAAAACTAAAAAGAAAGTTCTGTGGGTGGTCTGGGAAGGGGCTTCATCTCATCCATGCTCCCCTTGATGAGTGGTCCACAGTAAGTGAATGAATACTTAAGGTGATCTGTGCTGAAAAGGTTGCGAAACACTGAAATAAATGATTAGATACAATATAGTGTGCAAATGATCTCTGTAAGTAATATGTAATTACTTATATGTAGTAGAATTTTAGAGAGGATCATAGATGGGTTTTCCAGCTGCAAAGAGCCATAGATACAAGCATATCTGATTACTAACTTCAAAGAGAAGTTACAGACACTGATACACCGATAGGGTGCTTCTAATTTTCTGTTGGGAGAATCTGCAGCTTCCATTTAGCACCTCATACTTGATATACGCAAGGTCAGAAACTGAGCAGAAGTCGTTTATTATCTCTGTCCATTGGTTGGTCATACTGAGCACCACCCCAATGCTCCTCATGTTGATTTTAAGGGATACTTTCACAGAATGTTAAGCCCCAGGATTTATTGCCAGTGTAAATAAATAGGAAAATGAGTTCAGTGCTCACCTGAAATTTGCTGGGGTATGCAAAAACAGTCTTTGATTTCAAGATGGTGTTTTGTTAAGGAACTTTGTTGTGTATTTTAATGTAAAAGATTCATAAAATTAGAATACTGTAAAACCCCTGGGTATCCGGAACCAATAGGGATTGGTAGATGCTGGATTTTCTCGTTGCTTGAAGCGCACTCTCACAATACCTAACTAATACACCAGAATTCAGAATAAACAGTTTAAAAGACAAAAGTGCAAAATGTAGAGTAATTTTTAAAAAATCAGAATTATTGACCTTAATTATGTAAAGTTCACTTTATTCAGACAGTTCCTATAACTTACAAAATCTTAATTTAAATTCGAACCCTGATTACTGGCGCTGTAAGAGCGTTGCGCTAACCATGCCACGATCATAATTAACCCCATCCCCCCACGTTTACAGATAAAGCTTTACTAATATACTTAATACTAATAAAGGTAAAGGCTCTTACGAGGCAAAGATAGGGAGATACTTAGGAAGAGTCACCGCAGTGGCAAGTGGCATCAACCGGCTCTTCATCCTGGATGATGCCAATTTATTCACACAACTCTATTGAAACTTTATTTAAATAGCTGCTGTGGGCAGGGCATCACCGAAGCGCTCAGATGGCTAAATGTTTGCTCCCATCCTCACTAAGGGATTGTATGTTGCTTCAGAGGACATTTACTTTTACAATTTTAAACTTATTGTTAAATTTTTATTCATTCTTAATTATTTAATTTTAATTTTTTTTTAGCCAGTTGCTGGAATTCCAATTAACAGAGATTTTACAGTATTTAATTACCCATAATTGAATGTACTACAATTATTAAAAGATCAATGAGCATGATAAAGAGATGAGTTGTGTAATTTTTAAATATTAATTTTTATTTAAAAATTATGGGTGAAATCTTGATAGAATTTTGGCAGTGGACATTTGATGAGTTTCCAGCTTTAAAGGGTGATATACTAATAGATTGAATTACTGTATATCTTGTCTGTTTTTGGCAAGGATACCAATAGTCTCCATGCTAGTCCTTATTTGGGAGATGACATGTGGACCTCACAGTAATGTTACAAAGACTCATTTCAGCTCTCTCCGCATTAACTACTGCAGTTATACTGATCGGCCAAAGCAACAGCTCAAGGAAGCCCGAGGCAAAGGGTAAGTGCAGAAATAAAGGAACAATGACTTAATATTTTTTATTCACAGCAGTGTCAAGAATGAAGCTTTAACATTTGCTGAATTCTTTTTTAACCTTGTTTAGTCCATGTCTACATGGCACAAATGGTGCATGTTCAACCTCAAGTTTGAGAACTCCTAAGCCATTTATTCTGGATGCCATTTTAACAATGTGTTTCCTTTCAGACATAGGCCAACCTTAAACAGACACTTAATCACCTTGTGCTAGATTGTGTTCCAATGACATCACTTGGGCCCACACACTCTTTCCTCTGAATTCCCCACTCACTGCCAAATGTGTCAACGCTGGTAGAGGGCAGAATTGCAGCCAAAGGCTTTTTTTTGTGTCTTTTTGAATGTTTCTTACTGATCTGCAAGCAGCTCAATATTTCCTAACTTAAACTTGCCCTCCCCTTTAATTGCCTCAAAACCTCAACTCCTCCAACTTCTGGTGAAGTGCTCCTTCTGATAACCATGAGAGATTCAATTCCTGATGCAATTAGAACCATAGAATTCCTACACCATAGAGGGGCCACTCAGCCCATCAAGTCCACACCAACTTTTTATTACTGTACAATCTTCTATTTGCTCCCTTCCTCTTTGCCCATCGCCATGCAAAAAAAAATTCTTATGTGGCTGTCCAATTTCTTTTTAAAGCCTTCATTGATTCTTTTGCCATTCTTTGATTTGAATCATAAATGTTCTCTGCATTAAAAAGATTGTGTTCACATCCTCTTTGTTTCTTTTGCTCCTGATTCTGAATCCGACTCCTTAAGCTATCTTTCAAGAACAACATGTCAAGTTTTTTAAACTCAACTAAATCTCCTCTTAGCTTTTGTTCCAATGAGAAATCTCCGATATTCTCCTTGCACCTGAACTTCCTTATTCCTGGAGGGTTACTGGTAAATGTTTTCTGCCCCCTCTTCAGGGCCATCAAACACTTCAAACTGTAGGCAGCCTGGACAACTTGTCATCAGCATCAACCCCTGCAGGCCACAGTCTGGGTCTGGGTTCACTCCGCTAAAATCTGGAGTTCCTTTTTCTCTGATTGTGATCTTCCCTTTGTGGAGCTGAATATTCAAATCAAGGAACAGGCATTATTAGTCCAAACTAATTAGAATAAAAGTTATACTAAGAATTGTGTACCATCAGCCAAATGACAAACCTTTCACATGATCTCACCACTTGCAGTGGTTTGCAAAATGACATGACTGCTGCTGTAATGAACAACTTGCTTTTAGTTTTGATAGTGAAGTAAAAAAGCACAATTTTCCCAGTATAATAGCAATTAAAATCTATTTCTATAATTCTACTTGTTCTGTTGCTGGGCATTCATAAATGTTTTGATGTCCCTGCTTTTTTTGTAACATTATTATTATCTTGGAATAATCAGGAGGAAAATAATTCATCTAGTTTCATTTCATAGCCAGAGAATTATCTGTAATGGTGTCTTTCCCCAAACCCACACCATTACTTCCTGGCACGCACCAGGAAATTTATCTTTGATGCATTTCTCTTTCTTATCTACATGCTGATCCAACTTTCCTACTGCTTTCTCCAAACTGTCAGGCTTTTTGTACAACACACAGTACTGGATGATCAGTAACATCCTTTTGCTAGATACCGTGAAAACTAAAATATTTGTCTTCAATACTACCAACAAAAAGAAAACATTGAGCGTTCCCTTTCCTCAGTAACCTGGCATTCACAACTTTGGTGTCATATTTAGTACTGAGATGAGCTTCTGATATCCATACCCAGCATTAATACAGGATACTTACAACATAATTACCTTCAGCTGATTAGCTGTCGAAACATTCATTCATGCTTTTGATACTTGCAGCCATACCTGTTCCAATTCATCAGATCAAGCAGCATCTGTGGAAAGAGAAAGAGAGTTAACATTTCAGACCGATGCCGTTTTATCGCTCCACAAGTGCTGCCTGTTTTTAATGACCATATATCCTCATGTTACAGCCAAATTTGGTGGACCAGTTTTCATGGTAAAATTTAGGGGGTCGACTATTACATATGTACTACTTTTGACCACGTTAAATACTTGCGCCGTTTGTGGCATTGGGAATTCCGATGTGTGGGTGGCCGGGACCAGGTGGTAAATCCACGATTGTGGCATCAGGAACACAGATGGGTGAGTGACAGGGGCCCAGGCAAGAGTTTGTGGTCGGGGCATCGGGAGCTCAAATGGGTGGGCAGTGGAGCCTATGGGAGATTCTGGGTCAAGGCGTTGGAAGCACTGGGAGCCAAAAATATGAGGGGGGTGGTGGGTTTGAATTTTTCAGTGATATATGGGAAAAAAAAAAGATTTTTGGGCCAAAAATAGGGGATCAACTTTTATATGGCATTGATTATTACATACGTATATCCGGTAATTTTTTTTTTCATGCTTGGCTGGGCTCTCTTGTTCTCCCCTTTACCATCACTGTGTTTGAATGCATTTTGGCACCCAGTTAAGTAATACCTCAATATTAAAATTCATGTCCTTATTTTGACATCAAGCAGCCTGAAAGATCTTCAGCTTCTTAATGGTCTAACATATCTGCATACCATAAATACTGAAATCTTGAACATCTGTAAGTCCTCCAGTGACAGTCAAGGCCAGATCCCTCAGTACTGAAATTCTTTCTCTATTTCTTATGGCCTAAAAATGTAATTTATGTGCATATGTTGCAATTCACAAACATAAATATTTCAAACTGTAATAGAAGCCAATTTTTTTCATTTTTTAAAGCTTACTCTTGATTTAACACCTTTTTTGCAAATGCATGTCAACATTATTTTTAGTTCCTGTTCTGAAAAATTCATAAAAAAAGTTAAAAATTGGTCTTTCCCTGGTTTGCAGTTTGTGATTCGCAGAAGGAGAGGGTGAGAGGGATACTATTGAACTGACATCTGATGGTGACAGACATTGAAATAAAGGATGGAATGACTGGATCTTAGTTGGATTGCTTCCATATCTTTGCCTCAGCTTCACTGCTAATTCTGGGCAAATATCTGAGGAACCTGAAGAGCAGGAGGATTTATTTGCTCATAATTTTTGGAGTGAGTGATAAAATCACACTGAAATGAAGTAGAAGTATGACTTATTATGTTTTAGTTTTTTTTTAGATATTTGGAAAAAAATGAGTACGTACATGAAAAATATTCAATGGACTCCGCGGTGAACAAGATGCAAAGAGGGAAGGGAACACCACAAAGCTGAAGAATATGCTGGGAAGTTCAGAGTCCTTTTGGTCCAGTCACACAAATGCTGATACATCTGGTTCAAACATCCCTCTGGTCAGAACGAACAGAAGTTCCAATCTTGCTGCAAAGACACCACATAGAGTTTCATTTACCTGTGACATTCCTTACTTTCACCGCATAGATAACCACAAGGCAGAAAAATTGTGTGAATATGAAAGAAAAGCATCTGAACTCACTTTACCAGTTTCATATGATCTAAAGAAATTACTCTGGAGAGTTTTTCCTTTCTTTAAATGGTTTTAAAGGTACAATGTTAAGGCATGGATTGTAGGAGACCTGGTGTCTGGAATCAGTATGGGTTTACTCATGATTCCTTTGTCTCTTGCTTTTGCAGTATGTGCTAGGGAGCCAGCTGTTAATGGGCTCTATACAAGTTTAGTTACTATTATCTTGTATTGCCTTCTTGGCACCACTCAACATCTGTCCCATGGAACATCTGCAATTACAACTCTTCTCATTGCCAGGAGCACAAGCCACATTGAAACATTAGAGCCTGCTTCTGATAGTGACTGTTCTTCAAGCTGTTTAAGAGAAGAGTATGTGGCTACTCTCACTTGTGCTTCTGGGATTATTTTAATTTTGATGGGAATTTTTCACCTCAGTTTCCTCAGAACTTACATCTCCAAGCCTGTTATGCTTGGCTTCAGAGCTCGAACAGCGTTGCATCTGTTAATCATCTTTCTGAGTGTATTACTTGGTGTTGATGGACCAGTTCACCGGGGTCCTTTATCAGTTGTTTATACTTTCAAAGACATAATTGCAAATACCAATGAAATAAACCATGTCTCTGTGATTGCAGGTTTGACAGCTTTGGCATTTCTGATACCTTTTAAAGTCATAAACTGCATTTATAGCAGGCACCTTATATCTATTGAGTTCATTGTTATGGCTGTTTCCATTTGTTTATCATTCTGGTTGGAACTAGAGGAAAGCTACAATATCAAGCTGATAAATAATTATACTTTGCCAAAACCCGTCCTTCCTTCTTTCGCCTTGATATTCAGTGTTGGCACAGATGCTGTTGCTCTTGCACTTGTGACCTTTGCTGTTAGCATTTCATTAGGGAGAGGAAGCTCCAAAAAGCACAACCAAAGTTACCATCCACATCAGGAGACCATTGTTTTGGGCGTGTGCGATCTGTTGCTTGCATTTCTGGGTACTTGTTCTGCATCTGGGGTTTGGGAACAAACTGTGGTGCAGGAAAAAACCTGGGGACATACCCAGGCTGCAGGGTTGGTAGCAGCTAGTCTCAGTCTTATAGCTCTGTTTTGTGCTGAATCCCTGCTTTCGTTGGTGCCAAGGGCAGTTCTTGGTGCCATTGTAATTTCCAATTTGGGATGGTACTTCAGGTTCTTCTGGAAATACTGTCTTGGTTGCAAAAAGAGCAAATATGAGTTTGTGGTTGGAATCATAACATTTTTGGCTGTTTGTCTCTTAGGCATAGACACTGGATTAGGAATGGGCATAATTTTCTCCATTTTGCACACTCTACACAGACTTCAAAGGCCTTCTATGGCCATTTTAAGTCATATTCCCAACACAGAAAACTATATAAACTTGTCCATGGAAAAAGCTGCCAAAGAAATAGTTGGCATCAAAATTATAAAAATATTTAATTCTATTTATTATGGTAATGTTGATTATTTATTGGCATGGATGAAAGTTAAAGTGAATAGTTACCTTTGGTCTGGTAGAAATTCAGGAAGTGATAGTGAGTACACTGAGGAAGATAAATACCATTTGTTAATGGAATCCACACAGTTTCTTGCAATGGATGAAAATGCTCTGAGGTGAGTAAATCACACTGCGCTATATCGGCGAAGGATATCCAAACAGTCTTCAGTTATTCATACTGTTATTTTGGATTGTGGGTCAGTTAGCTTTGTGGATGATGAAGGGACCAGTGCTTTAATTTATCTATTTAAGAAATATCAGAGTTTTGGCATTGGCTTTATTCTTGCCCGTTGCTCAAGTAGCATTTTGCAGACTATACAACAACTGGGTTATTGCAAAAGCAACAAACCAAAGCTTCACTTTCAGCAGTATCCATGACGCTGTACTCTTCACCCTGCAACAAGCAGCAGAGAGAAACCAGAGTCCACGAGGATCCAAATTCACTCTTGAGACAAACGGTGAAATGCAAACTGAATGTGACTCTATTGAAATTAAACCAGATACTAATAACAGCACCAGTAAAGACTTTGGGCCAAAGGAGAGAGTAGAGAATACTTCTGATCAAACTAACACTCCTAAATCATCAAAGCAAAGGATTATTGAATATGAATCAGCCTTATATAAAAAAAAACAATTGGAGAAATTCTGATCCACACCTTATACTCAAAGTGGTGTGGCATTTTGTTCAATCCCATTAATTATTATAAAGCAGAAATTTCGAATGGACACTATCTAAATAATTTATTTTTCTGACAAGCCGCATTTGCAATATTTTCTGTGCTGTAATGTTCTATGGTTCTATGATGGTTTAGAGTAGTTAACATCCAAGGATAGAAAATACATCATTGAATTGGAAAAAAACACTAAAAAAAAGAGTTCAGCTATTCAGTATGGAAGGTTGTATGGAAATTTCTCTACTTTGATGTTTGCAAAAGCTAGCTGATGTTGTTAACATCTATGATAATCTTTCATCCTCAAACAATCTACTGGGTCGAGTAGCATCAGTAGGAGAAAAAGAATGGTCAAGACTGTTGACGAAGGGTTCTTGCCCCCAAAACATGGACCATTCTTTTTCTCCCACTGATGCAGTTCCTCCAGTGGATTGTTTGTTGCTCTAGATTCTAACACCTGCAGTTTCTGTGTGTGTTCATCTTTGATCCTTTGTTGGTGCAACAGAGTACTTGTTGAGTACTTAGATATTTCAGTTTTTAATAAAGCAAACACTACATTGTTCTTGAATAATTAAAAACCACTTCAGCTCTGTTTTTCCAAGGTGCTGTGACTCAGAGAATTAACTTTCTTCTCTGATTTCAATGGGGTATCTGTAAATGTGCACACCTGTGTGTGACCTGGTTCCAGCCCACAACTAACTTACTAAGAATACATATCTAGATAAGATTTAGTTTTAACATTAAACTAAGGATTCATATTAACACACATCTGTTACAGTTTAACTGCTGGTGAGCTTTATTCATGATTGTATCAACATGGAGGCCCCAGGATAGATTTTCAGAGATTTTGTCACTCAAGGATTTGAAGTTTTTCATCCTTTCCACTGCTGACCCCTCATTGAGGACTGGTTTGTGTTTTCCTGATTTCCTCAATCAGTTCCTTAGTTTTGCTAATATTAAGTTCAAGATTGTTGTCGCAACATCACTCAACCAGCTGATCTATCTCACTCCTGTACGCTTCCTCATTGCCATCTGTGATCCTGCCAACAACTGTGGTGTCATCAGCAAATTTGTAGATAGCATTTGAATTGTGCATAGCCAATCAGACTCAGGTAGTAGAGTGGTGAGCAAAGCACACATCCCTGAGGTGCACCTGTGTGGATTTTCAGTGAGGAGGAGATGTTGCTTCCAATTTGTACTGACTGAGGTCTTCCATTGAGGAAGTCAAGAATCCAGTTGCAGAGGGAGGTGCAGAAACCCAGGTTTTGAAGTTTATTGACTAGTACTGACAGTGTGATGGTGTTGAAGGCTGAGTTATATTCAATGAAAAGCAGCCTGATGTACATGTTGCTGTTGCCTTGGTGATCCAGGGCTGAGTGGAGAGCCAGTGAGATTGCATCTACTGTGGAGCAATTGTAGTGGTAGGGAAATTGCAGTGGATCCAGATCTTTACTTAGATATGATTAAATTCTGACCATGACCATCCTCTCAAAGCATTTGATCATAGTAGATGTGAGTACTACTGGACGATAGTCATTGAAATGGCTCACTCTGCTCTCTTTGGCACTGGTATGTTTGATGTCCTTTTGAAGCAGGTGGGAACCTTCAACTGCAGCAATGGTAGATTGAAAATGTCTATGAACACTCCAACTAATTGGTTGGCACAGATTTTCAGTAACCTTCCAGAAACACCATCAGAGCCTGACACCTTGCATTTAGGAATGAGCAATCATAATTTCATGTTTCCTTCTTGCAAGCGAATGTACTGAGGAGCCCCTCATCTTACAGTAACTCAGCAATTTAGGAAATTGTGTGTTTAAAGTCACACCTAACAACTTTGTGACACATTGCATTTAAACAACTGCTTAAGCACATGCAGTCTTTCTTGCTGTTGTATCATTTTGAAAAATAACATTGGTATGGCAGATACATGCAATACTTAAATATTTTGAAAATTTATTAAAATTGAATTTCAATGTTAATGCTATCTGCTGCCAAACTGTATAATACTTTGCAATGAACTCTCCAACCTCTTCTGTCACTCAAGCAAAGAGCCAATGGATTTTTGTTATATTTTTCTTCTATTTTACAACTTTACTCAGAAATATAATCTTTTCTGTTCTTTTAACTTCCATTAAGTTTTTGATTATTTTGCATCTTTTTAAATAATTTTGCTAATTTAAGAAACTGCATGAACAATACACATTGATCATGGCCAAATAGAATTATTCTGTCGTTTTGTGTTTTTAGCATTTATGAATTGTTAAACATTGTGGTGAACGTTGCTATTATAAAAATAAAAACAGAATAGAATGAATTTGACGTCAATCTGGATTTTGGATGGAGGAAATAAAAATTATTGAAAATAAAACATGCCAGCAAATTCATGAGAACCAAATTAAACTGATTGAATCAATTGCCAGTTACATTTTTACTCAACAAAATAAACAGTTAACCAATTCCATCAGAAAGTAAAGACAAATACCGATTTAATCTGACAAATTGTCATAAAAGGTTGTTCTTGACAACCTCCAGGCAGTTGTCTATTTGGTGAGGGGAGGGGTTGAAGCAGCAACAAGAGAAGACTGTACAATTTGGATTTTAACTGGGGTGCTGTAACAGTGGATCAAGTCCAATGCAAAGAAGCAGAGTAAACAAATTCAATTGAAATTAGGGTAAATGTATTTAGTGGTTGAAATAAAAACAGAATGTGGTGGAAATACTCAATAGAAAAGGTAGCATCTGTGAAAGAGAGAAGAAAAAACAGCAGTTCAGACTGAAGAATTTTAATCAGGAATGTTATGAAGGAATAGTTATGCTTGTTGAAGAACAATTTTCTTAAGCCCAGATTATTGATGCTGGTGTCTATCAGTGCAACGTTGCATAGCTGAATGTTGGTCTTGATTAACATAATTGTTGGTCTTGACTAGCTTTAAATCCATACTGAAAATGTATTGACCCGTTTTGTGACTAATTCAAATAACACTTGTTCACCCATCCACCACGAATATAAATCATCCATTCTTCATTGACCCAGAACTGGAGGAAATCTATGAACCAGATGGAGTTTACATCAGTCTGAGTAGTTTCATGCTACCTTTTTCGATACTGGGTATTCATTACAAATTTGTTTTGGTGTAGTAATTTAAATTCTGCAATTTGTGCAGCAAGACTGAAACACTTAGTAATCCAAGCCTTTGGATGTAGACCCAGTGGAAACATTGTGCTAACTACTTGGTCTATATCACAATGTATTCTTGGTCACTCACGCTAGCTCTATGCTCACTTCTGATTGTTTTGGCCATTTCCATAAATGTTCTGCCACTGGAAAAAATATTATCTGTTTTTACATTACATTATTTAATCCCATTGCTAGTTTTGAATCTCTCATTACCTGGCCAAGATAATTTCCTGGTACAAGTTGCAGTATGACGCCTTCCCCAGTTAGACTTGTTGCTTCAAGAAATCACCCTGGAAGTGAAAAAAAAAGAAATCACCCTGGATACATTTAACAAATTCTGCTCCATTTAAGCCAATGACCTGCCAGACATCCCACTCAATATTGGGGAAATTCAAACCTCTCATTAAAACAATCCTGTTGATTTTACACCATACCGCAATTTGTCCACCCATCTGTTCCCTATGTCTTGGCTGCTCTTGGGAGGTATGCACGTCACTTTAGAATAATTGTACATATTATTTTTGATCTCTGCCTGTTCTGCCCTAGCGGATGACTTCTCCTTTACACCCTCTCTGAGTTAGCTGTGATTCTCTCCCTGATTAGCAATGCAACCCCTCCAATTCTTTGCCTTCTTCAGGAACATTGAGATACTAGTTCTGTTCCTCTTGCAGCTAAGTCTGAGTAATGGCCAGAATGTCACAATTCTACGATCCACACTCTAAATTCTTACGCATTATGTCCTTTCATTAAATTGATCACACTTCAGCTCATCAGCCTCATTGTCTTCAATCAGCTGTCCCTTCCTGCCCTTCCTCTCACACTTACTACAATATCTGCCATTCCCTCCACTTGCCCTGCTGATCTGTTTCCCAGCCCCCCCCCCCCCCGCTGCACTAGTTTAAACCCTCTAGAATAGCACCAGCAATTGTATATTTGTGCAGAGGCAAATTCAGATTGGAGCCAAATTCAAGAGTACTTCCATCAGTATGATGCAGAACCAACAATTGTTATTCATATTCTTTTCATGGTACAATTTTCAATTAAACCTGTAATTACTCCAAAATTACTAGATTAACCCCAACTTCAAGAGGATTTAAACAATGTAAATCAGGTAACACACATGACATGTCCCAGCGACATATAGTTCTTTGAATATTAGTGCAGAGCTGAAATTTTAATTCCTCTATAATTTACAGAGAAGTTTAAAGCCTATTCTCAAAAAGAATTGGTGTTTTGGAGGGTTAACTTTGTATCTACTTTTAAATGTTTGCATTATCTTCAGTTTTAACCCCGTGCTTTCAGGCTTTATGTTCTGTTCTCGAAACCATGCATTTAACAAGTCAGTTAACAAACTAAATTTGACTGCAAGCTAAAGGGAAGCCATTAAGTCTCCTGTTTAACCATTCCTGCCCTTTAATGGAAGGCAGCAGTTGCCCACTGTAGTGCGATCAATAACCACAAGCAGACTCCAAGTGAGTGATTAAAGGCTTTAATAACCTGAAATGTCAGGCAAGTCTTTACATGCTGCTGGCCTGGATCCAAGGCTGGTATGGAGGGAGGAGACTAGGGCTATCAGCCTTTGTAGATAATCTTACAGGGAGGAGTTACAGGGTCAGAGGCGGGCCAGCCTGTACAGTGTAGTGAGGTCACCTTCTACACTACTGTGCTCCACCACATTCACCCCTTCTTTTTAAATAAAGTCCAGCAGGGTGAAGTGGGACAGCATCCATCATTACCGGTTGTGCAGTCCTTCACAGATTTAGCTGGTCCAGTGGCTTTATCCGCTGCTAACCCTAACCCTAATGTGCAGCACTGGTTGCATTGTTGTCGGCTCCTGCAAGACAGGAACCTGTATTGTGGGCAGAATGTCCGGGAACTGATCTGTGTTAGTCCAAATGGGTTTCGGGGGTGTGGGGTGTTGGGGGTTCAGTTGGTTGTTGTAGGGATGGTGGGGGCAGAGGCCTGAAGGGTAGTGATGGTTGGTTCAAGTGGTAATTTGCCTGGGTGAGACATGGGATTGGTTGGTCGCTGAATAGGGCTTCTGGGTGCGCCTCCTCTGTCTGGGCCCCAGCTCAAGCCATTTCATCGATGGACACCATGTCTTCCTGCCCATCTGTATGTGGGCACACTGGGGGTTCGCATGCAGGAGGTGCACTTCCTAGACCAGCGGGTTTGCCTTGTGTCTGTGGAGTAGCACCGGAGATGACCGGACAGAAGATGGCCATGGGCACCAGGTCAATGGCAATGAGCCTGTCAGAGTGGTGCAAAAGAAAAGGAAAAGGAGAAATGCAGTAGTTATTGGGGACTCCATTGTCAGGGGTACAGACAGGAGGTTCTGTGAGCCAGATAAGTATACCCGCATGGTGTGCTGCCTCCCTGGTGCAAGGGTACGAGATATCACAAATCGGGTCCAAAATATTCTGAGAGGAGAGGGAGAGCAGCCTGATGTCTTGGTACATGTGGGTACAAACGACATTGGCAAGAAAAGGGAGGAGGTAATGAAAAAAGATTACAGTGAGCTGGGACGAAAGCTGAAAGACAGGAACGCTAGGGTGGTGATCTCGGGATTACTACCTGTTCCAAATGCAAGTGATGAAAAGAATGTAAAAATAAGGAAAATGAACGTGTGGCTGAGGTGCTGGTGTACAAGGCAAGGATTTGGCTTCTTGGATCATTGGGATCTCATTTTGGGAAGGCATGATCTTTACAAGAGGGACGGGTTGCACCTAAATCCAAAAGGTGTCAACATTTTGGCAAGTATGTTTGGTACAGCAGCGGGGCAAGGTTTAAACTAATTTGGCAGGGGTATGGGAACCAGAGTGATAAGGAAAAGGGTAGGGAAGATAAAGAAATGGTCAGGAAAAGTAAAATAGGAAAAGTAATGTTGGGAGGAGAAAGTAAAAAATCAGATGGTGCAGTGAGTTTTCGGGTCAATGATAGTCTTAAGAAAATTACAAAGAAAAATAGTGGACAGAAAAATCAAGAGAAAAGGTTACAGAAGTCACTAGATATTAAAAGGACAAAGAGCATAAGGGCACTTTATCTGAATGCCTGCAGTATTAGAAATAAGGTTAGTGAACTTGAGGCGCAAATCGGTACCCATGCCTATGATTTGGTAGCCATCACAGAAACATGGCTACAAGGTGACCCTAAATCGGAATTAAACTTTCAAGGGTATCAGGTGGTGCAAAGAGATAGACAGGATGGTAAGGGAGGTGGAGTTGCACTCTTAATCAGAGATGAGCTCCAGGCAGTAGTGAGGAATGATATAAGATCTAAAGAGCATAATGTTGAGTCCATTTGGGTAGAGATAAAGAATAACAAAGGGAAAAAATTATTGGTGGGTGTTATCTATCGCCCACCAAATAACAATAGTTTAATGGCACAGGAAATAAATAGAGAGATAAGTGAGGCATGTAATAATGATACGGCAGTAGTCATGGGGGACTTTAACTTCCACATAGATTTGGAAAATCAAGTTGGTCGTGGGAGTCTAGAAGAGGACTTCATAGAATGCATCCGCGATAGCTTTCTTGAGCAGCATGTTAAGGAACCCACAAGAGAAAATGCTCTCCTGGATCTAGTGTTGTGCAATGAGATAGGTAGAGTAAATGATGTAATAGTCAGAGACCATCTGGGAAATAGCGATCATAGTATGATTGAATTTCTCATTCAGATGGAAGGGGAAATAGTTAGATCTAAAACTTATATATTATGCTTAAACAGGGGTGACTACCATAGGATGAGGGAGGAATTGGGCAGAGTGGACTGGGAGCACAGGCTAATTGATGAAACAGTTGAGGAACAATGGAAGATTTTCAAAGAAATATTTTGTAATGCTCAACAAAAATATATTCCGGTCAGGAAAAAGGGCAGCAAGAGAGGGAAAAAAATAAAGGAGAGTATAAAATTGAAGGCACGGGTGTATAAAGCTGCAAAGAGCAGTGGGAAACTGGAAGATTGGGAAAACTTGAAGAGACAACAAGGGGTTACAAAGCGGGTAATAAGAAATGGGAAAAAGGATTATGAAAGTAAATTGGCACAAAATATAAAAACAGAAAGCAAAAAATTTTATAAATATATAAAACGGACGAGGGTGGCCAGAGTTAACATAGGACCCGTGGAGGATGAGAAAGGAAAACTGGTAGCAAAAAATGAGGAAATGGCCGAGGCATTAAACAAATATTTTGTGTCAGTCTTCACGGTGGAAGACACGTCCAGCATGCCCAAGTGCGGAGTTAAAGATGCGAATGTTGGGGAGGGCCTTGATAAAATAGTTGTTACAAAGGAAGTAGTGATGTAGAAACTAATGGGACTAAAGCCAGACAAATCACCTGGTCCTGATGATATGCATCCAAAGGTTCTGAAGGAAATGGCAGAAGTTATAGTTGATGCATTGGTGGTCATATACCAAAATTCCTTGGATTCTGGGCAGGTCCCGGCAGACTGGAAGACAGCAAATGTCACGCCACTTTTTAAGAAGGGATGTAGGCAGAAGACTGGAAATTATCGGCCAATTAGCTTGACATCTGTAGTTGGAAAATTGCTTGAAGCTGTCATTAAAGATGAAATAGTGAAACTTTTGGAACGTAAGGGTTCAATCAGGCAGACGCAGCTTGGTTTTCGAAAGGGAAAATCTTGTTTGACAAACTTGTTAGGATTCTTTGAGGATATAATGGGTGCGGTGGATAGAGGGGAACAGGTTGATGTATATTTGGATTTCCAGAAAGCGTTTGATAATGTGCCGCAAAAGAGACTTATTAGTAAGTTACAGGAAAGTGGAGTCCGGGGAAGTATATTGGCCTGGATTGAAAATTGGTTGTCTGACAGGAGGCAGAGAGTCGAGATAAGTGGGAGTTTTTCAGGTTGGCAGAGAGTGGTAAGTGTGGTGCCGCAGGGGTCGATGCTAGGTCCACAACTGTTCATCATTTACATTGATGACTTGGAGGAGGGGACAAAATGTGGTGTAGCCAAGTTTGCGAAAGACACCAAATTGAGTAGAAAAGCAAATTGTAATGAGGATGTGGAGAGTCTGCAGAGGGTATAGTTAAGCTGGATGAGTGGGCTAAGGTCTGGCAGATGGAGTACAATGTTAGAAAGTGTGAGGTTATCCACTTTGGCAAGAAAAATAAAAGCTGAATATTATTTAAAGGGTGAAAAACTACAGCATGCTGTAGTGCAGAGGGACTTGGGAGTGCTTGTGCATGAATCGCAAAAAGTTAGGTTGCAGGTGCAGCAGGTCATTAAGAAGGCAAATGGAATGTTGGCCTTCATCGCAAGAGGAATTGAATTCAGGAGTAGGGAGGTAATGTTGCAACTGTATAAGGTACTGGTGAGACTGCACCTGGAGTACTGTATCCAGTTCTGGTCTCCATATTTGAGGAAGGATATACTGGCTTTGGAGACGGTCCAAAGGAGGTTTACTAGGTTGATCCCTGGGATGAAGGGGTTGACTTATGATGAAAGATTAAATCGTCTAGGATTGTATTCGCTCGAGTTCAGAAGAATGAGAGGAGATCTTATAGAAACATATATGATTATGAAGGGTATGGATAGGATAGATGTAGGAAGGTTTTTTGAGCTGGCCGGGGAAACTAAAACGAGAGGACGCAGTCTCAAGATTCGGGGAAGTAGATTTAGGACAGAGTTGAGGAAAAATAGTTTTTCCCAGAGAGTAGTGAATGTTTGGAATTCTCTAACCAGGGAAGTGGTTGAGGCTGCCTCATTAAACATATTTAAAATTCGGTTAGATAAATTTTTACATGATAGAGGAATTAGGGGATAAGAGGAGAAGGCAGGTAGGTGGAGTTAGGTCATAAATTAGATCAGCCATGATCGTATTGAATGGCGGAGCAGGCTCAATGGGCCATTTTTGCCCTACTCCTGTTCTTACTTCCTATGTTCCTATGGCCCAGGGGTTATCAGCCAGACTGGCAGTGTGGTTCTCCAGACTGACCTTATAGGGAAGGAGATCAGTTTATCATGTGGGGTGGCATTCGTAGCAGTACAGAGTAGGGACCTGGTGTCATGTAGTGCCTCCAGAAGGACCTCTTGCCACTGGGAGATGGGCATCCCTTTTGACAAGCCACTGGACTGGCTGAATCTGTGAAAGACTGCACAACCGGCAATGATGGATGCTGTCCCACTTCACCCTGCCGGACTTTATCTAAAAAGAAGGGGTGAATGTGGTGGAGCACAGTAGTGCAGGAGGTGACCTCACTACAGACTGACCTGCGTCCAAACCTGTAACTCCTCCCCGTAAGATTCCCAATAAAGGCTGATAGCCCAAGTCTCCTCCCTCCATACCAGCCTTGGATCCAGGCCAGCAGCATGTAAAGACGTGCCTGACATTTCAGGTAATTAAATTGTAGCACAATCAATAACCACAAGCAAACTCAGAGCGAGTGATTAGAGGCTCTTGTGTGTTCCACCACACCCACCTCTTCACTAAATGCAGATTTGCTTAGAGTTCACGGAGAAGAATGCAAGGGCCCTTGTCACAGTTCATCCCCAGCAGCAGCATGACGGAGGACTCTCTGGTCTGTTCCTGGAGATGAAGACAGAGTTGGTCATTCAGAACTGCTGGAAGAGCATCAACTCAGTGAAAGACTTACTTTGGCCTGCCTGAAACTTGTTGGTCTTTCAGCAAATGGAGATGTCAGTGAGGGAATGCTGCTGACAGGCCCATTCCAGGCTGCAGGAGTATGAGCTGAGGGACGAACGTACTGAGGCTTGGTGCAGGGTGCTTCGGGAAGAACCACAGTCTTGAGTCCTCCCACTACTGGGCACAGAGGGGCCGAGTACGAGGGGAAGTCCCTTAAACAACAGAGCTGGGTGAAGGGACAAGGCACCACAATGGTGATGGTGTAGAATAAATGAATCAAATGTTCCAATGTATAGTGACGGGAATGGATGGATATGTAAGGGTGGGAATTGACTCTGAACGGTTTTCCTTTTGTAAATAATTTATTGTGAATAGTCTATTTTTGAAAAAAGGCTGATGCCATCCTGTAGATTGTCTTGCATCAGAACCATCACTTTGAACCAAAATCCGGACAGGGTTTAATACCCCAACGCACAGCATTCAGGGACATGATTGTGTTGGGGAAATGGAGCATGTGATTCCACTAACCAGAGAGGAATGCCGATTAAAAAACACACGGGCACTCAGTAAAAGGTTTAGTGATTCTGAAAACCTTCCTGGGGCAGAGAAGGAATGAATTGGAGGAACTTATCCATGGAGGGAAGCGGAGAGTGGGGAAAGGGGCGGAAAGCCTGTGTCAGGGTGGGCTGGCTAGAGGCGCTGCTAGCCGGCGATCTGGAGCAGGATGGTGCGCTGTGTGAAGCCGCAACCAGACTGGCCGCCGCGGAGCCCGCTCCCTTCGCCATATCCTGGAAAAACAAGGAGTCGATATCATGTTGAGGGCGGGTGTTCAGCCAATGACTGAACGGAGCAATTCCGGGTTGGTCTGAGCCGCGTCTTCCACTCCGAGTAAACAGCGATCAGACTGGAGAGGAATGAGAGAAAACGTGGGGAAGTCTGGTGCACCGGACACGTGGAGACAAGTTCTGTTTGTTGACCCACTGGCAGGTGGCCTTCACAGACCCCCTGGTGCAGATGGTGTCCATATCCCAGAAACTTTCAACCTCTCAGTTGTCGCCCTGGATCTTTCAGATCTTCCAACACCACGTTTCCCACCCGATTCTGTCTCAATCCTGTGCGTTTGTTCAACCTCCCACTGTTCCACGTCTCGATGCCATGCCCTTGGGTTCCTGGATCTGTCCCCAATTATTCTCTATATAATCTCCGGAGCTGCCCCGCGGCATCCACGATTCAGAAGGTTTATTTTTGGGGGGGGGGGGAGGGAGGAGGCGTGGGTGACTCATTTAAATGAATGGCACAGAAGGAGGCTTTCAACTCCATGTATCAAGACTTTAGGCTAATCCTGCTCTCCAGAGGTGCTACCATTTCCATCCTCTGATATCATGAATGGAACTGTACATTCAGCCCAACTCATGTTCGATATGGTTCTGACGAGAACTCCATGCTCTTGTGTTCTATGTTGCAACCAATTTCTCAAGTACCATCCTCACCCTAGACCTAGATATCCCACTGCCTACAGGCACCTGTGAAACGTTCAAACCAAGGTTCTCCATGTTTCTTACCATTGCTCATGCATTTACTTGCATCATTTGCCATTGTCATTTTAATCCCTCACACTTCAATTGAATTCTATTTCCCAATTTTGTATTCACACATTTGTCTTTTCGTGTCTTTTGGAAGTTAATATTTGACTCTTTGATGGCATATCTAATTTTTTTTTCTAAACTTAAACACGACATAAAATCACCCCTGAGAATTTTTAGTCGTAAGGATATCAAACCATATCAGCATCCACCAAGAATACAGTATGAAACTGAGAGATAGATCAGGATTTCTGCATGAGCATGTCATCAGTGTTTTTATGTTTTTCACAAACTAGTTTATAGTAGTAAAACTCAAAGGTATGCAAACAATGTGATTGAAATAAAAGCGCAATGCTGGAGAAACTCAGCCGGACAAACAGTGTACTTGATATAGCAAAGATAAAGACACGTAACCAACATTTCAGACTCAAGGTATGAACAAAATGTAAGCAGGCACACAAACAAAATGGTGAGGGGTGGGGGAGGAGCATAGTCTCACAGGTAAGAAGTAATAGGTGGATAAGGGTGGGAGGGCACACCAGCAATCAGGAAGGGGGGGGGGGATGGCTCTGTGAATGGAGAGGGAAGGGAGTGGAGAGCTGGAGGAAATGAAACAGAGGGATGGGGAAGAGTTGGAATGGGAGTAGGCTAGCAGGAACTGGAGAAGTCGTCATTAATGCCATCCAGTTGGAGAGTGCTCCCATAATTTATAGGTGGCCTCGGTTTGGAAGTACATGAGCACATGGATAGACATGTCGGCATGGGAGTGGAATGCAGAATTGAAATGGTTAATACATTATAAATATGGATTATAAATATTTGGGAGAATTTTGGTCAGATTAGTAGATTACATACATACTCACATTTTAAAACAGTTCTATTTGAAAGACTGAAGAATTCATATTAGTAACATTGCAGGATCTCTGGAGAATGTGATGCACATTTCACAAGTAGTTGCTAATTGAACTGACATCATAGAATGAAAAACTATTATTTTGGAGGAGAGAAACTGGCTACAAGTACCTTTCTGCAAAGTGCTCACAGAAAGGTCACTCCTGGGTTTTGTTTATCTAAGACAACATCTTGACCAAGGAGAAGAACTCCTGTTATTTGCTAAAGAAGGTAGGGGTTTTGCAAGTGAGAGAGTCACATGGGCTTTCTGGCAGTTGGCAGTTGGAGAGAGAGAGGGAGAGAAGAGAAGCCTTCTCAGCTTGTCTGTGTGTGACACTGAAAATGGCTGAAACAAGCCAGGAAGAGTTGGTTAGAAACAGAAAGTTCCAGAGCAGTGGATAGCTGGAAGTGCTATCTGTCTGATGTTTCTTGGGAATAAGTGGAACAGAATGGAACTCTGTGGTGGCCTGAAAGAAAGAGGTTACCATCTGGAAAACCCTGATGGGGCAAGTTTCATCAGCGAGACCTTGAGGTGACTAATGGTGGTACCTCAGTTGTGGAAATCCTGGAACAACAAATCTATCTCTGCAAACCCTACAGTAAACATTTACCTGAGCAGTAAACATTTACCTCTCGAGCACCAAAGCCTGGTGAACTTTATACATGTTAAATTCTATGCACAGTATAAGAATTGCCTGCATCCAGAGAACTTGGAAGAAGGAGAAGTGAGATTGAACTGTGAACCAAAGAACTTTTCTTAACTTTACACACACATTACATACATGTGCACTTAGAATTAGAAGGGGGTTAATTTGGTCTAGTTAAGTATAGAGATAAGTTAAAGTTTGATTCTATTTTCATGTTTAAAGTTGATTAAAAACAACTTTTGTTTTAAAAACCACTTGTCTTGGTGAATGTCTATGCTGATGGGTTTTGGGGTCCTTTGGGCTCGTAACATTGGCTACTGGGAGATCCTTGACATTAATGCAGAGTGAAATGCTAGTTTATAGTCTTCTCCATGAAGGAAATGTTGAACTAACAAACGATCAGCTATTTCTGAATCAATGTTGCTCTAACATACCCTGAAAATTAGGTGCCTTGTTGGATGAGATCTTATCTTAACAGAATAATGCTGCATGATCACAGGGCCATTGAACCACCAACTCCACACTGACCATTAAGCAACCATTCATGCTAATCCTATGCTAATCTTATTTTATTATCCAACATTCATGAAATTCTCTATATTCTACCACCCATCTACACATTTTACAGTGGGCAATTAACCCACCAACCCACATGTCATTGGAAGGATACCCACATAGACATGGAGAATGTGCCAACTCCGCGGCAGACAGCACTGGTCAGAAGTTGCATTAGCTATGCATTGTCCTAAATATGCTCAGTCAACATTATGAATGAATAAAATCTCTGTCTCTAAAAAATACTAACATGCCACGTGTAGTATGTGATTTTAGTTCATTCGGGTACAGCAAGGACTTGAGTCTGAGACACAGTAGGATGCCATAAAACACATGCTTTATTAGTCCCGGATTACACAGTTATTAAACTAATGGTTTAAACAAGTTAACAAGATGCAGCAGTGAAACACAGTCTCACGCATGCACACAGAGTTAACTTATACAGTACCAGAACACTTGCAACTGGCTCACACACAACTTAGGAAACCCAACCAGGGGAAGAAGCTCAGTGGTGTTAGAATGTGCACGGGGACTCACTACAGCTTGGGACTAATGACCTGCGGGAGGGTTCTGACTCCAGGTGAGGTACCATACAGGTGGCTTGGTTGAAAGGGGGAATACACAGCCTCTAATCCCCAGTAGTGGAGGTCTGTGGCTGCTCTACTGGTTTATGGTGACACCTTGGTCAGAGTGTGGGATTTCTATCCCTTATCTACATTGCCCTCTGGATGGGGTCCAGCCATGGTGACAGTGACCCAGACTGAACGGAGGAGTTGACCAGGAGGCATAGAGAGTGGACAATGGGGACCGTGGTTTAAATAACCCGCTCTGAGGAACAGGAGCTCCCATTGTTTGGGGCCTGGCCAATGCCGGTGAGAGCTCTGTCTGGCGGGCGGGCATACATCTGGTTGGCCAGGAGGAGAGGCTGGGTGATGCCTGACAGTCTACGTGGCTTTCAAACTTAGGCAGACTACTGATGTCAGCATAACAACATGTAATAGAATAATAAAATGTCAGAACTTTTGTGTGTGTTGCACCATATCCTTGTAGGCAGAAAGAAAGTTCTTGAAATTAATCCTGCTTTTTAGGTATGAGCTTACCTTTGTAGGTTATGGCACATTAGCTCTTAATCCGGGTAGTTTTAAAAAATATAATGTGGGTTTCTCCATCAGACACTGAGTCTTAGGTGTTTATTTATATACCTAAACTCTCCTCTAATTCTTATTCCCTTTATTTTTAATGTATCCCCTTTGTATTGACCGATACTAAGGGCAATTGTTGTTTTTCCCCTGTTCTGGCCTTCCCATAAAATACACCTTCAATGACTTTTCATGCCCCAACTTAATTAATCTTCCCTCATCACTAATTTAGTGAGAAAACTGCATTCAATATTCTAAGAATATTTAATATTGTTTCAAACGTCCTTCCACAGAAATGTCACAATATTTGGGAATTAAAAGCATGTATGCTTTTATCTTTAACAAAGCTCATTCCCAATCTTAAAAGTATGTCACACACGATAGATAATGTTGGAAAATGTTTAAAGTATTAGCTAAAATTTGTACTTTGTCTTACCTGGTTTGGTGTTTGTCATGGGAAGACCACAGCCACAGTGAATGGCAGTATTCTTCAAAGTCAGGAGGAGATGTCATTGCTTTTCTGCTGAATGTGGATTCCTTCCATCAAGAGGTACATTGGAAATAACATGCACTGTGCAACAAATCCAGAAAGAAAATGAAGTTAGAAGCATCAACCACTTTTGACAACGTTTTTTTAAGCTCACAAAACCCTGTTGGCTTTGTCATCCAAGAGGATTTGCTTGTTCTCAGATATTTGATTCAATTCCATGCCTGCTGCATAATGACATGCAAACTGTAAACCTAATCAACTGTCCACTCCACGCTCAATCCCAAGGCAGGCTGTAAATTGGTGGTCTTTGTTGTACTCTTCGTCTCAATCTCTCTTACTGCGTCACACATTTCATTTCCAACAACCTTCCTGCTGGAGCGAGTTATAGAATGAACAACTTCCTTCTGAAACCAAGATCACCCAAACCTAGTCATCCACTGATAGGATGTGGATCTTGCCTACATTTGACATGAGCTTCGAAATTCATCATCAACACCTTCACTGGAAATTATGAGGAGACAGCCTTTAAACTGAACATCCAAACCTTGATGTGTTTGATAACACCTCCTCCTAGTTTTGATGAAGGGTCCCAAGCCAAAATACCTTTTCTCCAACAAATTCCTCCAGTATCTCATTGTTTGTTCCTTCCATAACTTGTCTTTCTTGGAAATTGTCTTTTTTGTAACGTATCATGAAAGGTACATGCAGCTATTAAAATTCACTGAAACTGAAGAGCCTAGAATTGGAGCAACACAGATTTTCCAAGTGTTGTGCGACAGGAGGCACATATTAATAAGGAGAGGTGAATCTGTGGAGCCATTTTAAACAAGGTTACATTTGAATGAAGATGTTGCTTAATTTATGGTAAAAGCAGATTTTTATTACAATCTGTTTCTGCTTGTGCTATTAGATTGACAATGCTGTGTCCCTGGCTATCTGTCTCAAGAGACTTAGTTGAGGAACATTGGGTGTGGGACATAAATGCCAAGTCACCAGCAGTACAACTTTCTCCTTGTCGGAAAGCTGTTTACTTCCACATTGACCCCATCTTACAAAGCGAAGGTACAGCTGGAGTGAGATGAACCAAAGGTGATGTCTTGTTACTGTTTTTTGATTCTAATAAATGTGGGCCTCAATGAAGCTTAGTTTCACATACACAATCATTTGTGTTTCATTTAACACATCTAGCGCAGTAATGTTGATGAACTGCCTAAACCTGGAGTGAGTGAGACAGATTTTTTTTAGATTGGCATGGATCGAAGAATGAGAGTTATTACCCATTTTTCTGCTTTAAGTAAACGCGAGAAAACAGTTGATGGTATAATTCTAGTTTCAAAAAGACAGCAGGAAAATGTGAAACACAGGTTGATTTATAAAAATTACACCTGCAGTGATTATGAAATTGTGTGTTCATCTGGTTAGCAGCTTTGGAATTCAGTCACATTTCACTTATAACTGAAAAAAAAAATGCTAATACGTGTAGTGGACTGAATGATTAAAAAATGTGCCACTCTCCCACCATGCTGGGTCAATTAGAGATAGAAATTAAGTACTGACCATGAATAAAGTTTCCTTTCCAGCTCAGTTCATTTTGCCAAATATTCTTAATCACATTTCCTGTCATGGCCCTCATCAATCCTTCCAAGAATAAGGCTTATCAGATTATTCCTTAATTAATTATTTTTAATTTCCTCCAATCTCTTGTAACTGTCAATCTTTCCAGCCAAACTGGTCAATTTTACGTCATACTTTCTCTGCCTAGTTGTTGTGGAGGATCGGTGTCAATGCTCAATCCAGATTCTGGGATGAGGTCCCAAAAAGCAGTTTACTTTCCTTGAGGAATGAAATACCACCAACCTTCCTAGCTTATTGGGTCTGCTGCACCCAGGGAACCTTTTCTGCTGCACCATGATTTACCTGGTTCATCGGGAAAATGGCATTTTAAGGGGGGGTCCCATCTCCACCAGTGATGTCACAAGTGACATATGATATACTCACAGGGCAGTGAAATCGCAGCTCAATGTAATAAAAGACCGTGGGAACAACCACACACAATTTAATAAGACGTATGTGCTCAATGTATAAAATACCATGGGAAAATCTACCACAGTGGGCTTCAGACTGTTCAAACTTAGGACAAACCCACAGACCAGCTTGTCATTATTCCCTAAACAACAGAAATATAACAACAATTAACATAACATTACATTAGTATTAAAAGTAATCTTGCGATGATTTAAAGCAAAGGTACATGCCAAGAGCCCCACTGGCCATGCTCTGACGGCCACGCTGACTACAGTTATATTTCACACCGCAGCCGATCGCCCTCTGTTTGACTGATGAAACAATGCAGGCACTAATGGGAGCCAGTAATTCAAGTAGACCATTCACATTGCTACAGAGTGATTATATGGGTTAACTTGGCTGGGCTCTGACACTTGCCCCCAACAAGAGCCCTCTTGATTTTTACATGCCCTGTCCAGTTGGACCCTTTTACCAACCAGATTACCTGCTCCGGACCCACTAATTTGGCTGGTTCAACCAAAGTACTTGGTGGTATGAGAGGGGCTAAGGACTCAGCCTTTTCTTTAACTAATTCCTTTTACACTGTATTCATTACACAGGCCTAAGGGAGGTCCATCACCTATGTAGAGGATCAAAGAGCTCCTCGAACATACAAATCATGGGCTTGCCACAAAGAACTTGCCACAATCTGATGTTAACCAATCACAAAACAGGGCTCTCCAATGTGACAAGCATTACACTATCAGCATTAAGAAACTCACTATTCATCTGTAAATTGTATCATTATGTGAACCAATCACGTAACCAGGTTCTCCCTTTCCTCAGGCATTGTTCTTGTGACTCACTAATCTGGGGAATTCCAGGCTGATGGAAATTTACTGGCTCATCTGGGGTTGCCTGGCAACACGTCATGGGGCCCCCCACTTCATTGAATATTTTCAATCCTCTGCACTCTTATGTAGCCAGGTACATATAGGCATCAATTCACATTGATCAGTTTCCAGCTGACAGACCCTTATTTCCAGATTGTCATCCAATTTTGCAGAAGGTACACTTGCAACAACAGATTCAGGAACAGTTTATTCCTCACTGTTTTCCCAGATTACTGTTTGTAAAATTATGCTTTGTGAGGGTGGGGGGGGGGGGGGAAGAGATGAAGAGATGGCAGAACGACTCGGCCGGGTGAGGGGGGGAGAGACTGCAGCACATCTGGTGGTGGGGGGTGGGGGGGGGGGGGTTAGAGACAGCAACATAACTCAGGCAGGCATGCTTAAATGTACCGAAATGAAACTGATTCCGAAATCAGTAAGATTCCAAACAATGGCAGGTGCCCAGTCCCAACGATCCTGTATTTCCTGTTTTTATCCCTTTCAGTGCACAAGATTTTACTGCAGTAATGATAGTGAAGTGCTTTTAGTCAATTTTACTCCAAATTAAACCAATCAAAATCTTCAGGAGACGGTAATAAGAAAGATGAGTTTCTCTCACAAATTAGGCTTCCAAGGTTAGATCTGGAGGAACAGGTCGAACTTAATTCCCCCATTTATCCATATGGAGATGAAGGAGGTGCTGGGTTCTTTGCAAATCAATAAATGTCTGGGAGAGGATGGTTCCCCCCCCCCCTGAATTTTACAAAGAATTTAAAGATTTGCTGATTCCTCTTTTTATGGAGGTGTTAAATCAGGTGTCAGAAACACAATCCCTCCCAGAATCATTCTCAACAGCGACAATTACAGTACCAAAAAAAAAGTGATGTATTAAAACCATCATCTTGTAGACCCATTTCTCTGTTAAATTCAGATTATAAGGTCATTGCCGAAGCCTTGGCAAATAGAGACATTTTTGCCAAAATTAATAAATATGGACCAAACAGGCTTTGTGAAAAAGACAATCTATTGATAATGTAAGTAGATTGGTTAGTATAATTTATCTGTAACAAAAGAGGTGATCTGAGTGAGTGTAGCTGTGGCCTTGGATACAGAAAAAGTGTTTGATAGACTGGAGTGGTGGGACTTTCTATTTAAGGTACTGGAAAGATATGGATGAGGGTATTTTTTTCATAAATTGGATTAAGGCACTGTACAATGATCCTAAAACCAAAGTAGTGACAAATGGACAAGTCTCCGCACCATTCCAGTCGACAAAATCTAGTAGACAAGGATGTCCGCTCTCTCCAGCTCTTTTCATTTTAGCCATAGAATGGCTTGCAGAAGCAATTCAGCAAGATCCAGGCATTAAGGGATTCAGGGTAAACCAAGAGGAATATAAAATAAATTTATTTGGTGATGATATATTTGACAGAGCCAGTAACTTTGTTACAGAAACTACTTGAAACTGGAAGATTATGAAAAGTATCGGGTTACAAAATAAATTGGGATAAGAGTGAAATTATGCCACCTACAGAAGGGGATTATACTCAATGCCAAAGGGACACCCAATTTAAGTGGCTTTAAATGGGATAAAATATTTAGGAATATGTACAGATAATAATTTAAAGAATTTATATAAATTACTCACCTATGCTTAAAAAGGTTGAAGACTTGAACAGATGGACAGCTTTAACAATAACATTAGTTGGAAGAGTTAATTATATAAAAATAAATATATTTCCAAGAGTTCAGTAGCTATTTCAAACATTGCCCTTTTCATTAACTAATAGCTTTTTTTCAGGAGTTAAATAAATGTCAGAAAATTCCTTTGGAAGGTTAAAATGTCTAGCCTCCATAGAAAAATTAATATGGAAATATGATTTAGGAGGTCTGCAGCTTCCAAATTTTAAAAAAAGAATTATTACCAAATGGCCCAGATGAAATTTCTTACTTCCTTTTTTGAGGAAGAAGACAAACCTGCATGGTTGAAAATAGAACTGGAAAAAGGAGAGAGAATAGCAGAAAATTTTATATATAAATGGGAAGTGAAATTAATATCTGGTGAGAAAGAAGCCCCCCTTGTTAAAACATATAATTAATATTTGGTATAAAATAAATTAGGAGATTGGAACAAAAGGGGGTCGATCTCCTAAAGCACCTCTGATTCAAAACAGGCTTATTCCTTTTACAATGGGTAATAAAATTTTAGACACTTGGCCTCGTAAAGGGATCAAATATATTGAGGATTTCTATGAGCAGGGGCAACTTTTAAAAATAAATATGGAATCCTTAACAACACAATCTTCTGCTATTTTCAATTTAAGGTATACACAAGGGAAAAATTGGGGCCAACAATGTTTTTATCGAAGTATAGTGATGTGGATACTCTGATTTGAAAGGGAAACACAAAGAAATTCACTTCGGCAACTTATTTCTTACTTTAAACTCCCTAAACAGGGAGTTCATAAATCTAGACAGAGATGGGAATCAGACAAATATAAGAACTGATGAGCAAAACTGGTCTGATTTATTCAAGGACAGTGTGACAAATACAATAAGTTACAAGTTAGTACAATACAATTTTTTGCATTAGTTATATCTCACACCATAGAAATTAAATAAGTTAAAGTCAAACTTATCAGATAAATATTTTAGATGTGACAAGGAGATAGGTCATGTTCCAAAGTGAGACCTTTTTTGGTTGGATTTAGGACATTTTTTAGAACAGATTGGAATTCCATTTCCACAAAACCCAGAATTGTTTTTACTGGGAAATATAATGGGGATAAGACCAAAATTTAAATCAAGTTGAATTTGTTAAAATTGCATTAGAAGTGGCCAGAAAATGTATTGCAGTTGCTTGAAAGTCTGACTCCCATCTAGATATGGGCATGCTGGACTGCAGAAATGCATAGCTGTGTTCCCCTTGAGAAAATTACTTACAACCTAAGAAATAAATATAACATATTTTGGCAAATATAGAGACCCTATTTGCAGATCTCAGGTGTAAATCTTCAGATAATTTTCTTCCTGTCCTTGAGTCCACATTAACCTTCTCCAAAGAAGGTCTAGTTAAATAATGAATTGAAATCCATTGAGTGAATGGAGCTTTCCAGCAACCTTTCTTATTTTTCCACTCTTTCTATCTTCTTTCTTTTTCTCTTCTCCACGCTGTTTTTGAGTGGGTGGGGGTTACAAGGTTTGGGTTACAACCATCATGCAGCGTAAATTTGCCTACTTATGTATTTGTATTTTTAAAGTTTTGTATTTAACTACATGTATGGTCTAAATTTTAAAAATATATTTAAAAAAATTTTAAAAGACAAAAAATACAATTCTGTAGTTAGACGCTGAACAAACTTTACTTGCATGAATATTTTAACCTTAAAGAATTTGACTTTATTTTCAGTCACATTCTTTGAAAACATTTAACCATTGCTGCATCTGTAGGTACTTCCCCCTTCATAGAGCCACCTAAAAGATGAACGATAACATCACAATTAATCTCCCTCCTCCAAATTTACAGATAAAGCATTATTAATATACTTAATAATATGCTAATAAAAATAAAGACTTATACTAAGCAGGGATAAGAAGACACTTTAAGAGAGTCACCCCAATGGTGAGCTGCATCAACCAGCTTTTCATCCTGGGTGATGCCATTTTAGTCAAACACAACTTCATTCAAACTTTATTCAAACAGCTGCTATGAGCAAAGCACGATCAAAGGACTCTCCTGGCTGAATATTTGCTCACATTTTCACCAAAGGTTTATATGTTACTTCAGAGAACAGTTACTTTTACAATTTTAAACTTTTATTTACATTTTTATTTACTTTTGTATATTTTAATTTTTAAAGAATTATTTATATTCCTTGATTCTTTTGCCATTTGCTTGAAGTTGCTGGTTGCTTGAATTCCAGATAACAGAGGTTTTATTGTAGTTGGTAGGAGGTGTCTCTTGTCTTTGGCTTGGCTTCACAGACGAAGATTTATGGAGGGGTAAATGTCCACGTCAGCTGCAGGGTCATTTGTGGCTGACAAGTCCGATATGGGACAGGCAGACAGGGTTGCAGCGGAAAATTGGTTGGTTGGGGTTGGGTGTTGGATTTTTCCTCCTTTGTCTTTTGTCAGTGAGGAGGGCTCTGCGGTCTTCTTCAAAGGAGGTTGCTGCCCGCCGAACTGTGAGGCGCCAAGATGCAGGGTTTGAGGCGATATCAGCCCACTGGCAGTGGTCAATGTGGCAGGCACCAAGAGATTTCTTTAGGCAGTCCTTGTACCTCTTCTTTGGTGCACCTCTGTCACGGTGGCCAGTGGAGAGCTCGCCATATAACACGATCTTGGAAGGGCGATGGTGTTCCATTCTGGAGACGTGACCTACCCAGCGCAGTTGGATCTTCAGCAGCATGGATTCGATGCTGTCGGCCTCTGCCATCTCGAGTACTTCGATGTTAGGGATGAAGTCACTCCAATGAATGTTGAGGATGGAGCGGAGACAACGCTGGTGGAAGCGTTCTAGGAGCCGTAGGTGATGCTGGTAGAGTGTGGGTATGACAATGGCTCTGTATACGCTAATCTTTGTGAGGTTTTTCAATTGGTTGTTTTTCCAGACTCTTTTGTGTAGTCTTCCAAAGGCACTATTTCCCTTGGCAAGTCTGTTGTCTATCTCGTTGTCAATCCTTGCATCCGATGAAATGGTGCAGCCGAGATAGGTAAACTGGTTGACCGTTTTGAGTTTTGTTTGCCCGATGGAGATGTGGGGTGCTGGTAGTCATGGTGGGGAGCTGGCTGATGGAGGACCTCAGTTTTTTTTCAGGCTGACTTCCAGGCCAAACATTTTAGCAGTTTCCGCAAAACAGGACGTCAAGCGCTGAAGAGCTGGCTCTGAATGGGCAACTAAAGCGGCATCGTCTGCAAAGAGTAGTTCACGGACAAGTTGCTCTTGCGTCTTGGTGTGAGCTTGCAGGCGCCTCAGATTGAAGAGACTGCCATCCGTGCGGTACCGGATGTAAACAGCGTCTTCATTGTTGAGGTCTTTCATGGCTTGGTTCAGCATCATGCTGAAGAAGATTGAAAAGAGGGTTGGTGCGAGAACGCAGCCTTGCTTCATGCCATTGTTAATGGAGAAGGGTTCAGAGAGCTCATTGCTGTATCTGACCCGACCTTGTTGGTTTTCGTGCAGTTGGATAACCATGTTGAGGAACTTGGGGGGGGCATCCGAGGCGCTCTAGTATTTGCCAAAGCCCTTTCCTGCTCACGGAGTCGAAGGCTTTGGTGAGGTCAACAAAGGTGATGTAGAGTCCTTTGTTTTGTTCTCTGCACTTTTCTTGGAGCTGTCTGAGGGCAAAGACCATGTCAGCAGTTCCTCTGTTTGTGCGAAAGCTGCACTGTGATTCTGGGAGAACATTCTCGGCGACACTAGGTATTAGTCTATTAAGGAGAATCCTAGCGAAGATTTTGCCTGCAATGGAGAGCAGCGTGATTCCCCTGTAGTTTGAGCAGTCTGATTTCTCGCTTTTGTTTTTGTACAGGGTGATGATGATGGCATCACGAAGGTCCTGAGGCAGCTTTCCTTGGTCCCAGCAGAGCATGAAAAACTCGTGCAGTTTGGTATGCAGAATTTTGCCGCCAGCCTTCCAGACTTTTGGAGGGGATTCCATCCATACCTGCTGCTTTGCCACTTTTCAGTTGTTCAATTGCCTTATATGTCTCTTCCCGGATGAGGACCTCATCCAGCTCTAGCCTTAGGGGCTGTTGAGGGAGCTGGAGCAGGGCGGATTCTTGGACTGAGCGGTTGGCACTGAAAAGTGATTGGAAGTGTTCTGACCATCGGTTGAGGATGGAGATCTTGTCGCTGAGGAGGACTTTGCCGTCTGAGCTGCGCAGCGGGCTTTGGACTTGGGGTGATGGGCCGTACACAGCCTATAGAGCCTCATAAAAACCCCTGAAGTTGCCAATGTCTGCGCTGAGCTGGGTTCGTTTGGCGAGGCTAGTCCACCACTCATTTTGGATCTCCCGGAGTTTGCGCTGAAGATGGCTGCATGCGCGATGGAAGGCTTGTTTCTTCTCTGGCCAGGATGGCTTTGTAAGGTGAGCCTGGTGGGCAGCTCGCTTCTTTGCCAGCAGCTCCTGGATTTCCTGGCTGTTTTCATCGAACCAGTTCTTGTTTTTTCCTGGAGGAGAAGCCCAGTACCTCTTCAGTGGATTGCAGTATGGTAGTCTTCAGCTGATCCCAGAGGGTTTCAGGGGACGAGTCCGTGAGGCGGATTGCATCCTCGAGCTTTGCTTTGAGGTTTGCCTGGAAGTTTCCTCTCCCTTCGTCTGACTGCAGGTTTCCAACATTGAACCTCTTTCTGGGGGCTTTAGTGTTCCTGGACTTTGGCTTGAAGTGAAGGTTGAGCTTGCAGCAAACCAGCCGGTGGTCAGTGTGGCATTTCACGCTAGGCATGACCCTGGTGTGGAGCACATCTCGTTTGTCTCTTTCTCGCACCAGGACGTAGTCCAGGAGGTGCCAGTGTTTGGATCAGGGATGCATCCAGGTAGTCTTCAGGCTGTCCCTCTGCTGAAAAAGGATGTTTGTAATGACAAGCCGCTGTTCTGCGCAGAGCTCCAATAGGAGGCGCCCATTGTCGTTGCACTTGCTGACACCATGCTTGCCCAGGATTCCTGGACAGGTTTCTGAGTCTTTGCCGACGCGAGCGTGGAAGTCGCCAAGGATGACAACCTTGTCGGCTGTAGGGGTGCGTTGAATGAGGTTGCGCAGATTAGTGTAGAACTTGTCCTTTTCTGCTTGTTCCGCCTGGAGGGTTTGAGCATAGACACTGATGAGGGTGATGCGACGCTTGTTTTGAAGGGGGAGTTGCATGGACATGATCCGGTCCGAGTGGCCTGTCGGGAGGTTTTCAAGTTTTGAAGCAATGGAGTTCTTGACCATGAAGCCTACACCAGATAGACGTCGCTCCATAGGCTTGCCAGACCAGTAGAGTGTGTAGCCCGCGCCGCGTTCTTGGAGGCTGCCTACATCTGCAAGGCGGACTTCACTGAGAGCGACTATGTCAATGTCAAGTCTGAGGAGTTCATGTGCGATGAGGGCAGACCGACGTTCAGGCCGGTGGCTGTCAGCCTTGTCTGGCATGGTTCTGATGTTCCAGCATGCTAGCTTGAGTTTGTAAGCATCATTTGAGGGGGAGGACGTGGAGGGGGAGGACGTTGACATGTCCTCGGGCCTGCGCAAAGGAGCTTTTAGGTGGAATGCAGTGTGCGCAGTACTGGCCCTACCCTTTACACCCATGGTTCATGTGCCGTGGCCAAGCAAGCTGGTAGGAGGTAAGCACAGAAGAAACCAACTGCTTCATAGGGAAAAGGGGCTCATAAACTTTGAACTGATTCCTAAGGGGCCACAGCCAAAACAAGTTTGAGAATGGCTGCTGTATTTCTATAAATGAGTATCATTATACAGTAATTTTCTATCGTATATTTATAAATAGATTTTAAAGTAATTAGCTTGTGCTGGGTTTTACTGGATATTTTGATGCCAAATTGCATGTCCTAATCCTAACTTCTCAAATTTTCAGTTTAAACATTGATTTTTTAAAAAGTTCTCCATAACTATTCAGGTTTGGAATAATGCTGAAATGACAGATTTAACCAGAATTTGTGGTTATAATGATGTTGAAATGTAGCCAATTAAATAAATTGGTGTTACTGATACCCTGTTCCTTTGCCAGTGGCAGGTCTGTTCCAGCTTTTGAAGATACAATCTGTGTCATCTAATCGTATATTAAACTACTGTTGAATCTCCTCACTCACACTGAAAAATTATCTAGGTGTGCATTTTCATTGCTCCCGATAATACTGAACAATTTTGTGATATAAAGTTTGCTTTTTAATTTTGTTCATGGTCATCAAAATTTCCATCTTTGTCATAATTATTTTCCAGATTTCTAAATGTATAAAATGTAAAATAAAATGAGTAGCTTTTTACTTGCTTTGCGATTGAAGAACATTCTTATTCTGATGGGTTTTTTTGTGGCTTGATGACATCATGGTGGTGAAATGCTTCAGATTCTCAGCTAAAGGGGCCTGCGTGTAAATCCTCATGAAGATACCATTTCATAAATTTTTGGTCGGATTTCCTCGTGGCTGGTCAGCTTCAGTAGTTTCTATTAGATTGTGGGCTTGATAAAATAGTCTTGGGTGCCACAATGAATTATGCCAGGGGCGGGCAACCTTTTACTATTGTTAGAAATTAAAGTACCTTTAAAGAAATTGCTCGAGACAAAAATTGAGAACAAAGAACATTTATTACTACAACAATGCAAAGTTGGGTGCTTCCCCTTACCCTGGGAATACACACACATACACACCCAACTTTTATACAGTCAATTTCAGTATCAGAATGCCCTCCCCCTTACATTCTTCTGCCCCCTGGATGGGTTTGGCATAGGTAATCCTTCCTGCCTACGTGCAGTTTCAGTACACTTGGAGGACCAGGGGGTATCCTGTGGGTGCCCCATCATGTCATTGTCCTTATTCACACCTTCCTGATTCTCTGGGCTACAGTCCCTTGATATGCAGAGTTGACTCATTCTATCTAGGGTTGGCTAATTTCATATGTATAAATCTGTGTATGGTTAGCTAATTAGAAATGTATGACTTGGTACTTCTGTCCAGGGCTAGGAGACCCTTATCTGATCCAGACTACCTCAACTTCCTACATTCTATTGTACCTTACCATTCCTTATCTTAGTCTTATGGTCTTGTCACAAAGACTAGAAGATTCTTATGTTAATCGTGCTGACTCTGCTTTCCTGCATCCTAAGCCCCAAGCTTATCCTGTTTGAACTGGTTACAGCCATTTTACTGATGAACTTTAGTTTCTTCCATGTTCATAATTTTAGATCAATTTTCCCATCTCTCACACTATGCATGGGCCTGATGATATGTTGAACAGCAGGCAGCACTGCTGCTGCCATAAATGAAATAAAAAATAAAATAAATGAATAAATCAATGGAATAAAGATGATATGCAATTCAGGCCAGGGAAGACATCGTCAAATCACAAGTTATTCAATAAAATGACGCAATTTTTTTAAAAAAGTCAAAAAGGGAGGGGGGAGTCTTGCAGCAGGGAGTCGCGCGGAGAGGGCGGGGGGAGTCATGCGGAGAGGGCGGGGGGGAGTCTAGCAAAAGGATGGGGAGGAGGGTCTCCAATGCACAGAGCAGGGGAGCCATGCACAAAGGGGGAGGAAGCTGCCCACAGAGTGGGGCTGTATGCTGCGCACAAGAGTGGAACTTGCACCGGGTGGGGGTGGAACCGCGCACCGATGGGGTGGGGGAGCTGCGCAAGCAACATAAATTGATAAAAAATAACATTAAGACACCATGTCTGTTAAATTGAAGTTTATAATCTATTTAAAATAAACCAATCTAGACCTTAGATTGTTAAATCTACACCTCCTTTGTCATGAATTGATACTAACAAAATAGCATGACCCTGAAATAAAGTTGATTATTTTTGGATGGGAAAATAAAATAGCAAAAGGGGTGGCACAGTTAGCCATCAGCGATCAGGTTCTGGGTATGAATCCCGCACTGTCTATAAGGAGTTTGTTTGTTCTCCCCATGCCTGTGTGGGTTTTCCCCAGGGGTTCCGGTTTCCTCCCACTGTTCACAATGTTGTAGGTCAATTGGGCGGCATGGGCTCATAGGTCAAAAGGGACTGTTACTGTGCTGTTAGGTCTACATTTTTAAAAAAAATTAAATGATAATGCTGAAGGAACTTTATTTTCTGACTCAGTGTAACACTGAACCTGATTTCATTTGAATCCTTGCAGATCGGAGGACCCCTTTTTCCCATTGTCAGTTCCACAACTGCAGAAACAGAATTTCAACTGGAGATGAGTGGTTACAGGTTTCTGACACTGCAAGAGCAATGTTTGCACACAGTCCTTCAACATCTGGTAGACAAAGTCCACATAGATGCACTGCCATTGCCCAGACTCATCAGAAGACAACTTAAAGAATTCTGAGTGTGGCAGAAAATTTCATTTTGATGACCAAGGTTATTAGAGCATAGAACATTACAGCACAGTACAGGCCCTTCAGCCCTCGATGTTGTGCTTACCTATATATTCCTACCAAAAAAGTACTAACCCACTTCATAAAAAGAACCTACCTCATAGCCCTCTATTTTTCTTTCATCCATGTGCCTGCATAAGAGTCTCTTCAATACCCCTAATGTTTCAGCCACCACCATCCCTGGAAATGCATTCCAGACTCCCACAACTCTCTTTTAAAAAAAACTTACTTCAACATCTCCCCTAAACTTTCCTCCCTTCACTTTGTAGAGATGTCCCTGGTGTTGCTATTCCTGCCCTGGGAAAAAAGTGCTGGCTTTCTACCTTATCTATACCTCTCAGAATCTAGTAGACCTCTATTTAGTCTCCTCTCATCCTTCTACGCGCCAAAGAGAAAAGTCCTACATTGCAGCACTGCATCCCTGCCCATAAGATATTTTCTAATCTTGCAAAAATCTTGGTAAATCTCCTCTGTACCCTCTCCATAGCTTCCACATCCTTACTGTAATGTGGTGATCAGTACTAAGTGTGATCTCACCAGAGATTTAAAGAGTTGCAACATGACCTCTCAACTCTTGAACTCAATTCCCCCTATTAATAAAGCCCAGTACCCTACAGGCTTTCTTAATTAATTCCTAAATCTAATGCGTGCTTCCTTCTTCCTCTTAATTAGTTGCCTACCTGTTATTAGGCTCCACAAAACAACCTCTGCCATCTCCTTTAATATATCCATGCTACAGCTTCTTGATTCTGAGGGCATAATGTTAAATATAATCCCAAAGGTGGTAATGCAGACAATGTCTCTAAAATAAGTATGATTTTTGTCTCAATATTTGAAAGGGTTTAATCTAGGAGCATGGTTGAGCGAATGCATTTCATATCTTTTCACACAATCTTTAGACTTCAAATATGAAAATATTTTCAGTCAACCAAAGATATCAGAGATTTTAAACATTAACTCTGAATGAGAGAGAATACATTAAAACCCCTGGTATCGGGCATCTACAGGGATTGCAAATGCCATATATGTGCATTTACTTGTTGCCTGAGACACACACTTACAATGCCTAACTAATACACTTGTATTAAGAAGAAACAGTTTAAAAGCCAAAAGATAGTGCAACATGTAAAGTAATTTGGAAAACAAAATCAGTATTGTAGTCCTTAATTATGTAAAATTCACTTTAATCAGGTAATTCCTGTAATTTTCAAAATTTAAATTATAAGCCTGGTTGCTGGCACTGTAACATTATTGCACGAGCCGCTACGCTAACCTTACTGCAGTCATAATTAACTCCCTCCCCCAAGTTTATAGATAAAGCATAGAAACATAGAAACATAGAAGATAGGAGCAGGAGTAGGTCATTCGACCCTTCGAGCCTGCTCCGCCATTCAACGAGATCATGGCTGATCTTAAAGTTCAGTACCCCGCCTTCTCTCCAAAACCTTTAATACTCTTATACTGAAGAAATATATCTAATTCCCTCTTAAATATATTTAATGAACCTGCCTCTACTGCCCCTTGTGGCAATGAATTCCACAGATTCACCACCCTCTGGGTAAAGAAATTCCTCCTCATCTCGGTCCTAAATGGTTTGCCTATTATCCTCAAACCATGGCCCCGGGTTCTGGATTTTCCCATCATTGGAAACATCCCATCTGCATCCATTCTGTCCAGTCCTGCCAGAATTTTATATGTCTCTGTTAAAGCCTTACTGATATGCTTAATAATATACTAATAAAGATAAAGACTCTTTCGAGGAAGGGATAGGGAGACACTTAGCAAGAGTTTGCAAAAAAAATTACAAAACAGTAAAGTCTGAGAGATGCCAAAATAAATTGTCGATATGATTTAATTTTAAACCTTTATTTTTTTTAAAAAAAAATATTCTTATTGTAATTTTTGAAAATTTATTTATTCCCATATTTTTTTTTTGCCTGTTACTTTAATTCTGGATACTGAGGATTTTATTGTATTTGTTGAAGATTAACAGAAGCACTGTAAAACACTATTTAAAGATACTTAAGGAAAAAGAAAAGTTAAAAAAAAGGCTTACCCAAAAAATGGGTAAACAAAACAGAGATAATCAAAGAGATTACCAAAATGTTAAGTGAAGACAGAAACATAGTGGGGAGACAAAGCGGCAAAGATGCAGCATGAGGACAGCATCTGTGGGGAGTGTGAGAAACAGAAGTACCTTCACAGAAATTGCTCGAAATAAAAATTGAGAACAAAGAACATTTATTATACAACAATGCAAAGTTGGGTGCTTCCCTTACCCTGGGAATACACACATACACTGGGGCTCACCCAACTTTTATATAGTTGATTTCAGTATAGAAATACCCTCCCCCTTACATTCTTCTGCCTCCTGGATGAGTTTGGCATTAGGCAATCCTGTCTGCCTACGTGCTGTTTCTGTGAACTTGGAGGACCAGGGGGTATCCTGTCGGTGTCCCATCATGTCATTGTCCTTATTGTCCTTATTCACAAACATGCCTTTGTTCTAATTCACACCTTCCCGACTCTCAGGGCTACAACCTTCTTATATGCAGAACTTGCTAATTCTGTCTAAGGCTAGAAGACCCTTATCTTATTCAAACTAACTTTACTTCCATTCTATTATCTATTATCTATCCTTATCCTATTCATACTGGCTTTATTCATTACACATATATCCATACTAGTTTCCTCATCTTCATATTTTTATATTAGTTTTACTTATCTCTCACAAGGAGTATAGTTTCTGCATTTTAACATTCAGAAAAACATAGTAAAATTTAAGTTATTGAATCTCATAATTTATAATATTCTCTAATATGTATGGAGTACTATTTTAAAAGATCAGGAGTTCTGAAACCTGCACATTTATTTTGTATAACCAGGATACAATCAAGCAGAAGAATTTAAAATGGTACATAGTTCTGGCTTTCAATTAATTCACTCTATTGACATTTTTGTCTTTTTGATACAGGCACTGTTTAATTTATAAAATGCTATTGTACATAGTATTAATATTTTAAAAGTGCCATTCAAATACTTTATATAAATGAAACAATAACTTTTGCTTTAAAAAAAGTCATATTTGTGAAAGAATTAAAGAATATTCACAAAAGCACATTGAACAATTTTCCTCCGACATACTTTGGTTTACACTTGTTTACACATTAGCTATAATTAGTTGGCCCCTCTTAACTATCTCCAATACCACAAATGGCATTCAGTTTCTCTTGGCCCTGACCCTATCACAGACATTTTCACCATTCTATATAACCATATAACCACTTACAGCACAGAACAGGCAAGTTCGGCCTACTACTACTACTAGTCCATGCCATAACAAATCCCCACCCTCCTAGTCCCATTGACCAGCACCCGGTCCATACCCCTCCAGTCCTCTCCTATCCATGTAACTATCCAGTCTTTCCTTAAATGTAACCAATGATCCCACCTCGACCAACTTAAAACTTGTCTTAGTTCTTATGAAGAGTCATTAATGTGAGAGATGGGAAAATTGACCTAAAATTATGAACATGGAAGAAACTAAAGTTCATCAGTAAAATGGCTGAAACCAGTTCAAACAGGATAAGTTTGGGGCTTAGGATGCAGGAAAGCAGAGTCAGCACGATTAACATAAGAATCTTCTATCCTTTGTGACAAGACCATAGGACTAAGATAAGGAATGGTAAGGTACAATAGAATGTAGGAAGTTGAGGTAGTCTGGATCAGATAAGGGTCTCCTAGCCCTGGACAGAAGTACCAAGTCATACATTTCTAATTAGCTAACCATACACAGATTTATACATATGAAATTAGCCAACCCTAGATAGAATGAGTCAACTCTGCATATTAAGAGACTGTAGCCCAGAGAATCAGGAAGGTGTGAATAAGGACAATGACATGATGGGGCACCCACAGGATACCCCCTGGTCCTCCAAGTGTACTGAAACTGCACGTAGGCAGGAAGAATTACCTATGCCAAACCCATCCAGGGGGCAGAAGAATGTAAGGGGGAGGGCATTCTGATACTGAAATTGACTGTATAAAAGTTGGGTGAGCCCCAGTATGTGTGTGTATTCCCAGGGTAAGGGGAAGCACCCAACTTTGCATTGTTGTAGTAATAAATGTTCTTTGTTCTCAATTTTTGTCTCGAGCAATTTCTTTAAAGGTACTTTAATTCCTAACATTAATCTGAAACTTGCACTCTTTTCTGTGCTAAGTATTTTGTTTCAATTTTTTTTGTGGCTTTGGACACCATGGCTTGATTGATCTCTCTATTGATTACTATGATTTAGGAATGATCTTTTTTCATGAATTATGGTGCAAAGGTTCCTTTGACAATTGGTACAACTGAAATTTATTGGACTAAGATGTACAGATTTCAATTAAGATGTCATTAAGGCATTAGGATCAAATGGGGCAAATCAAATTGAAGTAGAGATATTATTCAATATTGAAATGTGTTTGAAGGTCATGAACTGATATGAATATATTTGCACTCTGACAGTTTTCATGTGATGGACCACGTTGAAAAAAATTACAAAACAGTAAAGTCTGAGAGGTGCCAAAATAAATTATCGATATAATTTATGCAGGGGCTCTTCCCACAATAGAGTAAACTGCACCATTATCGGGGGAGGGGGCACGAGATCCATTTGTGGGGGGGGGGGGGGCAATCATCAGATCTCAAACTGTTGGACTCTGGCTTTAACTTACTCTTAATTTAGTCTATGTGTAGTCTGAGTCCAGCGCGTTCTTTGAATGAAGTGATAGGAGAAGGTATTCGGTTCAACAGTCAATTTATTACACAGCACAAGAATAAAACTTAACAGAGCTCTGGGTCAGTCTGTTAGTTCATAGGTCACCTGCCAGTGAGCTACTCCCCGAGACTGACCCCTATTGTCCAGTTGGCACAGTTTATATAGGTCAATCTTATCACACAGAACAAAAGTTGTTTTCCCTGCTAGATCTTTTTGCATAAGGGTTATCACAAGTCATCTCCTGTTTTGCAGATTTCTGGGGTGTAGCCTTCCCATGTTAATCCTCCAGGCCAGACTATCCTGTTGTTTAGATCTGAAATTAATTCATCCCCAGATATTTCTAATCACCATTCGGTCCCTGTCTGGCCAATTTCTGCTGTTCTCTTTAACACCTCCTCGTGCCTTAATCTTCCTCCTAGACTGGTTTTCCATTCCCTTTGATTCTTGCGGGCCATTCTTTGTTCTGATCTGGCCTGTGTCTCCTGTGCTACTTCCCACCTCCTTCAGTTGAGCATTCCTCCTAAATCGTTTTATGCATATCCTCTCCCTGTATCTTGGGAGCAGCCAATTTTGTTCAGCCAACTTTGCTCCATGCTGTGACAGCCACTTAGCCACATTCCTCTTTCCCTGACTCATGCAGTACAAATAAACTTATTGATTAATCCTTTATTTCATAATGTTTTAACCCCTAGATTCCAACAGTCCCCCTTTTGGTCTCATGAAAATGAGACCAACCACCAGTTAACTTATTAGATAGAGAAATCCGGGTTACATGCCAGGGTTGGCATTTCTGACCCCTTGTAATCATTACACTCTTGAGAGGGCAGTAGGGACAAATACATGCCTTGGGGTCTGGGGATGTCTCTCTGTGACAGCGCTCGTTGAATGAGGCACTGGAGGCAGGGAAGGATGCATGGGATCAGAATCAACGCCAAAACCACAAATCCAGCAACTAGCACTATAGTATGTATCCATCCCCAGTCTCCAGAGAACAAATTTCCCAGCCATGCGCTGCCCAAGGGTCGCCAGGTCTGAACCGGGACGTGAGCTAATTTGCGAATACCTGAAGAAATCTCCTTTACTGCTTGCCCATTGTCATCGATTTTTAAACAACAATAGATTCTACCATCAACAGTCCCCGGAGTCCAATATGTTCTTTAAAGGGACCCGTTCAGAAAGTTCTTAGTCCGTAGTTGCTCACAGGTTCTCAGTCGCCGCCGTACGAATCTGTTCCAGTGTCCGTGCTGGTGGGTCCGTGGCTGCACACTGACTCCAATGATACCACGTCTCGCCTTTTCCCTGTAGTCGAACCGCGTGGGACGTCCTCTCCACCACTCGGTAGGGTCCTGTCCACCTGGGCTCCGACCACTTTCCCTTGATGACCTTTAGCAGAATCCACTCCGCGACTGAAGGTATCGGTGTTTCCCCTTCTCTGTTGGGACTTGTGACCTGTTGTGAAAAATCTGACACCAGAGCCGTTAGTTTATCATAATACAGCCTGCATCCCATTGAACTTACCTCATTCTTCGTAGTCTGACTTCCGGCTCCTGGTCCCGGGAACTGGTGCCCCGTTCGTAGTTCATATGGAGTGAATCCTGTCACAGAACTTACCGAACTCCTTATTGACATTAATGCCAGAGGCAACGCATCCACCCAATTTAGTTTGGTCCGTGCCTGTACTTTCCCGATCTTACCTTTTATTGTTTGGTTCATCCTCTCCACTATTTTCTGCCATGTTAATGCCTTCATGGGTAAACGTAACATTTGGAGCATTCAGGATCTTTTCTAGTCTCGTCTGCCTTAACGAAGTCATTGTAAATGCTGTGGAGCTCACAAATGCTACAATACTATGTGTTGTTAATACTGTCAGGCCATGTCCCATTACTATGTGTGCCACCTTTTGTAGAATCTTTGCTACTCCTGCTGCATGTCTTGTACATGGTGGGTGTCTGTCTTCCGTTGGGTCTAGTGTGATACTCCCATACATGAGCACACATCTTCCACCCCCTTTTTTCTGAAAAAGAACACCATCAATTGTGTGTGCTTTTTCAGAAACATCCAAAAAGAAAGGTAGTTATAATTTGGAATCGCCAAATCTATAGCTGTTGTAAGAGCTTGCTTCAATAGAATAAAACTCATCTCAGCCTGTGCAGTCCAATCAAGTGTAGCTCCCAGATTCCTCATCCCCTGCTCATTCACCAAAGTTCGCAGTGGATGTGTCAACTCACCATACGATGGGATAAACTGCCTACTATAACCTGACAAACCCAAAAACAAAAGCATCTCCTTTACTGTCTTTGGTTTTGGATGATGTAGTATTGCATCTGCCAAATAGGGGTGTAATCTGACAGTTCGAAGGTCCTGGAATCAACCTGCTGACAAAAACCCACATCTGCTGATCCCACTGACCACAGGTTCTCAGGGAGAGAGTCTAGCATAGGGGCTGAGTCGGGGTGATCCATCTTCTCCCTACCATGAAATCGTTCAATCTGTCTATGCTCAAGGAGGACTTGATCATATGTAATGGACCAAATTCTGTATGCCTGAGCAGATGAGGAGAACTGCACTGTCGGTATTTGGGTGTCAGACCAGTCCCTTAGGGACTTCAAGTTCCGACACATCGGTCCCAAATCTTTTGCCTGATGAGTAGTGCCAATTGCAAGGGTGACATGAGGGATGGCCTCACCTGCCATCTCATACCATTCCAGCTGTTCAGATGTCAGTGCCACCACAGCGGCCACTCCCTCCTTTCCTATCACTATGTAGTCCGAATTAATTTCCCATTGCCTGCCCTCTACCTCTTCATCAAAGGCATGCTGATACATTTCATCCCCATCCCTATCGTAAAAGAGGGTCATATGGGGAGGGTCCGAGGGAGGGGTATACGGGTGTAACGTCTGGATCCACGGCTTCCATTGATTATAAAGCTTTAGCAGCCCTCCCTTCTGTGGGTCCTCAGGTTGCAGCAGCCCCCAGTAAATGTCAGCCCATTGTCCCTCAGACGCGGATCCTCCAGCTGCCGCCAACAACATCTGAGAACTGGAATGCAGTGTAGTTACTGAACAGTTCATAGAATATCCATTTGGAAAGGTGACCTCTATTCCGCTGGGTCCACAAAGGATCGATGCTCCGCACTTGACCAACAGGTCTCTGCCCAAAAGATTGGTAGGGCACCTGGCTGACAAAATGTATTGATGTGTAAAAGTCTGTCCTGCCACAGAAGTGACTAGTGGTGTAGAAAACGGCAGATTTTCTGGTGTACCCGAGAACCCTATCAGCTGGACGCTAGAGGATGATGTTTTATCTTGAAATTCAGTGCCAGTGAGTGTTGAAAATCTGGCTCCCGTATCCACTAAAAAGGATACTTCCATGTCCATAACTTTAATCTGCAGGAAAGGGTCTGCCAACCTAGCCTGCTCGTGGGTGCTCGGGTTCCGTCACTGTGGGCAATATTGCTCCTCCTCTGTCAGCAAAGGGAATTGTCTCTTTGGAGCTAAAGCCGCATGGGGTGCCTGATGTACCGGGGGTGGCACTGACGATCTCTGGGACTGGACCAATTTCTGCTGTTCTCTTTAACACCTCCTCGTGCCTTAATCTTCCTCCTAGACTGGTTTTCCATTCCCTTTGATTCTTGCGGGCCATTCTTTGTTCTGATCTGGCCTGTGTCTCCTGTGCTACTTCCCACCTCCTTCAGTTGAGCATTCCTCCTAAATCGTTTTATGCATATCCTCTCCCTGTATCTTGGGAGCAGCCAATTTTGTTCAGCCAACTTTGCTCCATGCTGTGACAGCCACTTAGCCACATTCCTCTTTCCCTGACTCATGCAGTACAAATAAACTTATTGATTAATCCTTTATTTCATAATGTTTTAACCCCTAGATTCCAACAAAACAAAGAAGCTAAAATCCAACTGCAACCCACATTTTTTGCCATCATTGTGGGAGGTGCTGAAAACAATCCACATCATCCGGAATATAGTAAAACATGAAAGTCTGCAGACACAATGCTGGGGAATCTCAGCAGGTCAAACAGTGCATTTTATATAACAAAGATAAAGATGGATAACCAACTTTTCAGGCTTGAGCTGTTCATTAAAGTTATGTATCTACATCAGTAAAGCATACTGTTTGATCTGCTGAATTTCTCCAGCATTGTGCTTTTATCTGGAATGTAATTCATCCAGTTAGCAAATGTATAATCTTTGATATTAAATGCAAAAGTCTGCAGACATCGTGGTTGAAGTAAAAACACAATGCTGGAGAAACACAGGAGGTCAAACAGTGTCCTTTATGTAGCAACATAATCAACATTTCAGGCTTGAGCCCTTCATGGTATGAAGCCCCTGATGATTATTTGATCAAAGGTTTATGTTTTTGATTGTCAACTGCTCTTCACAAACATAGAATTCACACTACAACTAGCATCCTGGATCCTGGATCCATCCTGCCACATCGCGAAAATGAGAGAACTTTTCGTTGAATGCATCTCTTACCAGGTCTTTAAAATTAGTTCTCCTTTCCATTTGAGGTTTCAATCTTCAAAGGTTGGAAGGGCATCCATAAGATGCTTAAAAAAAAAACAATTACAAAGGTATTCGGAAGAAAAGGGGATACCTTTTAAAGTACGCAGGTCCAACTTTTTGTCCATGAACTATATTAATTAGGACTTTTCCAGGGTTGGAATTTTTAGTGCATTCAGATCTTTTTATGCACTTATTTGTCCGCATTTCCCGGTTTTCTGAAGTCAGCAGCAATGATTTGGACGTTCCCTTTTCTCTTTGGAGGTACTAGTTGAAGGATTTGTGCATTGTCCAAATTATAAGTAAAATAAAAGTCTGCAGCAGGTACCGGGGTTGAAGAAAACACACAAAGCTGGAGAAACTCAGCACTTTATATAAGCAAAGATAAAGAAACTTAAACCTGACGTGTCTATGGTGAAGGGATCAAGCCCGAAATATCAGTTAGGTATCTTTGCCTTTGCTATGTAAATGACCCGCTGAGTTTCTCCAACGTGTTTTACTTGCCCGAATTTTCATTTTTGACAGCTACAGGGGTACATTTAATGTGGAGCACGGGCCCCACGACAGCTGCAGGGGGAGAGGGGGGACATTTAATGTGGTGGGACGGGCCCCACGACAACTACAGGGGGATATTTAATGTGGGACACGGGCCCCACGACAGCTGCAGGGGGGGGCATTTAATGTGGTGGGACGGGGAGCTTTGGATTGGCTATGATCGTTTATCATGGCGGCGCTGTTTGCACGGATCGTGTTTTACCCGAGTTTGGGCTACAATATCGTCATGTCAAAGGTGTTCGGTCGCCACTGGTATGACCGCATTGACCAAACTGTCATCATTGGGGCTCTCCCATTTCGCTCACTCAACGAGGAGGTAGGAACGGGCGAAGGAGCTGTCGGCGGCGCCGGTGGGAGCGCGCATGCGTTCTGCGAGAGGGACGGGGAGTGACAGGCAGGAGGAGGGGGGGGGGGGTGGGGGGTAGAGTGACAAGAAGGAGGAGGGGGAGAGTGACAAGAAGGAGAGGGGGAGAGTGACAAGAAGGAGAGGGGGAGAGTGACAAGAAGGAGGAGGGGGATAGAGAGAGTGTGATAGGCAGGAGGAGGGGGAGGCAGAGTGTGACAGGCAGGAGGAGGGAGAGAGAGAGAGAAAGTGACAGGCAGGAGGAGGGGGAGAGAGAGAAACTGACAGGCAGGAGGAGGGGGAGAGAGAAAGTGACAGGCAGAATGAGGGGGAGAGAGAGAAAGTGACAGGCAGGAGGAGGGGAGAGTGACAAGCAGGAGGAGGGGAGAGTGACAGGCAGGAGGAGAGGAGAGTGACAGGCAGGAGGAGGGGAGAGTGACAGACAGGAGGAGGGGAGAGTGACAGGCAGGAGGAGGGGAGAGTGACAGGCAGGAGGCGGGAGAGTGACAGGCAGGAGGCGGGGAGAGTGACAGGCAGGAGGCGGGGAGAGTGACAGGCAGGAGGAGGGGAGAGTGACAGGCAGGAGGAGGGGAGAGTGACAGGCAGGAGGAGGGGAGAGTGACAGGCAGGAGGAGGGGAGAGTGACAGGCAGGAGGAGGGGAGAGTGACAGGCAGGAGGAGGGGAGAGTGACAGGCAGGAGGAGGGGAGAGTGACAGGCAGGAGGAGGGGAGAGTGACAGGCAGGAGGAGGGGAGAGAGTGTGACAGGCAGGAGGAGGGGAGAGAGTGTGACAGGCAGGAGGGGGTAGAGTGACAGGCAGGAGGGGGTAGAGTGACAGGCAGGAGGCGGGGAGAGTGACAGGCAGGAGGAGGGGAGAGTGACAGGCAGGAGGAAGGGAGAGTGACAGGCAGGAGGAGGGGAGAGTGACAGGCAGGAGGCGGGGAGAGTGACAGGCAGGAGGAGGGGAGAGTGACAGGCAGGAGGCGGGGAGAGTGACAGGCAGGAGGCGGGGAGAGTGACAGGCAGGAGGAGGGGAGAGTGACAGGCAGGAGGAGGGGAGAGTGACAGGCAGGAGGAGGGGAGAGTGACAGGCAGGAGGAGGGGAGAGTGACAGGCAGGAGGAGGGGAGAGTGATAGGCAGGAGGAGGGGAGAGTGACAGGCAGGAGGCGGGGTGAGTGACAGGCAGGAGGCGGGGAGAGTGACAGGCAGGAGGCGGGGAGAGTGACAGGCAGGAGGCGGGGAGAGTGACAGGCAGGAGGCGGGGAGAGTGACAGGCAGGAGGCGGGGAGAGTGACAGGCAGGAGGCGGGGAGAGTGACAGGCAGGAGGAGGGGAGAGTGACAGGCAGGAGGAGGGGAGAGTGACAGGCAGGAGGAGGGGAGAGTGACAGGCAGGAGGAGGGGAGAGTGACAGGCAGGAGGAGGGGAGAGAGTGTGACAGGCAGGAGGAGGGGAGAGAGTGTGACAGGCAGGAGGCGGGGAGAGTGACAGGCAGGAGGAGGGGAGAGTGACAGGCAGGAGGAGGGGAGAGTGACAGGCAGGAGGCGGGAGAGTGACAGGCAGGAGGCGGGGAGAGTGACAGGCAAGAGGAGGGGAGAGTGACAGGCAGGAGGAGGGGAGAGTGACAGGCAGGAGGAGGGGAGAGTGACAGGCAGGAGGAGGGGAGAGTGACAGGCAGGAGGAGGGGAGAGTGACAGGCAGGAGGAGGGGAGAGAGTGTGACAGGCAGGAGGAGGGGAGAGTGTGTGACAGGCAGGAGGAGGGGAGAGTGTGTGACAGGCAGGAGGAGGGGAGAGAGTGTGACAGGCAGGAGGAGGGGAGAGAGTGTGACAGGCAGGAGGAGGGGAGAGAGTGTGACAGGCAGGAGGAGGGGAGAGAGTGTGACAGGCAGGAGGGAGTGTGACAGGCAGGAGGGAGTGTGACAGGCAGGAGGGAGTGTGACCGGCAGGAGGGAGTGTGACCGGCAGGAGGGAGTGTGACCGGCAGGAGGGAGTGTGACCGGCAGGAGGGAGTGTGACCGGCAGGAGGGAGTGTGACCGGCAGGAGGGAGTGTGACCGGCAGGAGGGAGTGTGACCGGCAGGAGGGAGTGTGACCGGCAGGAGGGAGTGTGACCGGCAGGAGGGAGTGTGACCGGCAGGAGGGAGTGTGACCGGCAGGAGGGAGTGTGACCGGCAGGAGGGAGTGTGACCGGCAGGAGGGAGTGTGACCGGCAGGAGGGAGTGTGACCGGCAGGAGGGAGTGTGACCGGCAGGAGGGAGTGTGACCGGCAGGAGGGAGTGTGACCGGCAGGAGGGAGTGTGACCGGCAGGAGGGAGTGTGACCGGCAGGAGGGAGTGTGACCGGCAGGAGGGAGTGTGACCGGCAGGAGGGAGTGTGACCGGCAGGAGGGAGTGTGACCGGCAGGAGGGAGTGTGACCGGCAGGAGGGAGTGTGACCGGCAGGAGGGAGTGTGACCGGCAGGAGGGAGTGTGACCGGCAGGAGGGAGTGTGACCGGCAGGAGGGAGTGTGACCGGCAGGAGGGAGTGTGACCGGCAGGAGGGAGTGTGACCGGCAGGAGGAGGGGAGAGAGTGTGACCGGCAGGGTGTTGGGTTTTTCCTCCTTTGTCTTTTGACAGTGAGGTGGGCTCTGCGGTCTTTTTCAAAGGAGGTTGCTGCCCGCCGAACTGTAAGGCGCCAAGATGCACGGTTTCAGGCGATATCAGCCCACTGGCGATGGTCTATGTGGCAGGCACCAAGAGCTTTCTTTAGGCAGTCCTTGTACCTCTTCTTTGGTGCACCTCTGTCTCGGTGGCCAGTGGAGAGCTCGCCATATAACACGATCTTGGGAAGGCTATGGTCCTCCATTCTGGAGACGTGACCTACCCAGCGCAGTTGGATCTTCAGCAGCGTGGATTCGATGGTGTCGGCCTCTGCCATCTCAAGTACTCCAATGAATGTTGAGAATGGAGCGGAGACAACGCTGGTGGATGCATTCTAGGAGCCGTAGGTGATGCCGGTAAAGGACCCATGATTCGGAGCCGAACAGGAGTGTGGGTATGACAACGGCTCTGTATACGCTAATCTTCGTGAGGTTTTTCAGTTGGTTGTTTTTCCAGACTTTTTTGTATAGTCTTCCAAAGGCGCTATTTGCCTTGGCGAGTCTGTTGTCTATCTCGTTGTCGATCCTTGATTCTGATGAAATGGTGCAGCCTAGATAGGTAAACTGGTTGACAGTTTTGAGTTTTGTGTGCCCGATGGAGATGTGGGGCTGGTAGTCATGGTAGGGAGTTGGCTGATGGAGGACCTCAGTTTTCTTCAGGCTGACTTCCGGCCAAACATTTTGGCAGTTTCCGCAAAACAGGACGTCAAGCTCTGAAGAGCAGGCTTTGAATGGGCAACTAAAGTGGCATCGTCTGCAAAGAGTAGTTCACGGACAAATTATAGTTGAAGTTAAAACACAAATTAAAATTTAGTAAACTGACTGTCCCTGCTGCTCGCGGCAGCCTGATGTCTGAATCCAATGTCTCATCGCGTTATATCTGCATTTGCATTAAATCGGGGTTCCACTGTAATTAGAGTGTGCTTCCATTGACTTTTTGAGGAAGAGTTCTAAAATCTCTTGACTCTGGAGTAAAGAAATGTTGTTCATCAATGATTTAAATAGGTAATCCCTTTTCTATATTTTAATCCTGTTGTTCTCGATTCTTCCACAGGATGAATTGTTCTCTCCCTGCCATTCTCTGAAAACTTCTCAGGATTTTGTATTTTTCAAAAAATTTGTACTTGCACTTAAAGGAGAACATTGCAGCACAGTACAGGCCATTCGACCCTCGATATTATGCTGACACACTTTCGTACCAAAAATAAATACTAAACCCTTTCTGTCTCTTAACTCTCTGTTTTTCTTTCATCCATTTGCCTGTCTAAGAGTCTTTTAAATGCTCCTAATGTTTCAGCCTGCACCACCATGCCTGGCAAGGCATTCCAGCCACCCATAACTCTCAGTGTTAATTGAAAAAAAAGAGCCCTGATGACTCCTCTATAGTTTTCTCCCATCACTTTGTACAGATGTTCTCTGGTGTTTGCTATCCTGCCCTGGGAAAAAAGATGCTGGCTGTCCTCTCAGAATCTTGTAGACCCCATTTAAGTCACCTCTCATCTTTCTTCACTCCAAAGAGAAAAGTCCTTGCTCTGTTAGCCTTGTCTCAGACTTTTTTTCCAATTCAGGCAATATCCAGGTAAATCTCCTCTGCATCCTCTCCATAGCTTTCACGTCCTTCCTATAATGAGACGACCAGAACTAAACACCATATGTGTGGTCTCACTAGAGATTTGTAGAATTGCAACATGACTTCTCGACTGTTGAACTCAATCCCCTGACTCATGAAGCCCAACATCCTATAGGCCTTCTTAACTATCCTATCAACCTGCATGGGAACTTTTGGAGATGTATGGATTTAGACCACAAGGTCCCCCTGTTCTTCCACACTGTTAAGTATGATGCCATTAACCTTAACCCTCAGGATTGACCTTCCAAAGTATATCACTTCACACTTATCTATATTGAACTAAATCTGCTACTTTACTGCCCAACTCTGCATCCTGTCGACATCCTTTTGTAACCTATGACAACCTTCAGCACTATCCACAACTCCTTCAACTTTTGTATTACCTGCAAACTTACTGACTCATCCTTCTGCTTATTCATCTAGATCATTTATAAAAATCAGAAAGAGCAGGGGCCCCAAAACAATCCCTGCAAAGCTCCACCAGTCACTCACCTCCAGGCAGAATACTTTTAAAATTGATCTTATTTGAAATACTGAAAAATTCATATTTAGTAACATTGCAGGATCTTTGGAGACTTTTATGCACATTTCACAAGTAGGTGCTAATTGAAATGACGTTGTGAAATGAATAGGCCATTGTTTTGGAGGAGACAAACTGGCTGTTTAAAAAGTACTTACAGCGTGCTCACAGAGATCACTCCTGGGTTTTGTTTATCTCAGACAACAGCTTGACCAAGGGGGAGAACTCCTGTGGTTTGCTGAAGAAGGTGGGGGTTTTTGCAAGTGAGAGAGTCACATGGCTTTCTGGCAGTCTCAGTTGGGGAAAGAGAGAGAGAAGACAAGCCCTCTCAGCTAATGTGTGTGACACTGAAAAGAGACTGAACAGTCACGGCTGAAACAAGCCAGAAAGAGGTGGTTGGAAACAGAAAGTTCCAGAACAGTGGATAGTTGGAAGTGCAATCTGACTTATGTTTCTCTTGGAATAAGAGGAACAGAATGGAACGCTGTGGTAGCCTAAAGAAAGAGGTTACCATCTGGAAAACCCTGATGGGGTTTCATCAGCGAGACCTTGAGGTGACTAATGGTGATACCTCGGTTGTGGAAATCCTGGAACAACAAATCTCTCTCTGCAAACCCTACAAGAACCTTCCTGAGCAGTAAACATTTACCTTTCAAACACCAAAGCCTGGTGAACTTTATACATGTTAAATTCTGTGCACAGTATAAGAATTGCCTGCATCCAGAGAACTTGGAAGAAGGAGAAGTGAGATTGAACTGTGAACCAAAAAACTTAAAGTTACACACACATTACATACACGTGTGCTTAGAATTAGAAGGGGGTTATTTTGGTTTAGTTAAGTATAGAGATACTGAAGAGGTACTGGGCTTCTCCTCCAGGTAAAACAAGGACTGGTTTGATGAAAACAACCAGGAAATCCAGGAGGTGCTGGCAAAGAAGCGATCTGCCCACCAGGCTCACCTTACAAAGCCATCCTGGCCAGAGAAGAAACAAGCCTTCCATCGTGCATGCAGCCATCTTCAGCGCAAACTCCGAGAGATCCAAAATGAGTGGTGGACTAGCCTCGCCAAACGAACCCAGCTCAGCACAGACATTGGCAACTTCAGGGGTTTTTATGAGGCTCTAAAGGCTGTGTACGGCCCCTCACCCCAAGTCCAAAGCCTGCTGCGCAGCTCAGATGGCAAAGTCCTCCTCAGCGACAAGATCTCCATCCTCAACCGATGGTCAGAACACTTCCAATCACTTTTCAGTGCCAACAGCTCAGTCCAAGAATCCGCCCTGCTCCAGCTCCCTCAACAGCCCCTAAGGCTAGAGCTGGATGAGGTCCTCATCCGGGAAGAGACATATAAGGCAATTGAACAACTGAAAAGTGGCAAAGCAGCAGGTATGGATGGAATCCCCTCCAAAGGTCTGGAAGGCTGGCGGCAAAACTCTGCATACCAAACTGCACGAGTTTTTCATGCTCTGCTGGGACCAAGGAAAGCTGCCTCAGGACCTTCGTGATGCCATCATCATCACCCTGTACAAAAACAAAAGCGAGAAATCAGACTGCTCAAACTACAGGGGAATCACGCTGCTCTCCATTGCAGGCAAAATCTTCGCTAGGATTCTCCTTAATAGACTAATACCTAGTGTCGCCGAGAATATTCTCCCAGAATCACAGTGCGGCTTTCGCACAAACAGAGGAACTGCTGACATGGTCTTTGCCCTCAGACAGCTCCAAGAAAAGTGCAGAGAACAAAACAAAGGACTCTACATCACCTTTGTTGACCTCACCAAAGCCTTCGACACCGTGAGCAGGAAAGGGCTTTGGCAAATACTAGAGCGCCTCGGATGCAACATGGTTATCCAACTGCACGAAAACCAACAAGGTCGGGTCAGATACAGCAATGAGCTCTCCGAACCCTTTTCCGTTGACAACGGTGTGAAACAAGGCTGCGTCCTCGCAGCAACCCTCTTTACTATCTTCTTCAGCATGATGCTGAAACAAGCCAATAAAGACCTCAACAATGAAGAGGCTGTTTACGTCCGGTACCGCACAGATGGCAGTCTCTTCAATCTGAGGCGCCTGCAAGCTCACACGAAGACGCAAGAGCAACTTGTCCGTGAACTACTCTTTGCAGACGATGCCGCTTTAGTTGCCCATTCAGAGCCAGCTCTCCAGCGCATGACGTCCTGTTTTGCGGAAACTGCCAAAATGTTTGGCCTGGAAGTCAGCCTGAAGAAAACGGAGGTCCTCCATCAGCCAGCTCCCCACCATGATCACCAGCCCCCCCCCCTCCCCCGCCACATCTCCATCGGGCACATTGAACTCAAAATGGTCAACCAGTTTACCTACCTCGGCTGCACCATTTCATCTGATGCAAGGATCGACAAAGAGATAGACAACAGACTCGCCAAGGCAAATAGTGCCTTTGGAAGACTACACAAAAGAATCTGGAAAAACAACCACCTGAAGAAACACACAAAGATCAGCGTGTACAGAGCTGTTGTCATACCCACGCTCCTGTTCGGCTCCGAATCATGGGTCCTCTACCGGCATCACCTACGGCTCCTAGAATGCTTCCATCAGCGCTGTCTCCGCTCCATCCTCAACATTCATTGGAATGACTTCATCACCAACATCGAAGTACTCGAGCTGGCAGAGTCCGCAAGCATCAAATCCATGCTGCTGAAGACCCAACTGCGCTGGGTGGGTCACATCTCCAGAATGGAGGACCATCGCCTTCCCAAGATCGTGTTAACTGGCCACCGAGACAGAGGTGCACCAAAGAAGAGGTACAAGGACTGCTTAAAGAAATCTCTTGGTGCCTGCCACATTGACCATCGCCAGTGGGCTGATCTCGCCTCCAATCGTGCATCTTGGCGCCTCACAGTTTGACGGGCAGCAACCTCCTTTGAAGAAGACCGCAGAGCCCTCCTCACTGACAAAAGACAAAGGAGAAAAAACCCAAAACCCAACCCCAACCCACCCATTTTCCCTTGCAACCGCTGCAACCGTGCCTGTCTGTCCTGCATTGGACTTGTCAGTCACCAACGAGCCTGCAGCAGATGTGGACATACCCCTCCATAAATCTTCGTCCGCGAAGCCAAGTCAAAGAAGAAGAAGTATAGAGATAAATTAAAGTTTAATTCTGTTTTCATGTTTAAAGTTGATTAAAAACAACTTTTGTGTTTTAAAAACTACTTGACTTGGTGAATGTCTATTGCTGCTGGGTTTTGGGGTCCTTTGGGCTCATAACACTACTACTCTCTGCTTTCAACATGCAAGCCAATTTTTAATCCACACAGCCAAGGTTCCATCAATCCCATCCCTGCCTCATGACTTTCTGGATACCTCTCATGGTGGAATTTGTCAACTGCTTTACAAAAATCCATATACACAGCATCCAGTATCTGACCTATGTCGATTTCTTATGTTACCTCCTCAAAAAAAATCATTAGTTATGTGAGGCATGACCTTCCCCTCACAATGCTGACTATCCCTGAGTAGACTGCTCCAAACACTCATAAATCCTGTCCTTAAGAATCCTCTCGAATAGTTCGCACACCACTGACAATCAAGTAAGTAAGGCTCACTGATCTATAATTCCCAGGATTCTAATTATTACCCTTTTTAAACAAGGAGACCACATTTGCCATTTTCCAATCCTCCGGCACCTTCCCTGTGGCCAAGGAGGACTCCGAGATCACAGCCAACAAATACATAGCAACCTGGGATAAATCCTGTCAGGGCCTGGAGAATTGTCAGTCTTACTGTTTTTAAGATGATCCAATACTTCCTGAAGCTCAACATTGTCCAGCCTGTCCCTATTCTGGCCTCCTCCTGATCAAGGTCCTTTTTTGTCAGTGAGGTGGGCTCTGCGGTCTTCTTCAAAGGAGGCTGCTGCCCGCCAAACTGTGAGGCGCCAAGATGCACGGTTTGAGGCGTTATCAGCCCACTGGCGGTGGTCAATGTGGCAGGCACCAAGAGATTTCTTTAGGCAGTCCTTGTACCTTTTCTTTGGTGCACCTCTGTCACGGTGGCCAGTGGAGAGCTCGCCATATAATACGATCTTGGGAAGGCGATGGTCCTCCATTCTGGAGACGTGGCCCATCCAGCGCAGCTGGATCTTCAGCAGCGTGGACTCGATGCTGTCGACCTCTGCCATCTCGAGTACCTCGACGTTAGGGGTGTGAGCGCTCCAATGGATGTTGAGGATGGAGCGGAGACAACGCTGGTGGAAGCGTTCTAGGAGCCGTAGGTGGTGCCGGTAGAGGACCCATGATTCGGAGCCGAACAGGAGTGTGGGTATGACAACGGCTCTGTATACGCTTATCTTTGTGAGGTTTTTCAGTTGGTTGTTTTTCCAGACTCTTTTGTGTAGTCTTCCAAAGGCGCTATTTGCCTTGGCGAGTCTGTTGTCTATCTCATTGTCGATCCTTGCATCTGATGAAATGGTGCAGCCGAGATAGGTAAACTGGTTGACCGTTTTGAGTTTTGTGTGCCCGATGGAGATGTGGGGGGGCTGGTAGTCATGGTGGGGAGCTGGCTGATGGAGGACCTCAGTTTTCTTCAGGCTGACTTCCAGGCCAAACATTTTGGCAGTTTCCGCAAAGCAGGACGTCAAGCGCTGAAGAGCTGGTTCTGAATGGGCAACCCCCCCCCCCTCCTTTTTACCCCCTCCATAAATCTTCGTCCGCGAAGCCAAGCCAAAGAGAAGAGACTGAGGCAAAGTATTCATTTCAGGGGCTGATTGAGTTCTTCCAGAATGTTTGTGTGTGTCTTTTTTTTTTACTTCAATCTCAGTGTGTGTTTCTCACAATCTTATTTTGACATGCTTGTGGTTCTTCTCCATCTCTAACCCAGATTTTTTTCTAAACGATCTGTATGCTTATAATTACTTTAATCCTTTTGAGAGATTTACTGTTGTGTCGAGCACAACTTCACATCTTCAAATTTGCCTTTCACCTTGTACATATTTTTGATGTTCTTTCTTTATCAAAGGGTGATAAAGAATTTTCATGAGCCTTCGTGTTCATCCTTTTGTACAAGCATACTTGGGACACAAAAGCTCCATATGTAAAAATTCCACTTCTTTCTGATCTACATCTTTCAATAATTTTAATGTGTTTGGATTTTCAGTTAGTGAGAAAAGAGAATGTACGAGGTGTGATAACCATGAATGAAGATTATGAAACAAAATTCTTTGTAAACACATCTGAGGTAAGTGGAAAAAATTAAATCTAATAAAAATAGGTTTCCAAGTTATTGATTTTCAAGGAAAAAAAATCACTGTGTGGTCAGAGATTTAGGAGGGTATGTTGATACGCAAATGCATGCATAAATGGCATTTGTTATGAATCCGGTCATGGTAACAAACCTTTCTGCTGAGAGAAGGTTGAGAGAATTGGGCAAGGAATGCATTAAATAATTTTGTCGCATTTAAGAAAGCTTAAGCGACATTACATTGGTAGAAATAGCTAGCCCTGGTGATTTTTACCATGTATGGTCAAATCTTGACCTGTGGTTAGATATGCTAATGTGGTTGAGACATTTTGGTTCAGTTTCAGATAGCTTCCATAAAGAGGAAATGAATGAATAGTGGATATTTATGATGTTGACTGAAAATGTTTTGGCCTTTCTGATATTTAGTTGGAAGAAATTGCTGAAAATCCAGTAGTAATGTCAGATTATAGTCTCACAGCCTAAGTCCAGCCATGGTGAGGTAAAGCTGAATCTCATCATTTTATGTGTGGGAACTGATAGAATTTTTGGGTGACGTTGCCATTAAGAGATTGGAGGAGAGTTCTGATAATAAATCTTGAAGAGTGAACAGCAAAGTAAACAATGAAGGGAAATGTTGCTGACTGATGCTATTTCCTTTGGCCTGATAGCTAAATGCTCTTACAATTGGCCCGCTTTCAGACCTTCCAATCTACTACTTGATATCTCTATAATATTAATTTTTCATGTCATAGAAGCTGAATGAAAGCAAAATATTCAAAGAAAATTCAGGAAACAGGATTTATGTTACTCACCTTGTATTTGAATAGGGCCATGCTTCAGAGCAGGCATATTGTTAGTATTGTCAACGAGGTCAAGAATGCACAATTTGAGCTTTCTATTAGTTAATGGTAGCACAACTTAACTGACCTGTATTCATATGAATTTTATTTTTACCAGTTTTACCAGATGTTCTCGCTGACTTGTAAATTAAAATTCAGCAGGAGTAGTGAACCTTGGAATTATACAGTTTCGGTTCAGTTTTGTTTGGTATTGTTGCTTTTTTGAAAATTCGTTTCATTTCTATATTGCAGAGTGCAAGATCAGTTAATGAAAGGTTTTGCCTATCCTAAAAAGAAACTGCAAGAGTCACTATAATGCTGTGTCGCAATAATTTAGATAAACCAGTTTTTCAATAGATGAGAGATTTGTTGAAATTTTATTACCCATTTCAATGTGTGTGCGTGCAACATCTTTTGTAGTTTAGCCATGGGACTGGAAGCAAGTTCGTCAAATAACGTTGACCCTATCCTGAGATTATATTGCAATGAATGGAACTGAGACATTTATTGAAAAAAAAATGCATGGTTTGAGATGTACCTTTACTCTCTCTATTTTCATCCTAACTCTGCCCATTTCTGAGTAGAATTTGTGTTTCAGGAATGGGAGTCACTTGGAGTTGAACAGTTAAGACTCAGCACCGTTGACATACTTGGCGTACCGAAATTGGAAGACCTGAAAAAGGGTGTTGATTTCCTTACTAAATATCGTAATGAAGGAAGCTGTGTCTATGTGCACTGCAAGGCTGGACGCTCCCGTAGTGCCACTATGGTGGCAGCGTACTTAATTCATGTATGTTGACTAATACTAAATCTTAAATGGTAATGTACAATGGCAACAACCAGTACTTGTATCTTGTGTTCCAAGGCAGTTGCTTGGAGCATTGGCAAATGAAATTTTTAAAATTTTTATTTTTATTTTTCACACTATAAACCATATTGATCAAAATACATACATTTTCCTTCTTGAATATATAGTGTCGTTTTCTCCCCCCCTTCCCTCCCTCCCTCCCTACCTCCCCTCCCATTTATTTAAAGTTCAGAAAATAAGATACATTAAACCCGTCAAACTATGTTGTCACTCAATAAAAATAAACAAGAAATTCCACTGAGTCAGTTCTTTTCATTCTCTTCTCCTTCTGTCATTTTAGGTGGTAGATGTCCCCGGTAGGTTTTCTCTATTATCTTTCATGTATGGCTCCCATATTTGTTCAAATATTGTAATGTTATTTCTTAAATTATATGTTATTTTTTCTAATGGAATACATTTATCATTTCTATATACCATTGTTGTATTCTCAAGTTATCTTCTAATTTCCAGGCTGACATAATACATTTTTTTGCTACAGCTAGGGCTATCCTAACAAATCTTTTTTTGTGCACCATCCAAATCAAGTCAAAATTCTTTGTTTTTTATGTTACTTAGGAGGAAAATCTCTGGGTTTTTTGGAATATTGCTTTTTGTGATTTTATTTAATATCTGGTTTAGATCTTCCCAAAATGTTTTCACTTTCTCACATGTCCAAATTGCATGAATTGTTGTTCCCATTTCCTTTTTACAGCGAAAACATCTGTCAGATACTGTTGGGTCCCATTTATTTAACTTTTGAGGTGTAATTTATAGCCTGTGTGTCCAGTTATTTTGTATCATACGTAACCTCGTATTTATTGTATTTCTCATAGTTCCTGAGCATAACTTCTCCCATGTTTCCTTCTTTATCTTTATGTTTAGATCTTGTTCCCATTTTTGTTTAGTTTTACCATTTGTTTCCTCATTCTCCTTTTCTTGTAGTTTAATATACATGTTTGTTACAAATTTTTTGATTATCATTGTGTCTGTAATCACATATTCAAAATTACTTCCCTCTGGTAACCTCAGACTGCTTCCCAATTTGTCCTTCAAGTAGGATTTCAGTTGGTAGTATGCCAACACTGTATCGTGAGTTGTATTATATTTATCCTTCATTTGTTCAAAGGATAATAATTTATTTCCCGAAAAGCAATTTTCTATTCTTTTGATCCCTTTTTTCTCCCATTCTCTAAAGGAAAGGTTATCTATTGCAAAAGGGATTAGCTGATTTTGCATCAGTATTAGTTTTGGTAGTTGGTAATTTGTTTTATTCCTTTCTACATGAATCTTCCAAATATTGAGCAGATGTTGTAATACTGGAGAATTCCTACATTGTACCAATTTTTCATCCCATTTATATAATATATGTTCAGATATCTTCTCCCATATTTTATCTAGTTCTAATCTAGTCCAATCTGGCTTTTCCCTTGTTTGATAAAAATCTGATAGGTATCTTAATTGTGCGGCTCTATAATAATTTTTAAAATTTGGCAGTTGTTAGCCTCCTTGTTTATACCATTCTGTTAATTTATCTAGTGCTATCCTCGGTTTCCCCCCTTTCCATAAGAATTTCCTTATTATTTTCTTTAACTCCTTGAAGAATTTCTCTGTCAAGTGTATTGGCAATGCCTGAAATAGGTATTGTATCCTTGGGAAAATGTTCATTTTAATACAGTTTATCCTTCCTATTAGTGTTAGTGGTAAGTCTTTCCAATGCTCTAAGACGTCTTGTAATTTTTTTCATTAGTGGATAATAATTGAGTTTATATAGATGGCCGAGGTTTTTATTTATTTGTATACCTAGGTATCGCATTGCTTGCGTTTGCCATCTGAATGGTGATTCTTTCTTAAATTTTGAGAAATCCGCATTATTCATTGTCATTGCTTCACTTTTATTTGCGTTAATCTTGTACCCCAACACTTCTCCATATTCCTTCAATTTCTTATGTAATTCTTTCATTGATATTTCTGGTTCTGTTAAGTATACTATAACGTCAATAAATTGATTTTATATTCCTTGTCTTTTATTTTTATCCCTTTTATTTTATTTTCTGTTCTTATCAGTTCTGCCAGTGGTTCTATGGCTAACGCGAACAATAAGGGCGATAGTGGGCATCCCTGACTTGTTGATCTGCTTAAGTTAAATTGTTTTGATATATATCCATTTACTGTCACTTTCGCCAATGGCCCCTTATGTAATGCTTTAATCCAATTAATATATTTCTCTGGTAAGCTGAATTTTTGTAGTACTTTGAATAAATAATTCCATTCTACTCTGTTAAAGGCCTTCTCTGCGTCTAAAGCAACCGCTACTTTTGGAGCCTTATTTCCTTCTACTGCATGAATTAAGTTAATAAATTTACAAATATTGTCTGTTGTTCGTCTTTTTTTAATAAATCCAGTTTGGTCTAGATTTACTATTTTTGGTACATAGTCGGCTAATCTGTTTGCTAATAGTTTAGCTATTATCTTATAATCTGTGTTAAGTAAAGATATTGGTCTATATGATGCTGGTGCGAGTGGATCTTTCCCTGTCTTTGGTATTACTGTAATTATTGCTGTTTTGCATGAATCTGGTAAGCTTTGTGTTTTATCAATCTGGTTGATTACTTCCAGGAGGGGAGGAATTAATAAATCTTTAAATGTTTTATAGAATTCTGTTGGGAATCCATCCTCTCCTGGTGTTTTATTATTCGGTACTTTTTTTATTATCTCTTGTGTTTCTACTATTTCAAATGGTTCTGTTAATTTATTTTGTTCCTGTTTGTAGTTTCGTAGTTCAATTTTAGTTAAAAATTCATCTATTTTGTCTTCTTTCCCTTCATTTTCAGTTTGGTATAATTGTTCGTAGAATTCTCTGAAGTTTTCATGAATCTCCATTGGATTATATGTGATTTGCTTGTCTTTTTCCTTGATGCCAATACCATTCTCTTAGTTTGTTCTGTCTTAAGCTGCCACGCTAGAATTTTGTGCATTTTTTCTACTAGTTCATAATATTTCTGTTTTGTCTTCATTATGTTCTTCTCCACCTTGTATGTTTGTAGTGTTTCATATTTTTTTATCTGCCAATTCTCTTCTTTTAGTTGTCTCTTCCTTCATTGCTAATTCTTTTTCTATATTTGCTATTTCCCTCTCCAACTGCTCTGTTTCCTGATTGTAGTCCTTCTTCATCTTGGTTACATAACTTATTATTTGCCCTCTGATGAACGCTTTCATTGCGTCCCATAGTATAGACTTATCTTTCACTGATTCCGTATTTATTTCAAAGTACATTTTAATTTGTCATTCAATGAATTCTCTAAAATCCTGCCTTTTAAGTAGCATGGAGTTTAATCTCCATCTCTACATTCTTGGAGGGATGTCCTCTAACTCTATTGTCAATATCAGGGGTGAGTGGTCCGATAATAGTCTAGCTTTATATTCTGTTTTCCTAACTCTGTCTTGCATGCGAGCTGATAACAGGAATAGGTCTATTCTTGAGTACGTTTTATGTCTACCCAAATAATATGAACATTCCTTTTCCTTTGAGTGTTGTTTCCTCCATATATCCAAAAGTTGCATTTCATGCATCGATTTAATTATAAATTTGGTTACTTTGTTCTTTCTGTTAATTTTTTTTCCCAGTTTTATCCATGTTTGAATCCAAATTAAGGTTGAAATCCCCTCCTATTAGTATGTTGCCTTGCATGTCTGCTATCTTCACAAAAATATCTTGCATAAATTTTAGATCTTCTTCGTTAGGTGAATATACATTGAGTAAATTCCAAAACTCTGAATATATCTGATATTTTATCATTACATATCTCCCTGCTGGATCTATTATTTCCTCTTCTATTTTGATTGGTACATTTTTACTGATTAATATAGCTACTCCTCTAGTTTTTGAATTATATGACACTGCTGTTACATGTCCTATCCAGTCTCTCTTTAATTTCTTGTGCTCCACTTCAGTTAAGTGTGTTTCTTGTACGAATGCTATATCAATTTTTTTTCTTTTTGCAGCAAATTTAGCAGTTTCTTCCTTTTGATTTGGTTATGTATTCCATTAATATTTAAAGTCATATAGTTCAACATAGCCATTTCATACTTTGTTTATCTTTCCTTTCCATTTCCTCATCATCACCTTTCCTTCTTATCCATTTCTGCTTTCTTGTTTTGAACACTTTATAAGACAACATTTCTAAAACATAAAACATTTCCCTTATTCTCCTATCTAAAATTCCTTTAACCCCACTATCCCCTCCCCTTCCTGAGTTGCCCTTTATCCCTTGTCGGGCAACCACATCTCCCCTCTCCATTTGGATTGGCGAATTCACTCGCAAATGACCTTTTATAATCAGTAAAATTAAAATGTTGAACAATATTAAGTTTAATTTTGTGATAAGGAGAGTACATTTATTTGATCTAGAAACTCTGACATTGAAATAAAATTATTCTTAAATTCAGAACTATAGAGATGATAATAAAATTGTCAAAAGCCTCTTTAATTTTTAGAATGATCTGTAGTCTTTGTAATACCTTTCAATTGTCCTGCAAGTAACTTGCCAGATTTTCACAATAAATCTAAAAGTAACTCTTACTTCTCAACAATTGTTGTTCCATAGGGTATGTAGAGAAAATATTAAATTTTGTTTTGAGTTCATTTCTTCTGTATAGTTCCAGATCTTTATTTTGAGCAAATAGTATATCAATTTGATCAATATTTCTCAGGAGGAAATTTCTCTTGCAATCACTTCATTACAGTTTGGTAAATCTTCCCTGTAGAATTTTATAAACTCTTCTCTAAATGGCTTGTACCTTATTTAAGTTCTGTGTTTGAAGATTCATTTAAAGAGGGAAAGCTTCCCTTGTTTTTTAATGAGGCTAGTATTTCTCTTTTTTGAAAAAAGGGAAAGAAATAACAAAATGTGCTTCTTCTAGACCCATTTAATTAATTAACATTGATGTGAAGATTTTATCTAAAGTTTTAGTGCATAGATTAGAAAATATTTTACCAATAATTATTAACTCTGACCAAACAGGTTTTATTAAAAATTGTTATTCTTATAATATATCAAGTACTGAATATACTATATTTGCCTTCTACCCCATAACTGAAAAAAAAAATGTTTGATTGAGTAGAATGGGAATATTTATTTGTTACTTTAAAGAAATTTAATTTTGGTCTAGATTTCATTAATTGGATTAAATTATTATATTCATGTCCTATGGCTTCAATTTGTTCTAATTACAACAGTCAAATGTTTAGGCTATATCGGAAAATGCAACAGGGTAGAGAATTTAAAGGAATAACCACAAATGGAATTGAACATAAAGTATGCAGATGATCTATTATTTTTTTATTTCAAATCCAGAGGCTTCTATACCAAATATATTAATTATGCTCACTCAATTTGGACAATTTTTGGGTTATAAAATAAATTTGCACAAAAGTGAATTTTTACCTTAAATGGGAACTTTTTATATTTATCCTAATTTTCCTTTTAAAATAGTAAAAGTTTAATCTTACCATATAATATTTAGCTCCTAAATCTTTAATCTGGTTGTAAGATTGAAATGTAAATTTGCTTCAAATATTCTTCATGTCATAATTTTAATGCCTAGCTTTACAAACAGGGAAATGAGTATCCCCTAACTTGATTGGGAAGCTTAAGCCAGAATTACTTTAAATGGCTGTAAGAATTTATTAACTGTAAGAACAAATCACAAATTGCATTATTCAATTCCCAATTCTGATTTTTGGAAGATTTAGAAAATATAAAATATATCAACATGCATTGCTGACATCTTATTTCTTTCTTAGTTTTTTTTTTTCTGTCCCATATTATTTGTATGGGAGTGGGGTAACACTTTCATGAGTTTTCTCTGGAAATATTTCTGTAGTTTAAGGGGTTTAACCACTATCTGTATACTTGTTACAACTACTTAGGAGGTTTTGACATTTCTGTGTAAACAATAAACAACTGGCCCTTGCACTCCACCTCTCTTTTGTATTTTGTCATATTTATTTTGTCATTTATATTACCTTATTTTGCTATCTTCTACATTTCTGTCTTTTCTAATCATTTCACCACATGTGGAAATTCAAAATTGTTTCCTCTTATCATTGAAATATTCAGGATTGATTGAGCAACTTTTTCTGTATTTGTTATTGGCAGGAATTTGTTTAATGTTTAATAGGGAAGCTTTCATTCAGAATATATGCTCATACTAATTAAGTTCCAATTCCATATCTTTAATTCTAATGCTTTCTATATTTGCAGAACAAAGTTTCAAGTATGGCCCATTCATTTTCCAGAAGTTTTTTTTCTTTCTGCTGTGACTTATTCTTTACTAAACTTATTAACCTTTCTGCATTGAACTATATCCTGTGAAATACTTGTGTTGAGATTGTTTTGACCTGGCAGGATGCCTTGCATTCCATCACCATGTTCTTCAGTGTAACCTTGTTTGTTTGCCTTTTTTATATCTAAAATGGCATCCACTTTGTTCCTGCAGTTTTCTCTTTCCTGGTACTCCACCAATTTGAAGCCAGTACTTCGGCACAATTTTGACATTGCCTTCTGCTGCCTAATATTCCTTTCTGTTTTGGAGTAACCAGTAAATGGAATGCTTTCAGCTCTAATACTCAAATAATTGAACAATTATTTAAATTCAGGTTATATTGATTTGTTAGAGTAATACTGAATTAATTCAGCTGTAACATTCTGAAGCTAACTTGATGGTGTTTAGAAAAAATCCTTTCATAACTGGTGGTTCTTAAATTTGTTTTAGCTACATCATTGGAGTCCAAAGAAGGCATGTGAATATATTGCATCTATCAGATCTCATATTATTATTCGTAGTGGTCAGTTTAAGATTCTGAAGAACTATTACTGTGAACTATTCTCAGAAGACCCAGATGTCTTGTGCGAAACAAAAAGTGCTGCTTTCAAGTCATAAAGCCCTCAAGTTCCAGATATAAAGATGCTACTGCCTTTAAATGGTTCCTGCTGAGAAATTAACAAAAGGAAGTTACAGTTGGGTTTCAACTTTGCAATCACCAGATGTCAGCCACAAGTTGATATTTGTTCATGTGTGTTTATAATAGGAGAAATGTTTACTATGGATGCATTGAGAAAGCTTTCAGTCCATTTTGAATTTATAGAAAGATGGTGTTAAAAGTTTCCAATCCTAGGGAATAGTTATTTTGAACAATTCAGAGATGTTCACATCTTCTTTACCAATTGTTAATTTAAGAGAAAATGTCATGTCAGCTTTCTGAACTCATGTAATAACTGTTATATTGGAGTAGTTTAAAATTGCTGCATCATCTTGTGCTTGTAAAAGGATATTGCACTCTTTTCCATATTATTTGTTCATGAAGGTGGATCGTCTTCAGACACTAGATAAAATGAACAATTTTGTTGTTGATGTGATTGTAAATATTATCTGAAAGGGATTAATTCCATAATCCCAGATTTCTAAGAGGAGCTGTTCAAATGCACGTTCTGTTGAGAATTTCAGATTGGACAATTACTCCCATGCATACTTTTTTTTAAAAAAAGTTTGTGTTAATGAATTTTGTTGTTGAAATAAAATTATAAATAAATAATTTTACACTAACTATTTGAGTTTGGTAAAATTAAATGTTTCTTTAATTGTAGATATGAGCATCAACATTCTTGATTTTGTTTTCCCTTTGCTAAAGGTAGCATACATTTGAGCGCATTCTTTAAAGATGTGTTTTTATAGAAATATTCATATTTAATGAGTATTTTCCAATTGGGAGTATTACGCAAATAGACTTTTATAACTGACATCCTAATTCTATCACATGAATAGGTTCAGATATTCAGAAAGTTTTATGCTTCCTTTTTCAAGTTCTGCAGATATCAAGTTGAGACCATTCAAACTCTTTTGCCTTGAGGTTGTCTCTGACCAGAGACTTCATTCCATCAGTTTGAACCATCTTGCATCACTGAAAACAATGGTACTTCATTTAATTATTCAAACTAGCATTACACAAATTTAGTTTGAACATTTTAAAAGTACATTCTAAAGTGCCAAATTAACCAAATTGCATTAAAGTCCTGTAAGACTTTATATGTATTGCGACCATGTCAAAATTTATATGAAAATTATTCAAGAAAATCCAGGATTGTGGAATAATGTAATATCTTACAAAATGAACATCCCAAACTCCATATTTACTTAAGTAAATGGAAAGCTTCAAAAGCAGCAAGAAAAATCTTAATCAAATAAATAATGTTCACACAAACTTTCTGTACTCGAGTCAATTTTAGAAATATGTGGTAATTTATATTTTCTAACATGATTTCATTTAACTCTATGATTAGGTACTTAATAGATAACATGATGTTTGGTGGAGGTGTTGACAATATAGAAAGTAGTATTGGGCTACAGTATGATATTAGCATCTGATAAATGTGAGGTGAGGCATTTTAAAATGAGACTAGGACATACACCATAAATGATGAGGTCCTTGGGTGTATGAGGAACAAAAGATCCAAGTCCAAAGTTGCTTGAATATGACAGTGTGGATAGGTAATGTGGAGATGCTGGCTTTCGTTACTCAGGGCTATAAGTATAAGAACAGGGAGGTTATGCTCCAACATTATAAAACATTGCTCAAGCACTGCATTAATTTTTGAACACTACACTTTAGAAATATATAATTGTGCTGGAGAGGGTGCAGAGGGGATTCGTCAGGGTGTTGCCTGTGATGGGGCATTTCAATTATGAGGAAAGATTGTAGAAGCTGGGCCTGTTTTCCCCTGCAGAGGTGTGATTGTGGTTTAGTAAAGAATGAGGTGTATAGGTAGGGAAGACTTCAGGAAATATTTCTCCTTGTCAGAGGTGAATAAGACTAGAGGACATAGAGGGTAAGGGGAAAGAAATTTAAAAGGGATCTGAGGGAGACATTTTTCATCTGGTGAATATTTGAAATACTGGAATAGGTGGTGAAAGCAGATTTACTGACAGTATTTAATAAATATCTAGGTGAGCACTTTAATCGTCTGGGCAGATAAGTCTACAAGCCAACTGATGGAAGATGGGATTAATGTGGATTAGGGCCCACTGGTTAGGTGTGGACATGATGGATCGCATAGCCTTTTTCATGGTATATAACTGAGGACTGTGCTCAGATTTGTCCTTGCTGTTTTTTTTCATCATCAAATCTCATTTCTCCAAGTGCGCTGCCCCAGCCATGTTGCTGTTTGTCAATTTCCCATAATAATGTAGCTAATATTGAAAATCAGGTTAACTGAAGAATAAATGGAGTTTGAGGAGATTTGGTATGTCACTGAATATGTTCAGAAACTTCTGCAGGTGTATTGTGGAGAGCATACTGGCTGGTTGCATCACTGTCTTGTATGGAAGTGCCAAGGCTCGGGACAAGAAAAAACTCAAGGGTTGTTATATCAAGGGCACTAGCCTTAACTCCATCAAGGACATCTACAAGAAGCAGTGTCTTAATATAGCAGCCTCTACCCTCAAGGATCAAACTTTAACATTATTATTAACTTAACCTAACTTAACCCCCTTCTAATTCTAAGTGCACATGTTTGTAATGTGTATAAGTTCAGAAAAGTTCTTTGATTCACAGTCCAATCTCACTTCTCACTCCTTCAAGTTCACCAGTATCAGGCAATTCCTATACGTGCACAGAATTTTACATTTATGAATTTTTACCAAGCTCTGGTATTTAAAAGTAATTGGTTACCACTCAAGAAGGTTCTTGTTGGTTTCAGAGAGAGACTCATTGCTCGTTCGACACACACAAACTGATTCCCTCTGATCAGCCACTTCAGTGTCTTGCCGAAGAAACTTGCCCCATCAGAGTTTTCCAAATGATAACCTCTTCTTCTGCAGGTCACTACAGAGTTCCTTTTTGTTTCCCTTATTTCAGGTGAAACACTCTCGCCAGCCATTTCCTCTTGTATGAACCACATGGGTTGTTTCAACAAGCTGAACTCAGAACCTGTCTTCAAAATGGGGTTTCAACAAGCTTCCAGCTTGCTATGCTGCAGAAACCACTTCTCTCTCTTAGAGAAAGCCTGTTTGTGTCCTCTCTCTCTTTCTCTGTTTGCAAAACCACATGATCTTCTTAGAACGGCAAATTGCATTCAGATTGTGGCACCGGACCAAATTTTCTCAGTCCGTTTATCTGTTGCTTTCAAAACAATAATCCATTACTCCACAGCATGTCCAACAAACACCTATTTGTGAAGTCCTTATAAGCATTCTTTAAAGTTTTTGCAAAGGCACACGGAGCCTGAACTGTCTGGCTTGAGCAGAGCTCTGGCATTTTAAATGAGATCTGTTTTGTGAAGTGTGTGTTTTAGATTGTGGGAGTAGGTCACAATCTCCTTCAAAAACATATCTATATACAATATAAAATATGATATAATCCATCACAGTACACTCAACATTTAAAACAAAAACTGATGAAAACAGTGATTAAAAATCAGTGAACTATTGAGTGGTGAAGCAACATTCTTCCTTGCAATAATGACTGCTTCAAATTGGGAGAAGAATATTTAGCAGATATTTATTATGCTTGCAGTAATTATTGTTAATGTGGTTAGCATTGATGTATTATTTCAATTTGTTGTGTAAAGATATGTTTCATAAATATTTCTTACTCAAATAAACACTTAATTTAAATCAAGATGACATTAATATTTTAGAAATCTTGGTTCACGGTATTTCTAAGTTTGCTGTGAAACCTCAATGTTGGCAGTCTTTTACAGATATTTAATTTGTACTTTTGAGTTGCAATAAACATTTATAGCACATCCCACACTAATGCAAATATCCAGTCTTTTACTTTGACAAAAATGTCTTCTTTGCTTGATAGCAAATTTGATGTATAGGAGGAACTCCTATGTTGTAGTCTTCCAATATAGCAGAATGTTTCATTGCAGTAAATTGGTAGTAGAATTAACTTTCAGATCCTCAAATGATGCTATTTGTGTATATCTTATTGTTGTCCATAGGAAGGGTCTGGATACTTTATATTTTAATTATAGATGGAGTCTTATTAAAATACTATTTCATTTCACACAATATTCAATTGCATTTATTTTTCATTAACAGAATATGGTTTTAAAAGTATCTCAAAAAAGTCTTGGTTGCTCTCAACAGCATGGATAGTGGTTAGCACAGTGCTATTACTGTACCAGTGACCCAGGTTCAAATCCGGCACTGCCTGTTAGGAGTTTGTACATTCTCCCTATTTCCTGTGGGCGCTCCAATTTCTTCCAAGATTCTAAAGGTTATGGGGTTCATACGTTAATTGGTCACATGGCTGTATTTGAGCTGCACTGATTCATGAGCTGGAGGGGTTTATTACTGTGCTGTCTCTCTAAATTAAAAAAATAAAATGACCTGTAATTTCAAAAACATGCTTAAAATAACGTGGACTGTTATAAAGTGTATATAGTCAGCTGTCAGTTCAAAAAATGCTTGAAATCTCATGATTGAATTGTACATTTAATCTGGATTTAGGGTATAAAAAAGCATTAATACATGAAATAACAGCAATGATGAATACAATTGTTGCAAGGAACTTGAATTTACATACAACCATGTGCTAAATATCACCTTTAACATTTAAACATTCAAATGTGCTTCATGTGAACATTGCACTGGACAATTCAATTTTTTTTTTCTTCCTGAACACTTTTGGATCTACTTTATGGATTTTTGGCTGCTGATCATGAAAATCATCTTTAAAAAGATCCTATCACGTTGTTTTTAAAGTTATTAACTAGTTTTGAGATTTCTACTAGAATATTTTTACTAGAATATTGTCCACAAAGCAAACTGTTTTGGTCACTCCAAACATGCCTGGGCAGCTGCTATGCAAATGTTGTCTTTTAAAAATGTGGTTGAGAATTTAAAAATGTGGTTGAGAATTTTCTTACCAACTACAGAGCACCAACTACATCCAGCTGATTGACAGCGTGCTTCAAGCATACAAAACCATGATGTGCAACATGTCATTAAAAATTAATTTTCTGGCATTCACACGTGGACTTCTTCCCTGCTGATCTTGGTGCAGTCAGGACCAATGCAGTTACCTTGAAGAATATTAAGGAACAACGAGGCTTGTATAACAATTCAGCAATTTTCACTTTCCCTCGTGATAGAATTTCGCCTCTTTCGATGGTTTTGATAAAAGTAGTGGCTAAGATGGAGGTTCACATGCTTGCTCCACAGAAATGTCATCCAAAAGTAAGATTTTAGGGGTCTGAAACGTTCCCTTTCTTCAAAAGTGAGAATCAATCATATACTGGTGTAACCTTATTAGAAAGTGTACAAATGGCATTTTGCTCATACTTTGATAAAGGGCAGAAGCCCAAAACATTGGTTATGTATCTACATCTTGGCTACATAGTAAAAATTCAAAAAAATCCAGACCACCCGAGTATCCGGACCTTGAAAACTCTAAAATTTTTAAATTTTGCAAGCTTTTGTGCGCATGCGTGCCTGAGTAAATGCAGCACATGCACAGAAGTCGCAGAAAATAATAATTTTTTTGTACTTTGTATGGAGACATGTTTTGTTAATAAACTTTCAAAATTTATGTTCATATTTCCTTTATTCTCCTTAAATTTGAATTTTAAATGTTTTACTCGAGAATCTAGAAAATCTGGACTGACCCAATCCTTGAGCAGTCTGGATTTTAGGATTTCTACTGTATAAAGTATATTGTTTGACCTGGTGAGTTTCTCCAGTATTGTGTTTTTACTTCAGTCACTGCATCTGCAGACTTCTGTTTTACTCCCCTCTCTACTTGAATTTGGTTCTTTTTTCCTTTAAGATTGCACTTGTTATTTTGGTTAAAAAAATTACAACCAAAGAGCATTTATGTGCAGAGAAAGTTAAAAATTAAAGGTTGTATTGAAACTTTCATTGACTTGCTTATTTTACAGCTAGAGGGGTCATGAAGTAGATGTTCAATCTGCCAAGGACAGTTGAAATAAATGCAGTAACACAGGGCATATAATAAAATTTAGTTTGCATTCTTAAAAGATTACATAGGCATGTGTCAAATTGTTCTTATTTTGAATGAGTAATATAACTATCAGCATCTTTTCCATTGAAATCAAATGTCATTGGCTTGCTTTGTGAAAGTAGTTGAACACAGACATCCTTTCTCCTTTTAGAGATTGAATTAATTTGAATCTTTAGTTGCTGGAATTTTTACATATTGTAAGTAGCAGAGCTGATTTCTAACAATGATGAGTTTCCTTCCATAATAGAACCATAGAACATTATTGCACAGTAAACAGGCTCTTCCAGTCTGCGCCAAACTATTATTTTGCTGAGCCCCACTGACCTGCACCCAGTCTACAGCCTGCCACACCACTCCCCTCCACATACCTGTTCAAATTCTTAAATGTTAAAATTAAACAAGCATTCACCACTTTAGCTGGCAGTTCATTCCACATTCCCATGACTCTGTGCGAAGAAGTTCCCCCTAAACTTCTCTCCTTTCACCCTTAACCCATGTCTTCTGGTTTGTATCTCACCTAATCCCGGGGAACAAAAGTCTAGTTGCATTTACTCTGTCTAATGCCCCTCATGCTTTTTGTATCAAATCTCATTTTGTTCATCATTTTTCTCCATCTCACTCTGTGTTATCCTCTTCTCCAAGATAGAAAGTGAATAGGTTACATGCATTGAGGAGTCTGTAAAAACCACTGCATAAACAGAATGGCATAGAGTTAAGATTTTCTTTTTCTTTGAAGAATCCCTGGTAAAATTTCAGAATGTGTAAATGTCAATAGTATGGATACAGACTACCAGTCAATTACATAATAAAGTGTCCTGTTCCACAAGATCATGTTCAGCTATGCACTTAAGTGAAATCATATTGCAGTTAAAATTTACTTAGTATGTGGATTTATAAATATTTTTCATTTTTTTTACTTTTCAAACACAGGAGCACAAGAAATTCTCTCTCGATACAAATTTAAAACAATAAAACTGCATTTGTTAGGAGACATACTGCTGAAGAAATACATAATTTCTTTGTGGTTAACCTATTTTATCAGGAACTGAAATTACATGTGAAGCAATATTATGTATTTTTATTGAAAAAACTATTGTGTATAATACTGTCATTCTTATTTTATTTTTGTGATTTTATTGGTTCTAGCTCAGTCTTAAAGATGGGCTGAAATAGAACTGACAATATTTTTGACAATTAATGTCTTAGAAAACAAAAGTTGTACTGAAGTTTTGCTTTCAACTGCAGAAATTTAAGAAAATAATTTTGTGGCCAACAAATCAAATATCTAAAATCTGCAGTTAAATTCAGTATTGATATAAATGGTAATCAGTTATCACTGTCAGCTTTTGAAAAAAATAGCTGTTGTTTGACTGAATTACTTTACGACATTCAAGTTTATAAATTTTCACAATGCAAAACAGCCCTGAAATGTCTTTTACTGAAAGTTTATTATCAGGATTTGATTAGACTCATGCCAAAACAAATTGCCAATTTGTCAGCAATATCTCAATTCCACTTATCACTGAGACTACAGATGTGGCTGGGTTCAGTTTTAATGTATTTGCATCACCCTTTTTACACTTATCCCTGAAAACATAAATGCAACCATTGCAGCTAGCGATCTTCCACAGGGAGGGCACACGACTCCAAACCTCTGGGAAGCGTAGTCTGGTGAAGCTGTCTAGCAGTGGATTGTAACAAACCAAAGAATCTCCCTCAGCTACAATAAAAATCAGGTCCTTGTGAATGGCAGCATGCATACGGCCTGCAAAAGGGAGGAGATATGACTTTAATTGGCACATTCTGGAACGCGTGTCAAAACACTGGATGAGACGAGATGGTTTGGTAAAGAAGTCCAGGTCATTCTCTTCCCCTCCCAGAAGATAGATAGTTCCATTGAGGTTGACCCCAGCAGCACAAGACACTGCTGTATCCAGCTGATTAGTTTCAACCCACACGTTATCGCAGACCACATAATAAATGACAGCACTGGACAGCGTATCTTGAAGGGTTTTCCCACCCAATGAATAAATGGCATCTTCACTTGGGACGGATACGAGCGTGTGCTGAAGGCGATCTCTTGGCAGTGATGCACATTGTTCCCAGTCCATTGTCTCCATGTTGCACTTCCACATACGTCGTGGGATAGGTCCACCCACCACATACAGGTCACTTCTATGCTTGCATGCAGCTGTAATCTGTTGGCGTAATCTATTTTGTCCACTGACACTGATAGCATCATCATCACAGTGCAAAGAAACCGCCAGTGAGTGTGTCCGAGTGTCTTCCTTTCCAATCAGATAAATATGAACAATTTCACCAATTTCCTGTTTGAAATATACAAAAATACTCCAGTTGTAATCTTGATACTTCTTTAATAATCTTAAATAAATGCAAATGCAGGTGGAAACATTTTTATTATTTGGCTGACTCCATTCTTATCTTTAGACAGAATGACTAAAGTAGCTAGTATGTCCCGTTGAATAATTTTTCTGTTCACCAATTGAAATGTTTCATGCTGAAGTAGGAGGTATAAATATCTGTAATCTGAACCCCTTTGTTCATACAAGATTTGAAAACCTAGTGACTCGAAGAAAAACATCTGTACCATTCTTTTGACATAAGTTTCTTCCCAAAAGCTGACATTTCTGCAAGTTTCAGCAATACGAATTAGATTAGTTAAAATGAATACATGTAGTACATTAACACCAAATGGAATTAAGATTAGAATGTTTTAATTTGATTTTACAATTATTGAGAACTTTCATTTTTAAACTGGAATTAAGTATTTAGTAGTAATTGTAATTACTGCAATATTCATTAAGGTTCAATCATTTAATTATACTCCAATCCTAACCTTTTTGAAACTAGTATTTAAATTTGAGGACTGACAGTAATATTACTGGCCCAACTAAATACTCTGTTTGTACCACTGATGTGCAGCAACTTTCTTGCCTGGAACTTAATATGAACACTAATCATATTTCATTGTTGTATTTCCATGATTTAGTCAGAAAGTTGCGAATCTGTGAAATTTAATGCCACATACGGCTGTGGAGGCCAAGTCATTTGACATACTGAAAGGCAGAAGTTGATAGGCTCTTGATTAATAGGACATCAAAGGTTATGGGGAGGAGGGGGGCATGGCAAGATGGCGTAGAGTCTAGATGTGTAATCTCAACCTCTCTGGCCAGACTTTTAAGAACCCGTTTTTAACTCTTTGTTTTCAGGTTTAAATTTTTTAAAACTTAAAGTATCAAGGAATTGTTATGGCTATTAATGCCTAAACCACAGAGATTGCCTATGGGAGCTGAAAAAATGACTACTACTCACCAGGAGAAGGACATCGCTGGAATTACCCGTTCTCAGAAGGAAGGTGATATGGGGAGAGTGCCGGAGGATTGGCGCATTGCGCATGTGGTTCCGTTATTTAAAAAGGGTTCAAGGAGGAAGCCTGGCAACTATCGGCCTGTAAGTTTGATGTCTGTGGTAGGTAAATTAATGGAGAAAATTCTTAGAGATAGTACTTATAAACATCTGGATAGACAGGGTCTGATCAGGAGCACTCAACATGGATTTGTGGGAGGAAGGTCATGTTTGACCAATCTGATTGAATTTTTTGAAGAGGTGACTAGGAATGTGGATGAGGGTAGCGCAGTGGATGTTGTCTATATGGACTTCAGTAAGGCCTTCGATAAGGTACCACATGGAAGGTTAGTTAGGAAGGTGCAGTCTTTAGGTATAAATTTTGAGATAGTCAAATGGATTGAACATTGGCTGAAAGGGAGAGGCCAGAGAGTGGTAGTGGATAATTGTCTGTCAGGTTGGAGGCCAGTGACCAGTGGTGTGCCTCAAGGATCTGTATTGGGGCCATTGTTGTTCGTTATATACATTAATGATCTAGATGATGGGGTGGTGAATTCGATTAGTAAATATGCAGACGATACTAAGATAGGTGGAATGGTGGATAATGAAGAAGGTTTTCAAGGATTGCAGAGGGATTTGGGCTGCTTAGAAAAGTGGGCTGAAAAATGGCAGATGGAATTTAATGCTGATAAGTGTGAGGTGCTTCATTTTGGTAAGAAGAATCAGAATAGGACATATGTGGTAAATGGGAGAGCATTGAGGAATACAGAAGAGCAGAAAGATTTAGGAGTGACGGTACATCGTTCCCTGAAGGTAGAAACTCATGTGAATAGGGTGGTGAAGAAGGCTTTTAGTATGCTGGCCTTTATCAATCATTGCATGGAATATAGGAGTTGGGAGGTGATGTTGAGATTGTATAAGACGTTGGTGCGGCCTAATTTGGAGTTCTGTGTGCAGTTCTGGTCGCCTAATTATAGGAAGGATATAAACAGAGTGGAGAGAGTGCAGAGAAGGTTTACCAGAATGTTGCCTGGGTTTAAGCATCTGGAGTATGGGGAGAGATTGGACAGATTGGGTCTTTATTCTTTGGAGCGTAGAAGGTTGAGAGGGGATTTGATAGAAGTATTTAAGATTATGAAAGGGATAGACAGAGTGGATGTGGATAGACTATTTCCGTTAAGAGGAGGAAAGATTAAAACAAGAGGACATGAGTTAAGAATTAAGGGGCAGAGGTTTAGAGGTAACATGAGGGGGAACTTCTTTACTCAGAGAGTGGTAGCTGTGTGGAATGATCTTCCGGGAGAAATAGTGGCGGCGGAGTCAATTGTATTATTTAAGAAAAGGTTGGACAGGTATATGGATGAGAGGAAGATGGAGGGTTATGGGCATTGTGCAGGGAGGTGGGATTAGAAAGGGGTGTTTGGTTCGGTGCGGACTAGAAGGGCCTAATGGCCTGTTTCCGTGCTGTAATTGTTATGTTAAGGTGCGTATGCCCCCGAAGTGGATCCCGATTCTGGCAGCCTGCCGACTTTAATGGAGGGGGCACACAAGAAGACGACTCCATTGCTTGAACCCCAGGAAATACTCCAATTTGAATATTTTGATCTTCTTTGTGAGTTTTTTAAACAACAATGGGCTGTGGGGGGAGAACAGCGTCGGCCCCCTGAGGAAGTCGGGGTGCCGTCGCTGGGAGTCCAGACCCGCAGTAAAACTGTTAAACTGCCTGTTGTTGAGATGCAGCAGGAGCTGCAGTTACCTGGTTCTGCCACTACACAAGAGAAAGCAGGGCTGAGCTTTTCTGAATTACAATGTGAACAGCTAAGCCTTATCATTCAGCCTATGCTGAATGAAATGTCTCAGAGGCTCAGTTTGGAACTGGATGCAGTTAAAATACGTGTGGAAGCATCTTGTGAAGATTTTTAAAAAAATTCAGGCTGCTTTTTTGAAATGTCAACAACAAGTGGCTTTTAATACAGAAAAAGTGTTGGAGGTGGAAAAATCCGTTAAAAAAATTGCGAGAACGTGAGAGGGAATTAGAGAGGAAAGTAGATTATTTGGAGAATCAAAGTAGAAGGAATAATGTGAAGATTGTTGGTTTGCCAGAAGGTATGGAAGAACAAGACCCTCTTCGTTTTTTTACCGAATGGATTCCACAAATACTGGGGCAGGAATTTTTCTCTGGAGGTCTGGTATTGGAAAGAGCTCATAGAGCCTTAAGAGGAAGACTTCTGTTTGGTCAACCACCGAGACCCGTGATAATTCGATGTTTGAATTATTTGGACAGAGAAATGATACTTCGTCTAGCAGTGCAAAACGCGAGACAACAACAAGCCCCATTAATGATTCAGAATAGTAGAGTTTTTCTCTATCCTGATTTGAGTCAAGAGGTTATTCAGCGTCGGCGTCGATTTAATCTAGTTAAAGAAGTTTTGTGGCGTAAAGGTTATAAGTCTACTTTTCGCTATCCGGCAGTGTTGAAGGTGTTTTGTGGAGACTTTCAATCTCGGTTTTTTGAGAATGAGCGTGAAGCAATGAGTTTTGCTGATTCGTTGCCAGATGTAAGAGGACAAAGACGTAGCCCAGCATTGTCTCCTAAAGAAAAATCTGGCTGTTCTGGAAATGGAAGAAACGGGAGAAATGGGAATGGAAAGAGTCCGTTCCCTTGAAATGGGGTCGCCAATCTGGAATTTCTTGGATGAAAAGAAGAACTTTTTTTATTTTTATTTTCTTTTTATGTCATTATGATATCTTGTTGTTATTCTTTGTTTGGCTGGGGAGGGAGAAATATGTTCTATGTTCTACTAGTCATCAGCCACTGGTAGGTGATCCACACCCAAGTTTTATTTAGGGATTACTACCTTTTGGTAGTTTTTTTTGGAAGGGGGGGGTTTCTTTTTCCTTCTATCTTTTTTTTTAATTTTCATTTTATTTAGTCTTTAATTTGTGGTTTCTTTTTCTCCTATTGGAGGGCCTATTTAAGTTGATTTTAGTCTTTATATATTGATATTAGTTTTTAGTAATATTAGTGGATATGTCAAAGTTGAAGTTTGCTACTTTTAATGTTCGGGGTTTAAACAGTCATGCGGTTTGGGACTAGATAAACTTCAATTTGCTTTTGTGTATTTAACGCTATCTGTAGCGAAAAATGTATTACTAGTACGTGGAAATATACGAATATGATTGATATTAATAGATTAAGGAAAGAAACCCCCCCCTTCTTTCCTTTTTTTTTCTTTCTTTTTTTTATATATATATAAAATATAATGTTCATGCTTTGTTTATTGTTATATATGTTACTTATTATTTGTATTTTGAATGAATAAATAAAGTTTAAAAAAAAAGGTTATGGGGAGAAGGCAGGAGAATGGAGTTGAAAGGAAAAAATACATCATCCATGATTTGAATGGTGAGGCAGACCTGATGGGCTGAAAGATCTAATACTGCTCCTAAATGTTACGGTCTTAGTCCCTCTAAACTCTCCTGCCATCCAGCTACATCAGAAGTATTTTACAAAAGGCAATTATCCTACCAACATGCCATTAAGAGGTGAACACCAGAGTACCTAGTAAACTATTATTTCAGCTGTTAACAGAAGGAAGTGTTGAGTCTTCCATGATGTTCCTAATTTAAGCCACAGGGATAGGCTTTAGGGTTTCCCACACATTTAGAATATTTTCTGTGTTGATAAAAATGCACGCATTAGGCTTTTGGTCAAATCAAGATAATCCAGTGATGTTTCAAGTTTTGAAGTTGTTGTACAGGGTACTCTTTGTCACATCTCCACGTTCCTGAAACTTTGTCAGATATTATTAGATTTTAACCTAGGCCAGCAATGGGCAGGTCCATAATTAGTAGAATTGCAAATGCGGTGAACATTGTAGAATTATTAGCTAATGGTCATTGACCTGATCTCCTGAAAGAGAGGTTCTCTGATTAGTCTTAAATGAAGCTCTTTGGCCAGAACTGTTAACTGTGTTTTAGTTTCCACAGATGCAGCTTGATATGCAGAATGTTTTCAGTACAGTTATTTTTTATTTCAGATTTTCACCATCTGCAGTTTTATTTTCCCAATGTTCAATGTTTTCAGCTTGATGTTGGGAATCTCAAAATATGTTTTTTTTTCCATTTTGGAAATGTTATCTTATTAACATATTTGTTGATCTAACATTCATTACTCCTGTTTATCAAAGTTTCACGTTGTATTTATTCTCTCAACATAAATACATCATTGCAAACTACAGTATTACAATTATACAATTTAAAATATCATTTTGGAATTACTTATTACAATACAATAGAAGGCCATTAAGCCCGTCAGGACCATGCCAATTCCCAACAGAGCAATCAAATCTGTTCAGTCTTATTTCCCGATTGCTGTGCAACTTATTCAATTTCAGATATACAGGAATTGCCCTTTGATTTTTCTGCTACTTACCTGCACTGAGGGATAACCTACATAATGACTTTGGGACAAAGGAGGAAACGGCAGAATCAAGTGCAAAACAGAGTGGTCGAGGGCTGAGTGTGCTAAGATCATTGCCAAAGTTAGGATTGCACCCGGGTACCCTGGAGCTATCATGTTCCTCTTGAACTTTGCAATAAGAAATGTTAGATGTGGGAAGTACGAGTCTCACTGTTGGAACAATGTTAGATGTGGGAAGTAGGAGTCTCACTGTTGGAACAATGTTAGATGTGGGAAGTAGGAGTCTCACTGTTGGAACAATGTTAGATGTGGGAAGTAGGAGTCTCACTGTTGGAACATTTGCACTGTTTGGTGTGAGGATACAGTACCTTTAAACTGGATACCAGGTTCTCAGAGTATTGTGCTCGCTCCTCCTTGTCATGATCAATCCAAGTTTCTATCGCTTTAGCAGGTTTCTGAGAGCTGGGAACACCATCTAGTGTCGTAAAAGAAAATGTTATTTTGTTTTATTTTCCCAATACGTGTTGCTGAAATCCTGTTTTCCACTGACTTTTACTTCACCACTGCCCTGATCATTCCTCCATCGTGTTCCACCAATATGGTTTCAAGAGAGACATTGATTTAAATCTAATTCAAAAACTGAAATTGGGGCCATGTAGTGCAGTAACAACTTGACTGCGATGTTAATCGCAAGTCCAAGGGTGCTTCCCCAATCTGCCCATAAATTCTGGACAGTACCTGTCAGGAGATGACTTCTTAAAACATTGAAGGGATCCTTTGCTGCAATAAGAGAAGGTTATAAATAAAAAAGGTCTGGTGCACATTCTTTATTATTGAGAATTTTGACCATCATAAATTGATTCCCCCCAAATCAATGTTGGCACTACTGTCAGTATAAGGGAATTAGGGGTTACGGAGAGAAGGCGGGGACGGGGTACTGAACTTTAAGATCAGCCATGATCTCATTGAATGGCAGAGCAGGCTCGAAGGGCTGAATGATCTGCTCCTTCTCCTATCTTCTATGTTTCTCAAGAGGAAGCTATCCAGAAGCAACCCAGTTAGTGTCGGCATCCTGCCATGCCAAACTATGACCACTGTCAGGGTCTCTGCTCTTTCTTGACTAATTTTAATGGAAAAGAAAATCATCCTATCATCTCTTATTGCTCGAGGGGAAAAAAAACTCAATGAAATAATTTATTGATCTTATAGTATAGCCATTTGGAGAAATCAAAATTTGGTGTTTTTGTGAAAAAGTAGCTCCATAAAAAAATTAAAATATTTTTGAGGAGGTAAAAAAAATAAATTGATGAAGGTAAGGCAGTAGATGTGGTGTATATGGATTTTAGTAAAGCATTTGACAAAGCCCATCATGAGGCATTAGATCCATGGAACCTTGGCTGTATGGATTCACAATTGGTTTGAATGTAGAAAGTAGACAGTAGTTTGCCTGTAGATCAGTGACCAGTAGAGTTCCACATCTGTTCTGGGACTCTGCTCTTTGTCATTTCTATAAGTGACCCCTAGATGATGAAGTGGATGGCTGATGAATCAAAAGTTGGAGGAGTTGTGGGTATTGTTGATGGTTGTTGTGGGTTACAAAAGGATATAGATAGGATTTAGAGTTGGACGTGAAAGTGGCAGATGGAGTTTAATTCAGCTTAGGTGATGCATTTTGGAAGATCAAACCTAAAGGCCGAGTAGAGGGTTAATAGTCGGATACTTAATGTGGGTCCAAATCCATACATTTCTCAATGTTGCTGCACAGGTTGATAGAATAGTTAAGAAGGCCTATAAGACGCTGGGCTTCATTAGTTGGGGGAGCGAGTTTAAAAGTCAAGTGATCAAGTTGAAGCTCTACAGATTTCTGGTGAGACCACACTTAGAATATTGTGTTTACCGTATATGCCAATGTATATGACGACTCCCGGAATTTCCACCTAAATTTTAGGGTTTGAGCGATATCCTTTGTACAAGACAATGCCAAAATCTGGCCACTTACAGCTGACCAGTAGATGCATTTAAAAGCAAATCACAATATTTTAATAACAAATGACCATGTAAAGGTTTTAATTTTATTTGCCTGTTCTAAAATAAACCAACTCCCGTCTCTGTAACAGGCCATTTAAAGCCGGTACAGAACTGACAGCAGTCAGACTGGGCAGATGGACGCCACGAGAGAGCACTGAGACTTAGCTGATAGCTAACACGACATGTTTAAGATTGTACCAAATCCAGCAGGAAGATGGTAGTGGTGTTGAGACTTCACTGTCAAGGTTCAATTTTTTTCACCCAGCACATCAGCAACCCCTGATTTTAAGGAGAAATTTTTCTATGTTTCGAGAATCGTTCTATACACTGGCATATATGGTAGTTCTGGTCACTTCATTATAGGAAAGATTTGGGAGCTATGGAGAGGGTGCAGAGGAAATTTATCAGGATGTTGCCTGGATGGGAAAATAAGTCTTATGAGGCAAGGTTAGCAGAGATCAGGCTTTTCTCTTCGGATTGAAGGAGGATGAGAGGTGACAATAGAAGTTTACAAGATTCTAAGAGGCATAGATAAGGTAGACAGCCAGAGGCATTTTCCTAGGGCAGAAGTAGCAAACATCAGAGGACATCTGTACAAAGCAAAGAGAAGAAAGCTTAGGGGAGACATCACGAGAAAGTTTTTTTTCTAAGAGAGATATATGTATATATATATATATATTTGTACACACACACACACACACACACACACACACACACACACACACACACACACACACACACACACAGAGTTGTGGGTGCATGGAATGCCTTGCCAGGGATGGTGGTGGAGGCTGCAACATTAAAGAGCCATCTTTAAAAGTAATGGCTTAATTTTTTTTTGTTAGGTGTGGGTTGGCACAACTTCAAGGTCCAAAGGGCCTGTTCTGTGCTGTAGCATTCTATGTTCTACTTTAGTTAAAAGTACATACGATTTTCATTGAAATAAGATTAATTGCGTGTTTTTGAAAGGTTACATGGTGGTCAGTTTTTGACAGGGAAGGGGCAGAAACCCTCTGGATTCTAAAAAGACAATTGCTCTTTGAATAGTGATAATAGTTAATATCACCACTTAAACAGAGAAGATGAACTCTTGGGTTTACACATCCTCAAATATTTTAAAAGGAATTGATCATGTTTGTATAACCCTGTCATTAGGAAGTTCCTGATCTAAATAAAAGTGCAGTAGAGATATGACATAACCTGAAGTTGGCTCTATATTTGTGTTTTGTATTTTTCCATGACCAAATGACTAAGTAGATACAAAATGTAATCGGCATAAAGGAATAAAGTTGATTTTTTTTTTCCAGGAAAATCCATTCCATTATTTGTTACATCAAGGATGCAACATCAAGTGGCAAAACCATTAATTTGTTTTTTGTCACAATAGGTCCACAGGAGATGACATCTCGTTGGCCCTCCACTCTACTTTAAATTAAATCACCTGAACCACAGGAACACCTAACTACTGTTCATTGACTACAGCACAGCATTCAATACCAGCAAAATCTATGATTTGGGATTCCATCCTTCTGTATCTGGATCCTAGAATTCCTCATCAATGATGCTAATCAATGTGAATTGGCACACCTCCACACTGATCATGAGGGCACCCACAGGCCATGTGGTTAGTCGTCTACCTATGCCCTGTACACTCATGGTTGCATAGCTAAGTTCAGCACCAACTTGATCACCACTATTACTGGTTGAATAAATGGAAGTGATGAGTCAGAATGCAGAATGGAGATCGAGAATCTGATTGGGTGGTTCCTCAACGACAATCGTTCTCTCAACGTCAATAATGACCAAGGAGCTTGTTATTAATTTTAGGAAGGAAAGGAACAGGGACCACACACCTATCCGTGTTGACAGGATGGAGGAGGAGAGGGTTAGGAACATAGGAAGTAGGAACAGGAGTAGGCCAAAAACAGCCCATCAAGCCTGCTCCGCCATTCAATACGATCATGGCTGATCTAATTTATGACCTAACTCCACCTACCTGCCTTCTCCCCATATCCCCTAATTCCTGTATCATGTAAAAATTTATCTAACCGAATTTTAAATTTGTCTGATGAAGCAGCCTCAACCACTTCCCTGGTTAGAGAATTCCAAACATTCACTACTCTCTGGGAAAAATTATTTTTCGTCATCTTTGTCCTAAATCTACTCCGCCGAATCTTGAGACTGTGTCCTCTCGTTTTAGTTTTCCTGGCCAGTCAAAAAACCTTCCTACATCTATCCTATCCATACCCTTCATAATCCTATATGTTTCTATAAGATCTCCTCTCATTCTGCTGAACTCGAGCGAATACAATCCTAGACGATTTAATCTTTCATCATAAGTCAACCCCTTCATCCCAGGGATCAACCTAGTAAACCTCCTCTGGACCATCTCCAAAGCCAGTATATCCTTCCTCAAATATGGAGACCAGAACTGGACACAGTACTCCAGGTGCGGTCTCACCAGTACCTTATACAGTTGCAACATTACCTCCCTACTCCTGAATTCAATTCCTCTAGCGATGAAGGCCAACATTCCATTTGCCTTCTTAATGACCTGCTGCACCTGCAACCTAACTTTTTGCGATTCATGCACAAGCATTCCCAAGTCCCTCTGCACAACAGCATGCTGTAGTTTTTCACCCTTTAAATAATATTGAGCTCTTTTATTTTTCTTGCCAAAGTGGATAACTTCACACTTACTAACATTGTACTCCATCTGCCAGACCTTTGCCCACTCATCCAGCTTAACTATATCCCTCTGCAGACTCTCCACATCCTCATTACAGTTTGCTCTTCCACTCAATTTGGTGTCATCCGCAAACTTGTCCCCTCCTCCACGTCATCCATGTAAATGATGAACAGTTGTGGGCCTAACACTGACCCCTGCGGCACCCCACTTACCACTCTCTGCCAACCTGAAAAACTCCCATTTATTCCGACTCCCTGCCTTCTGTCAGACAACCAATTTTCAATCCAGGCCAATATACTTCCCCGGACTCCACTTTCCTGTTAGAGTTCATATTTCCCATCTCTTCTGAAGCCAGCACATCAAGGCAACCTTGAATAAGTTATTTTAATGCCTCTACTTTCGAAGGAGTCTGAGGAAATTTGGCCAGGTGCACTGTAGAAAGTATATTGATAGGTTGAATCACAGAAATGTTTGGAAACCTGAATGCCCATAAATACAGAGGTCACAAAGATAACCAAGTCCATCACGGGTTCCAGTTTATCCTCCACTAAATTCATCTTTGTGAGGCAATTTGTCAAGAAAGCAGCCAATTTTGTAAAGGACCCCAGCTCCCTGGTCACAATCTTTTCTTACTGCTACCTTCAGTATGAAGGTACAGAAGCTGAAGACTAGCAACTCCAGCTTCAAGAAAAGTTTCTTTTTAGCAGTTATCAGACTCCTGAACCTCCCCTTGTTACATTAATCATGGACTCCTCTGACACCACTAGAGGATTGTCTGGATTATGACTAAGTCACTTTGTTTTGCAGAAGAATAACTATGAATATTTATTATTTTTAAATTTATTGTCACTTTTTCATTAAGTATACAGATAATACAGAGATTGTTTTCTAGGTTTTTTTTGCAAAGTACCTGCTCATTTGCAGCATGCAAGAAATTTGATGCATATATACATAGTATAATGTAGATCACAGTAAACTCATTATTATAATTACCTTAGGTAAAATTTTGTATACCACATACATTTTTCCCATACCTTTCTTTAATGAATAACATTTAAATGTTTTTTTATCTCTCCCCATCAAATGAAATACAAATAAATAAACACATACCTTTAATGATATCTGTGAACAGCCTTATAGGAAGTTTCACAAAATCTTCTGTTTTGTGAAGCTGGGACAGGTGTGTTTTTGCACACTGTTTTGCTGCTGTATACAGTTTCTGGTCACTGTGCTGATCTGCCAAACACATGACTTGTAAACAGTTTCTGATATCTACTGTCCGAGCCAGAAACCGAGAGCACTCTTCAAAAAGTGAGGTCAATTGGTACATATCAGCCACCTCGTACGTTTCCTGGAGGTCCTCCACTCTCAGTTTTACAGTTCCTCGGTAGATATAGTCCACAAGGAGCTGGAAAACGCTTGCATTCACATCTTTTAATTCTATAACATTATTGTAAGCTTCCTTTAAATTAGACGTGAACATGGAGCGGAAGAAGCAGCTCTGAGCAGAAAGAACGAGCCTGTGTAGCTGAAATTCTTTACCTTCAACAGAGATGGTGACATCTGCAAATAACCTGTCTTCAAGACACAGATCCATTATGCTTTGAGCAACTCGTTCGGAGTGTAATCTGTCTGTGAAGGTATAGCTCATAAAGTAACTCTCCTCAGTTGGACCCACGTCACTTGCAGGATCCATAGTCACACCAGTGAAGATTCTATGGGAATAAAATTAATCATATTATTTTTTTAAATCATTCTATTGTTTTATCATTTATAATGTTTTGTCTAAAATCAGGAACATTTTATCACACATTCAGTATCCTGTCAAAGTACAGAGCCATTCAGCTCATCATTTCTGTGATGGTCGTAAAGAGCTCAACCAAATCTCTGAAGTCAGATTCGTAATTTTCATTTTCTCTCTAACTTAAACCTTAAATAGTAAAGTCACATTTGCTCCAATTTTGCAGGATCCATCGCAGAATCTACAGAATTTTGGAAGATAGCAACCAGAGGGTCCATCACCTCAACAGTCACCTTTCTAAAAGCCCTGGGAGAAAAAAAAATTATCAAGTCCTTGTAATGTATCAGTTTTCAGTCTTATTCAAATCTCTAATGGTATTTGTTTACTGATAATCTCTTTTATTTTCTTATTTGCACTGGACGATTGGTTCTCCATAATTTTGGGCAATTTTGTTTTGTAACTTGATCCATGAAAATAAATAGAAAGCCTTTATTCATTTCTGCTGCCTTTAAAAAACAACATTTCCCAATGGATTGAAAGTTCTTCATCTGCCAGTGATAGACCCATGCTGGCCCTCATTAATCTTTTACATTTTTTTAAATATAACACAACAGATTATCCTGCAATGCTGGTGTTTTTGTTTCCGTTCCTTTTACTTTCATAATTGGTGAATTCTAAAATGTTATCGATTTTCAGACTTACTGCTTATCTTCGAACAACCCTTCTAATTATTCTAAGTTTAAATCGCCAGTATAATCGGGAGAAAGAGACTAAAATGTGACATAACACTGCCAACAAATCTAACTAAACCAGTCAAATCGCAGAATTTCAGAAAACGCACAGCAGGTTTCAAAAACGCCTCGTTTCCACTTGGTCCAACTCTCCCCCGTCTTGATCACGCGGACTCCACCTCGGGAGTCAAGCTTGAGGCGTTTTCTTTCTCTCACAAACCGACCAGCCCCCCACAACCACACCCAGTCCCCTGCAAGGATGCTAGATCTCGAGTGAACAACATTAGTTCTTTCCAAATAGAAAATGATGCACAAGGTGCCGCCAATGTTCTCTGTTCTTTAACTTCTATTTGGATTATTCTTTTGACTCGGTTTTCACATTCGGCTTCTTGCAATAACCTTCTTACGAGGACATTAATACAATTTTTTTTTAAAAAAAGCCAGGGAAAAAGAAGTTGCGCATTGCCGCCGAGCATCAGCCCTGATGGGATCCTCCTCAGACTTCAGAGAGGAGCTCGGGCCTGGAGCCGAGGAAGAGCTCAATAAGGAAGCACTGTCAGCGGTCTCTCATGGAGACCATAAACACCTCACTGCGTTTGAGATCATCTTCCTACCCAAAGTGTGGTGGGGAAATAATCCCTTTACGCCCAACTTTTGCCGATCCCTTTATTTGTCCCCAGCGCCGTGCTCGACTCCGTGTGGAATGGAGGGGGAAGAGTTGGGACGGACCCCCCACCCCTCTCTCTCGGGCGGACGGGATTAGCGGGCGGACGCAGGCCCGGCCGCTTCCGTTTCCATTGCCATGGCGGCCAGGCTCGTGAGGTTGGTTGGCGCCGGACTGCGGAGCGGCGTCCGGAGATCGGGTGAGGAGGGAGAAGGGCGGGGAGAGAGCAGGGGCCGGGGAATGAAGGACGGAGCAGTGGGGCGGGAGGGAGCCGAGCCTCCCGCGGCCGCGCCGCCATTTGACCTTCTGGGGACACGGCAGTCTGGTTACTCCGGGGCCATACGGTTGGCGGAGGGCTCGGGTGACCCCAGGCACGGCCGGTAACCGGGGCAATGCGCTGCACGGTGTCGGAGCCCTGCAGGGTTCAGGAGGATGTCGAGATGTGAGGTGAAGGAACATGTTGGGTCCAGGGATCATAGATGCCATTAGTTTCAAGTTAGTTATGGGGAAGGCTAGTGTCAGAAGTACAAATTCTCACACATGAGTCTCTTTAAAGTCGGTGACACGACAAGCTTTATTTACAAGTCTGCAGAGTTGGACTCAACTGGCTTCTCGCCAAGTCAAGCCCCGATACATACAGTGCATTGATTTTTATACCTTTTTGCCTGTCCTTCCCCTCCTCTTTAACACTGTTTTAATTGGTTAGTTTTTGCAAAATCATTCTAAGTACACTTGCATTTGTAATTATCGTGTTAGTCACGTACACTACGAACTCTGCACACACTAAATTCTGTTTTTCACTCTTTTATCAATCTTTGGCTCCTACATGTCTCTTTGTGACCATGAAAGATCTCTGTTTGTTATAACATTGTCCAGCTGAACTTTTATGGTAAGCTCCCTGTCTATTCTGGCTTCCCCTTTTATGATTAATCTTCACATTTTAACTTAAGCCCTTTTTAACCTAAATTCTCTATCTATAACAATCCACCCCTTTCTTTCTTTAAAATGTGTGTACTATTTCTGAATGGGGGCCTTAACCCAGGGAAGAGAACCATCTTCTGATAAATCAATTTCGTGCTGAAGTAAAATTCTAACTGGGTCTCCCAGGCCCCCTGGCTGCATGGTCTGCTGGACCATCGAAATCACTAGGCTGCGCAGACAGGGAATAAGACAGGGTAAAACAAGCAGGAGGAACAAAACACCCCCGATGACCCACAATAAGGTGCGCCACCAGGTTCCTCCAAACCATTTGTCCAACCAATTTAATTTTGCGAAAGGATGCCAAGTCTGGACTGGTACATGGGACAAAGTGCGAATATTATCAGCGATTTTGCGAACAGCTTGGCCATTATCACAATCTTTAAGCAGCAGTTAGTCAAATTAAGCTTTCCACATACACCCCCTTCTGTGGCCAGCAAATAGTCCAGGGCCAGACGGTTCTGATAGATGGCAGAGTGCATCTGACCCTGCTGGGATGCAAGCAATTGCAGGGCTAGAGCCGTTTGGTTTGTAACAATCTCAAGGACTGCCTGCAAGCGAATAATGCGATTTAGCATATAAATAGGAGTACGGTAACCCCAGGATCCATCTTGGGCCCATGTAGCGGGACCATAATATTCAATTATTCGTTCTGGAGGCCAATCATCTCCCCACTGTTGCAAATGCACCGTGCTAGAGCGGGGTCGACGGTGTAATGCATCAAAAACCTTCACTCCCAATCTATGACCGTGATCGTGGGGTAGGAGGAAAAATTCTGGGCGGATTATTCCCAGGAAACAAGTTCCACTCCACTGCAAGGGGAGGCGGGTATACGCTTTATCACCACACACCCAGAATAACCCATTTGGGGAGACTCCATATCCCCGTTCCCAAACCCTTTTAAGGGTGGGGTTTGATTGGTATGGTCCTGTGATGGTGGAGCTGCTACAATTCCAAAGCTGAAAACTGCTATTAGACAGGGGTAAGCAATCAGTCTTAAAAACAGTGGATAGGAACCAAGTCAGGGGTTTAGGAAACCAAGTGAAATTACCAGGCGAAATGCGGATCCATACAGGCTTGCAGGGACTTTTTCCTACCGGGTACTTGCCGGCTCGTGAGAGGCAATAAAAACCGGAGGGGATGTTGGAAAGAGACCAATTCTCCCTTGACCTTGTGTAAAGAAAAGTCTAGAGGTGGTGTTTGTGCCAATAGTCCCCTCTTTCGTAAATCTGTAAGAGAGCGTGACAGTGCCTGTAAATAGTTCCTAACAAAAATATCCCCTTTCCCCCAAGGTGGGACACCCCTCAACTTTTCTCCAGAAGGGAAGCCCAAACATCATCTCATAAGGGGATACCCACATCCCTGCGTGGGGCAGTACGAATTCTCAATAAGGCCAGGGGCAAACACTTTATCCAAGGCATTTTAGTCTCCACCATTAATTTTGTCAATTGCGTCTTTAGGGTTCCATTCATACGTTCAACCCTCCCTGAGCTTTGTGGATGCCAAGGGGTATGCAATTTCCAAGAGACTTGCAATGCATCATAAATCAATTGGTGAACTTTGGAGCAAAAGTGTGGACCCCTGTCCGAGTCTATAGAATCCATTATGCCATATCTGGGGATCACATGCTCTAGGAGGAGGCGAGCTACCGTGGAGGCAGTAGCATTCACTGTTGGGAAGGCTTCCACCCATCGGGTAAAGTGATCTACCATCACCAACAGATACTTCCACTTTTGGACCTGAGGTAACTCCGTGAAGTCTATCTGGATTCTTTGGAAGGGGCGTATTGCCAACGGTTGACCTCCCACGGTGCCCGTCCTCATTACCTTCTTATTAATTCTTGTGCAGATGTGGCAGTTCTGCACTTCCTGTTGGGCCAAAGTGTAGATCCCCTTACACACATAGTCTCGAAGCACTGTGTCGCACAAGGCCTGGGTGCCCCAGTGGCTCTGATGATGCAGGTGTTTTAAAATATTGCAAGTTATTTCCTTATTTAGAACCATTCTTCCATCCAGTGTCTTCCATGTTCCATCAGGCAGCTGGCTTGTGCCCAGCTGAGCCATGTCATTTTCTTCCTTAGCAGTGAAAATGGAAGCTTTTTTTATACCTTGTCTTATTGCGATTAAGGTCAGCAAACGGACTTCCTGTTGCATGGCCGCCCTTTTGGCCTCTTCATCAGCCAGTCTGTTCCCAATTGTGGTCGGGGTATCTTCCCTCTGATGGCCTGGTATGTAGACCACTGCTATTTCCCGGGGTAATGTCAAGGCTTCCAAAGTCAGAGTAATCATCTGTTCGTGTGCTAATTCCTTTCCTCTTGATGTAATCAGACCGCGCTCCTTCCAGATCTTACCAAAGGTATGCACTACCCCGTATGCGTATTTGGAGTCAGTGTAAATTGTTCCAGTTTTCTCTGCCAGTACTCTGAGGGCTCTCTGCAAGGCATATAGTTCGCAGGACTGTGCCGACCAGCTTCCGGGTAGCCTCGCGGATTCTACCACTTCCCAAGCATCTCCTTCTATTATGGCATACCCGCTTCTCCTCATTCCGTCAACACATCTGGCGGAGCCGTCAATGTAGAATTCATATCCCTCTCCCAGGGGAGTATCGCAAAGGTCCTCTCGGGTGTTGGTCTGGAGATCCGTCAACTCGACACAGTCGTGCTCCACTTCTTCCCCTGTTTCACCGCCGTATAAAAACTGAGCTGGGTTGCAACTATTATTCTTAGCAAACTGTAGGTCTTCTCCGACCATTAAAATGGTCTCGTACTTTAATATGCGGGAATCAGTCAGCCATCGAAGGAGGGTTTGTGCTAATAGAACACTCACAGAATGGGAGGTGTACACAGTCATCCTTCCTCCAAAAGTGAGTTTGCGTGCCTCCTCCACCAACAGAGCAGCAGCCGCTACTCCCTGGATACACGTCGGCCATCCGCGAGACACTGGGTCCATCATTTTGGACAGGAAAGCCACTGGGTGTCGCTGACCGCCTTTTTCCTGCGTCAAAACTCCCACAGCTGTTCCTTGGTTATGAGTGACAAATAGCTGGAAGGGTTGTTTTAAAGAGGGCAGAGTGAGTACCGGGGCCCACGTCAGGCGATGTTTCAAGTCCTCAAACCATCCTTTCTCCTCCTGGGTCCATTTCAATGGATATTCATCTTCATTTGTCAGCTTTTCGTACATAAACTTCACCAATGCTGAGTAGTCCTCTATCCATAACCTACAGTAACCTAAGAGCCCCAGGAATTGTCTTATTTCCTTCTTATTACGGGGTAACGGCATTCTGGTGATTCCCGCAATCCTTTCAGGGGTAATCCGTTTCTGTCCTTTACTTATCTGGTGCCCCAGGTACACCACAGTCCTCTCAACGAACTGTAACTTGTTCTTGGACACTCGCAGACCCTTTTTCCCTAGATAGTTCAAGAGTCTAATTGTATCTCCCCTCATTTCTTGTTCCTTGGGCCCTGATAACAGCAGATCATCCACATACTGTATCAATTGGGAGTCATCGGACCGTGGATAGTCCGCCAAGATCTGTTCTAGCATTTGTCCAAACAGGTTCGGAGATTCAGTGAACCCTTGGGGCAATACGGTCCACCGAAGCTGCCTCCGTCTACCTGTCCATGGATTCTCCCATTCAAACACGAACATATCTCTACTTCCCTCTTCTAGTGGGCACGTCCAGAAGGCATCCTTCAGGTCAATAACACTAAACCACTCATGGTCTGGGGGAATCCGACTCATGATTGTATAGGGATTGGGCACCACCAGGTGGCGGGTTTGAACAATAGCATTCAAACTTCTCAGATCCTGAACTAGACGATAGGATCCATCCGGCTTCTTTACTGGGAGTATAGGGGTGTTATAGGGTGACATGCATTCCTCCAAAAGTCCGTCTCGTATTAGGGTCTCAGTTACCGGCTGTAGCCCCTTCCTCCCTTCCAAAGAAATAGGATACTGACGTTTCCTTACCGGCTGATGACCTGGTGTTCATCCTCCTCCTTCAGAGCACAGAGGTGGACTCGCACTTCTCCATCCACGGGGAGAGCACTCAAACCTAGGAGAGCCTGTAAATCTCTTCCTAGGAGGTTAAATCCGGCCGACGGTAACAACAAGAGGTCCTGTACCCCTTCTCTCCCTTCCAGCTTCACTGTCACTTGGGGAATTATCGATACCGTTCTGGGAGCCCCTTCTATCCCAGAAATTTTCAAATTGCTTTTTACAGGCTCGGTCCCAATCGGCACAGTTATTACACTACTTCGTTCCGCTCCCGTGTCCACCATAAACACCACCTCTTCTCCCTGGGGACCAATTTTCAGTTTTACCAAGGGTTCCCTCTTATACTTGGTCCCCAACACCCGGAACCCCTGACCCCCCTAATCTTCCATGAGTTCGAGGGTCCGCACTTCCCTCTTATATCGGGGGCATTCCCTCTTGAAGTGTCCTTCCTCGTTACAGTAATAGCACTTAGCGGGTCTCTTGGGTCTCCCCTCTCTTGGATATCTTGGGTTGCTTAGAGGAGGGTTTTGTTTCCTTTCCCCTCTGGACTCGGCATTTATCTGTCGGATAATCTGTACCATAATCTTCGCTGCCCTCTTTTGACCTTCCTCTTCCCTTGGCACATATACTCTTTGCGCCTTTTTTAACAGGTCGCTCAAGGGTTTTTCATTCCAGCCCTCCTCCTTTTCTAGTTTCTTCCTAATGTCCTGCCACGATTTGGACACAAATTCAATTCGAATAAGCTGTTCACCCATTGGTGTACTAGGGTCCACACCCGCATACTGTTGGACATTCTTTCTCACCCTCTCCAAGAAATCAGTAGGGGACTCATCTTTCCCCTGGTGGTTCCCAAATGCCTTGGCGAAATTGTGACCCTTTGGCACAGCCTCCCGTATTCCTTTAATCGTCCACTCTCTGTATTGTCTCATACTTGCCAATCCCTCGGGTGTTCGTTTGTCCCACCTGGGTTCATTCAGGGGATATTTTTGTTCATGGGGTCTGGGGTCCCCAGGTTGTTCACATTCCCACATGAGGAGGGCAGCCTGTCGAATCATCTGCCTCTCCTGGGGTGAGAATAATGTTCCCATTATTGCGTGCATCTCTTCCCAGGTATATGTGTTTGGTCCCAGGAACTGGTCGAACTGTTCGGCCAGTCTCATGGGATCTTCCAATAGACTTTTCATTTCCTTCTTAAATCCCCGCACCTCAGTACTGGTTAGGGGAACGTTTACATATCCCGTTCCCCCTCCCAGTCCTCCCATAGGAACTTCCCTCAGGGGATTTAGGCTTACTGGAGCCTTCGATGGTCCTGGACCAGTCCGGGATCTGGTCCAGGGTCGGTTTACCGGTGGAAGTTTAGGGTCCGACTCCCTTAATTCATCCCTTTGTTCCCGGCCCCTTCCGGGACAATCAGATTCATCACCTTTCCCCTCCAGCAGCGAGCTTCCCTCGGGCGCAGTGGGCACCGGGATAACATAAGGAGGGGGGAGGTTGTCCAAAGGTTCCCACTTCTTTTCTCCCGCTACCCTCAATTTAAAACATTTTGTTAAGGATCCTGGCCAGGGAACCCAACAAAATGCATACGCCGACTCTTCTTGATTCACCTTTTGTCTCAAGTTTACATATATGTTTAATGCTTGTCTAACCCAATCCTCATCAGATCCAAATTTCGGCCACCAGACCGAGGAACCTTTGATAGGCTGTTTCGACCAAAGAAGACAATATTGAACCATCTTTTTCTTGTCTTTGTCTCGATATCGTTTACTATCCCAATTTTCAAACATTCTCCCCAAAGGGCTGTCAAGGGGAACCCCCGTGAAAAGTCCTGATCTTTAAGACGAGCCCTTAGATTTTGATCCTCCCATTTTTCCCGCCTAGATCCGTTTATCGTTGCTGAGGACCCCCCCGTTCGGGACCCTTTCGTCTCGGACGCCTCGTCGGAGGTACTATCCCTCCGCCGGTTCCCGCCGAGGTTTCCCTGGGGTCTATCCTAAGGTCCCACGACAGGGTCCTCACGCCACGACAAAGGCTCTACACCTGATTTATCGTTTTATATTTTTTTTATTCCGTCATGACCGTTACCTGGGTGGTCTCATCCGTCAATCCCCACACCAAAATCGTAAGTCGTCACTTACCGGTGTCTTCCTGGGGATTGAACCGTCACTCCTCTCCTTTTCGTCTTGTCGTGTCACCTTGTCCGGATACCACTCGCTCAAGCCGCCTGAGGCGACGAGCAAGGGACTAGGAGCCACTGAACTCAGCGGGATGCACCACTCCGATGTCCCCCTTTCTCGCCTCCTCCCACGGCTGGAGTGCAGATCCTGGACGAAACCCCAGTTGTCAGAAGTACAAATTCTCACACATGAGTCTCTTTAAAGTCGGCGACACGACAAGCTTTATTTACAAGTCTGCAGAGTTGGACTCAACTGGCTTCTCGCCAAGTCAAGCCCCGATACATACAGTGCATTGATTTTTATACCTTTTTGCTTGTCCTTCCCCTCCTCTTTAACACTGTTTTAATTGGTTAGTTTGTGCAAAATCATTCTAAGTACACTTGCATTTGTAATTATCATGTTAGTCACGTACACTACGAACTCTGCACACACTAAATTCTGTTTTTCACTCCTTTATCAATCTTTGGCTCCTACATGTCTCTTGGTGACCATGAAAAATCTCTGTTTGTTATAACATTGTCCAGCTGAACTTTTATGGTAAGCTCCCTGTCTATTCTGGCTTCCCCTTTTCTGATTAATCATCACATTTTAACTTAAGCCCTTTTTAACCTAAATTCTCTATCTATAACAGCTAGGTCTGGGCCTTGGGTTGAAATTCTAAATCAGAGAAAGGTCAATTTTGAGGAAAAGCGGAAGGATTGGTACAGGCTGTTTTCCGGCAAGGATGTGCGAGGTAAAAGGTGAAATTTGGAGAGTATAATGTTTGTATGTCCCTGTCAGGATCAAAGATACGGGGAACCTTGGTTTTTGAGGGATTATTGGGGATTTGGTTCAAAAGTAATCCTGGAAATTAGAGGCTGGTGAGTCTGATGACAGTGGTGGGTAAATTATTGGAAGGTGTTCTAAGAGATTGGATATACAATTATTGGGATAGCCAGGCACTGATTGGGAATAATCAACGTTGCTTTGTGCGTGTTAGCTCGTGTTTAACCAATCTTATAGAGTTTATCGAGGAGGTTACCAGGAAAGTTGACAAAGGAAAGGCTGTGGATGTTGTCTACATGGACTTTAGTAAGGCCTTTGACAAGGTTAGTCGGGACGGTTCACATATGGTGAAGTAGTGAACTGGATTTGACAATGGCTGGACAGGAGAAGCCAGAGAGTAGTAGTGGAAGATTGCTTCTCGGATTGGAGGCCTGCGACTAGTGGTGTGCCGCAGGGATTGGTACTGGGACCAGTGTTTTTTGTCATCAATATCAATGATATGGATGATAATGTGGTAAATTGGATCAGCAAGTTTGAAGATGACGGTAAGTTTGAAGGTTTTGTGGCCAGCGAGGATGGTTTTCAAAGCCTGCAGAGGGATCTGGACCAGCTGGTAAAATGGGCTGAAAAATGGCAGATGGAGTTTAATGCAGGCAAACGTGAGGTGTTTCATTTTGGAAGTTCAACGGGATTAGAAAAAAAAATGGTTCGACACAGACGAGAGCGGCCAAGATGGCCTGTTTCTGTGCTGTTATTGTTCTATGGTTCTAAGACAGCAAACTTTCACACAGCTGTTAGTACATGTAATTTGGCAGGAATTGGAGTTTAAACAAAGGGATGTCATGGTATCATTGTGTCCAGGTTGATGATAATACTGGATAGAAGATATGAATCTTTTTATAAGCAAGAAAATAGTTTCCAGAGGAAGGGAAAACATGATGATATGCAACAATAAGTTTCATGAAATTGGGCTATTTTAAAGTAAGTGCCGACGTTAAGTTTTTACAAGGAATGGAAGTGTGGTTTTCTATTGCATGACTGATGTATGAATTTAACTCTCTCCAAATCCTACCTGCTAGGATAGCTGAAGATTTTGGGAGAGAGGGACTGGTTAGGGGTTCATTTCTCAATATCTTATTTGTTCAAACTGCTACCCACTAGCAAATGATTGAATCCACATCATTGCTGTGTGTGGCCTTGCACAGTGAATGGACTTCATACCATTTACTGCTTTGACATCCCTTAATTCACTTGTCTAACAAGAACATATGAATCGCATATTTAAAATTTCAATTATCCCAGTGTTTGGAATATGTATGATTTTCTTTTATTCCCCTTTTATATAATTTATTTCCTGATGTCTCTTCTGAATGCCCATTTCTATTTTTAAGCTTGCTCCCCATTCACTTCCATCATGAAACAAAATGGTTCCCCAAACACTCAAATCATTTGGTTTAAGAGATCAAATGGATTACTCCTTCCATTTTCTTGTTTGTTTTTTTTTGTCTACATGCTTGTCTGCATTTCTTTACTTTGCAGCATATAGATAACATTACTTTTACAGTTCCAAGTTTGCAAGAGGTCAGCATGTCTCGACATTGAACTCCATTTACCACTGTTTTACCTGAATACTTAATCAATGTCCTGTGTTTGGCAGCAGCCTCAAGGGGTGTAGGTTCTGGGGAAGCAGAGGACTGGTGCAGGGCACCAAAAAACAGGGAGACCACTCTTCCATTTGAGAAAGAGCACGGGAGATGACCCCATGGAACGGTGACCATGGTGGCAGACAGTGAGGGGCTTTGTGGCTGAAGAACGCACAGCCACAAAGTGACTCAATGCAAGGAACTCTCACAGACTGCTGGCAACTGTGGTCAAAGAGCTTACACCAGACTGGAGACTGGCTGAAGGGGTACCAAATATCTGAACTAGTTTTCAAGAGGGTGCTGAAGGCTTCCTGTTCATGTCAAAAGCCCCTTTTACATCTTTTGAGAGCTGTGTGAAAGAATCACAAGGTGGATTGGGTGGGGGGTTTAGATTTGCCTATCTTTGATGGAATGTGTTTGACTCATGGAGCTCATTTTTATCGGTTCTGTATGAACATGCAAGTCGGCTTCCTCAGACAGGTTACATCTGCGGGAATAACATGGCTTTGCAGTATAAAAGGGGCTAAGGTTTGGATCTGGAGCTTGGGTTACTGATGACTTGGACTGAAGGCTGTGAGGTTGGAGAGGCTGCTGGAGCGCGGGAGGCGAATCCATGAACACTTAGTGACTGAAGGGACTCTTTTACTTCTCTTTCTCAGACCGTAATGGACGCTGGGCAATTTCTGCTGATGGTGAATCTTTGTTTACCTTGCAGCATCTGAATGCAATTTTGTGTAATATTGCACCTGTTTTAATACATGACAATAAAGGAACCTTGAATCTTCTATTCTCATGTAGCATGCCACCTAACCTTGGCTGGATCTACAATTTTATTGCCTAACCACCATTATTGATAAATACAGCGAAAAGCTGAAGCCAGCTCCACATCACTTGTGACATCAGGACTCGTGTTCTGGTGCATGGAAGGCAAAATATTTTCTTGCTAGCATGTTACATCTAAACCAGTTTCCTAAGTTTGCCAATCAGAAGTTGATCAGTTTTGTTTTTGCTTGCATTGTTAATGATATTTTTTAAATGGGATAAATGTTAAAGATACTGAGACAATTTCTAGTGTAATACCATGAAATTACTTGCATCTAGTCTAGTTGTCCAGAAAAAAAGTCTTCATTCCTTTTGAGTTGTAGTGATTTGTTAGAATTCAGAGAAGTGTCATCCTAGATTATGGACAAAATGGTGTGAACCTTGGTTCTTCTTCTGACTCGAATTAGCCCCAGGCAGACGATTCTATTTACAAATTAATTCTTTAAATTTTGTACAGAAGTTACCCACCCAAAATATTTGCTTACATTTTTAGATTGGACTTCATTAATTATAACTTTTTAAACAATTTTTAAATGTAATTCTTCATTGTGTGCTTTTGATTCATAACATAATTTGAGTTTACGTAAAAAAAAATCTTGCTTGTGTTTTCATTTTAGCTCTCGGCTGGAGTGCTTCCATATCACAGAGCAGATATGAGGGATCTGCACCTGAGACTCGTCGTAAGTAACTGCCAAATATGATTTATTTATATCTCTGTTTTAATGCACAAATCCACAAATGACATTGGGGTCATATTGAAGTAAAGACAATAGTTATAATTCTGTACTGGGGAGTGGGAAGCAATTATTTGAGAGCACCATAAAAGACCATAAATTATAAGGAAAACTTGTATGCTATGTAATAATAGATAATGTTCCATATTCTGATTATCATGTGCTTTGGGATAACTTGGAAATGCAACTGCAAGCTGTGATTTTCTTTTAATATCCCATTGCCCTTTGGGATAACAGCAGTGTTGCCATTTAATGCCAACTATTAAGTTGACTTTGTGAAGCGATTGATGAGCTTTTTGCAACACATGGACAGACTCTTGTCCTTCTGGGTGATAATGGTATCTAGTATGTGAAGTGCTGCTGATGTAGCTTTGTCTGCTTTGTGTATTGTAGATAGTGGAAGGCTTGAATGGTTAAGCCAATGAATGGGTTCCCTATAATCTACCTTTGTCGGGATGTTGTTGAATTTTGGACTAGAGTTATAGCTCTGCTCATACGGACAGCTCCTGACTTCATTTGGTGATGGAGAGATATTGTGGTGCTAGAAACCAGGTGCAAATTAATCAAATTCTGACTTCCTTGAATTGCAATTCTGTTCAGAATTGAAATAAAATCGAATAAAACTCGGTGACATTTGATGTAAGGTGCAGCAAGATGTTTGGATGTTTTTAACAGGGAGAGCGCATGATAGAAATTCCATACCTATGTTTACCTGGTTGTTTATCCTGCAGCTACTGTCCGACCAAAGAATGAATTACAGCGCAACCAGCTGTCACAGTTTGGAGAATATGTTGCAGAAATTCTTCCCAAATATATCCAACGAGTGCAGGTAGGACTTGGGCTCATTTGGTGGTACTTTAGGTGTCACTAAGCTACCTACTTTTACCTGCTGAATGGTCAAATATACCTGGGTGAATATGACATTCAACTTTTACTCGAATATCTACAAACTTGGTCTAACAACTAACTTGCAGATATTTGCATGAGGTTCTAGAATTATCACTGGGAACAATGCCATTTAGCGTTGTGTTGGACAAATTACAGCCCCTGCCAATTAGAATATAGTCACTAGCAATGAATTACACTGTATATACATTGCGCTTTTTAGTTTTATCACGAGATGCTGGTGCCATTTTGAACCATTACTAGGCCACCATTGCACTTCTTTGTTTCAAGAGTAGATGTCACTGCCATTTTGAACAGCGACTAGACTGACCATTGCAATTATACTCATCAATGAAAATGTTTACTTCAGTTTTTTAAAAAAATGCATTTGCCTCAGTTGGTGGAACCTAAAGGATAGAAAACAGCATGGGAGTGGTGAAAATTTCAGACACGTTGGGAAAATTAATACATTTTCACAGAAGACAAGGGGAAGTGTGTTTGTTTAATTTGCAAGGAATCTATTAATTTCAATAGCCTATCTACAGATTTACACATTGCATCACAATTAATAAGGTGAGCACTGAGAGTCGTGGAGGAATGTTGGAGACTCCCTTGTCCCTTGATCTTTTCTCCGGTTGTTATTTTGCACCCAGCTTTTTATTTTGCACTGCTTTTTGAATGAGAGTTTTATTGTATTGATTTAAGAGCAGCAGATAGAGAAATGCATTCGATAATATGTGAGCACATCTATAAGCTACTGAAATGACAACAGTTAAACTCTTCAGTAGTCTCGTATAGTTATTTTGATAGAAAATTAATTTTCAATGACAGGGATTTTCTGCTCTAAAAACACTTGCTGGAAAACTGCTGGCTTAGTATTGTTTGGCCCATGATTTCTTATATTTTTCTGTATGTGGTCCACAACCAAAAAAAAAGTCACCCTGATTTAGAATAGCAAGTGAAAGTTTGCACAAGCTATTGCATTGGGGCACTCGTGACAATGAAGTGCAAAAGCCACATGCAAAGCTCAAAATATCTTAATTTTTGGTTTCATTTTTAAATTTTTTAAAGTGGTGATAAATGATTTTCATGACAAAATTGAAAATTTATTTTTCTTGTCCAGCGGTGTATTCTGTGTACCAATTATTATTCAGATCAGTTGTATGTATTAATACATCCCAAATATTAGGTTTCAGTTTACCAGTTCTGATCTTTGCCTGGAAATGTTAATTCAGTATTTCCTTTCCACATTTATTGTTTGATCTGCTGACTGATATCAGCATTTTTGGTATTTAAACTTTCAACATTTGATTTTCAGTTAAAGATCTTTTCCTTGCCTTTGTTCAACAGGTGACCTGTTTCAATGAATTGGAACTTTTAATCCATCCAGATGGCATAGTACCTGTGATAACATTCCTGCGAGATCATACCAACGCCCAATTTAAATCACTTGCTGATGAGACTGCAGTGGATGTCCCTACTCGTCCATTTAGATTTGAGGTAACGGGATAAATGGAGAGGGCAACAGGAAAGATTATGAAAAGGGAATTAGGTTTTGAAGCACTACATTTCTGGCAGCTTTTAAATTGTGTACAATTTTTAATTTTAATTTTTCTTGAGGGGTACAGCACAGTAACAGGTCCTTCTGGCCCACAAGTCCGTGCAGCCAAAATACAGTAAAACTCCAGTTATCTGGAATTCAAGCAACTGGCAAAAAAAAGGAAAATAAATAGGTTAAAAAAAAATGGAAGTTTAAAACTGGCGCACCTCACTATTAGTTTTCCAATCCACACAAAACGCCTTCTTAAGCAACCGGAAAATTCACTTATCTACCAATCCCCATAGGTGCTGGATTCTAGGGGTTTTACTGTACACCCATGTGACCCATTAACCCCTTTGGAATGTCTGGAGGACATGGGCAAACTCCTTACAGACAATGCCTTATTTGAAGCTGGGTTGCTGGTGCTGGTAACAGAGTTGTATTAATCACTTCACTAACCATGCCGCCATTTTGCAATTATTACATTTTATGTGGTGCTCATTTGTTTGTTGCAAAAACAAATATATTGAGTAAAGTTTAGTTCTAGTCCAAAAATGCTAAACTTACAATTTTGTACCAAATATGTACTCTGTTCTGTATCCAAATTGATCATTTGACTTTAATAGAGCCAAGCCTTTAGAAACTATATGTCTAGGTTAAAATATTCCATGTATAGAATTGGTATCTCTGCTAAGTCAACATATCATGTTCTCTTGGAATAGTTTTATCAATATTGACACCCAATTAAGCCCACGATATTGCTCAATTAGATGTGCACATCTGTTTTTATTTTGCTGTGATAGATAATGGGCACTTTCTGTTCATATGAATACACTTAATCAAGGTACTCATTAAGTATTTTGCTCAGCTTTTTTCAGAGATGACCTTGGGCCCAGGATCTCTGGGTGAGCAGATGTGTAGCAGCATCCTAATTGATTCAGCAGCCTTCAAGAAGAAACCACATTTCATTTTTAAGGGTTTAGCCAACAGCTGCAGGTGCCCTGTCGTTTTTTTTCCTGCAGCAGGAAAAACAACAATGAAAGAACATGTATTCTAAAAGTCTGGGATGTTTGCAGTTTTGTCGATGAGACCACAAAAAGGTCTGATAGTGATATTTTGGCACTATAAAAGCCTAGACTTGTAGAGATTGTTCCATTAGTGAGCTATGTAGGGAATTTCTTATGGTAAAGTAGAAGGCAATGATAGGATCCACGGAATGAATCGGCAATCAGTATATTTGAGCTTCCTGTTGTCCTAATGAAATGCTCATAAAATTTGGACGTCTCTGTGGTTTCTGCCTGGAGGCTGTTGACTAACATGAATGATCAATTACTTTCCAAAATATACTCAATAATATAGCCTTCTTAGATGTAGAACTCCACCATTTGCATGAAGAAAAACTTCCATCTTTTTTTCCCCCCTTGTTAATTCTTGAACATCCTGATTTTTAAAAATAAAATCTCTTAAATGCTTCAAGAATTTATTGTTCTCTCTATAACTAATTTGATTTGGATAGTCTTTATGCAGATTATATTATCCTTGTTATACACACCTTTGTTACCAAATTTATACTTTGCCCTGCATTGCTACTACTGCTTGGAATAGCAACAAAGTTCCCAACAAACTATTTCATTGTCCCAAAACATGTATCTACTTGATTTTTAAAACAAATCTTTCCTTGCTATTGCTTTCATTAAATATTTTAATATCAGGCCAACTTTTTTTCTTTGCTTGTCTCTTCTAAAAGTTAAATATTCTAGAATATTTCATTCCCAACCTTGATTATTTTACAACCGTATTTGTGTAATGGCTATTGGATTATATCCATTTATTTTTATTTGTGCCATAAACACAACATACATTCAAACAGATTGCCTTCAGTTTTCTCTTTGTGCCATGTTCTGCTCTGATCATAAGCAAGTATTACCCTGTCCCCTTCTTGATGGTCTCTAACAATGCTACTGATTTTTGCTACACTGTAGTATCGCTTTGTACTTTCTCTTTCTGCGTCTAGATTTCCATGGCATAGTTGAAAAAGTTGAGACATGAACCTTTTTCTAATGTAATGCTTTATGCACGTTCCCTCTGCTCAATGATAAGCATTATATGGCCAGATAGAATGACCAGTATTAAGGTTCTTGAGCATGTGGATAGGTTGATTAAAAACAATAATGAATTAGACGTGTCCTTGGGGAGTTGGCACAGAAGAGAAAAAAGTTATCCATGCAATTTAAAGCTCCAATGACAGTCCAAAAGACAAGGCAAAGGGACAGGACTCACTGACAGTCTTGACCAGATCAAACTGCAAATCTTTTGAGTGAAATTAACAAAATTAGCTCTGGTGTGAAAGGCAGCTTTGAGTCTAAAGGTTCAGATGGGATTGTGTGCATGGTCACAGATGGTTTATGACATCATCAATAAGATGCTGACAAAGCCTTACATGAAACACAATAGAGAAAACCTACCGGAGACATTCACTACCTAAATTAACGAAAGGAGAAGGAAATGAAAAGAATTGACTCAGTGGAATTTCTTGTTTACTTTTTTATTGAATGACAACATTGTTTGACTGGTTTAATGTATCTTAGATTTTGTACTTTAAATGGATGGGGGGGGAGGGAGGGTGGGATAGGAGGAGGGAGGGGGGGGAGAAAATGATACTGTATATATTTGAAAAGGAAAATGTATGTATCATGGTCATTGTGGTTTATGGTGTGAAAAATAAAAAAAAATAAGATGCTGACAAGACATGTATTGCCTATTACACCAAGAATGGACTTTCACCTCTTTATTTTTTGTAAAGTGGAGTAAACATTATATTTCTAAATATCAGTGCTATTTGCAAAGACAATGATGCTCAAAGTAAATCAATGCACTTTGAATATTTTTTGAATTTATGTTTGCTTTTAGTGTTTAAACAAAGTAGAGTTACAGTAAAAGTCCAAAAATCTGGGCTGCTTGGGGTTTGGGTTGGTTCAGATTTTTCAGATTCTCGGGCTGTACTTTTAAAAGTCAAATTTAAGGAGGAATAAAGAAGACATGAATAGATACATTTTGATAATTTATTCAATAGCAAATGCAGCTTGCTTCATTATCAAAGCGAGCAGTTTTAAAGAAAATTAAAGTCAATACTTGACAAATATGTAAATACAAAATTTTTTGCTTGTGGCCGCTGTGCATCTGTGGCACTTACACATGCATGCACATCCACAAAAGCCCACTAAATTTAAGAAGTTTGAGTTTTTTTGAAAAAGTCTGGATTCTCAGGTGGTTTGGTTTCTGGCATCTGGATTTTTGGACTTCTGTAATTATTAACAAAAACCTTGAAAACCAAAACTTGCTTGATTCCACTCTTACTAATAAAATAAAGAATGTGTTATGATGTAGAGTTTTAGAAAAGTGGACAATTTGATGGAATTTCACTTTGCCGTCTTATTTCAGTTTTCTGATTAGAGGTGGTCTCAATTTACTTTTACAATATTGTCTATTTGCTTTTCAACAGATTGTATATAACCTGCTTTCACTGCAGTTTAACTCTCGTATCCGTGTGAAGACTTACACTGATGAGTTGACACCACTGGATTCCTTAGTACCCGTGTTTCAAGCTGCAAACTGGTACGAGAGAGAGGTGAGCTGATGCAATTCAATTCAATTGTTTTTCCAGTCTGCTGAAGGGTCATTGACCTGAAACATTCATTTTTGTTTCACCCTAGATTTTGGGTACTCTGAGTTTTTCCAGCATTTTCTGTTTTTGTTCCTTTTTATTAATAGGTGATCTCTGGGAAATCAAAGTACAATCTTCAGAGTGAGGTGGCTGTACAAAGTTGTAGATACTGGAACTAAGTGCAGATCAATGTTAGATATTTGAGGTGAGAGTGCAGATAGAATCTGATAGACATAGAGAGAAGAAAGTAGCACTATAATAATGTAATCTTGGCTAAAGCTTTGTACATTTAATTAAATTTGGAAGCAAAACTTCAAGTCTCTGTTTCTTAGAAGGATTGGAGATGAGTTGGAAAATTGCAAAGGTATTCTTTTTTTGTATTCGGAGCTCTTTATAAAGGTAAAGGTTCCATTATTGTCACATAATACTACATTTAGAATGTAACATACATGAAATTCTTTAACTTTATCTACCGTAAGGAAGACAGATTCAGCACTTTGTCCAACATCCCTCACAGAAATGAGGCCCCAGTGAGGAAAGAACTTGCACCCTTGGTTTACAAGACTAGTGCTCTAACCACTGAGCTATTGGATCCTATCTGATTTGATTAAAAAGCAATACCCCAAAATTTTCTGTATTTGGATCTTGCTGAGATACTTTGTGTGTGTGTGTGTGTGTGTGTGTGTGTGTGTGTGTGTGTGTGTAGTAACTTGCATAGTAATTGAATCAATAGCATGCATATAGAAATGCTAGGATGACTAGATAATTAAATTAGTGGAAGAAAGTTGTTTATTAATGAATGAGAGCAGTCCAGGTTTTTGAATTTTGGAGATGGATGGGATGTAGCTTGAGGTATGTGGCCAGCTGTAATAGAGTCCAAGCTGTTGGCTTTGAGTTGTCTGGAAAGAGTGGATTTGATGAACTGAGTGGTGTTTTCTCCATTTGTGTTTGATGATTCTAATTTTAAGTGAGAAATCATGTGGCTTGACATTAACTGTTACAAGATATTTATTGTCCAATTGTACATTGATTTTGGAAGGAAACATGAAACAGGACACTAGATTCTCCCAGTGTCTGCGTGGGTTTCCTTTGGGTGCTCTGGTTTCTTCCCACTATCGGGGCTGTAGGACAGTTGGGTGAAATTGGGCTCGTGGGCTGAAAGGGCCTGTTACAATGCTGTAGTCTAAATTTAAATTGATTGAAGAAATTTTGTTGCAATAACTCTCTTCATTTGGCCTTGCAGTGTAATTATGTGTGGTTTATTAATTTGTACTTTTTTTTTTAAACCTGGAAGACAATATTACATCTTACAGGATGGATACACAAATCTTTTGTGCCTTTTATTTATGTCTTGCTCTATCAATTTTGTAAGTCTTACTGCTATTCATTCTAGATATGGGATATGTTTGGTGTATTCTTTGCTAACCACCCAGACCTAAGACGAATTCTCACAGACTATGGATTCGAAGGCCATCCTTTCCGCAAAGACTTTCCATTATCTGGCTACGTGGAGGTACAGTTTCTGATATCTTTAATCATGTGGATGATAATTTTTTTTCTTTTCCATCACCTTGGGTCTGTGTTCTATCCCATGAAGCACTTGTATTTTTAAATATTTTTATTAATTTCAAATATATGCATGCATATATAAAACATTTATAGAATACATAATATTAATAACAAATGACAAATTTGATAACTCATCAAGCTATAAAGCACATAAAACCATAATTCAAAATTAAAACAAAAATTTAAAAAAAATTTCCCACATACAGCGTGATTCTAAACCCTATCCCTAACCCAAGGTATGCGACTAAGGAAAATATGTACTTCATTCATAGAATAAAATGCCAAATATAAAAATTTAAAAAATATTATGTCTATAAGTTATGAAAGTAATTCAAGAATGGCCCCCACAACATTTAAAACTTTATATTTGAATTATTAATTAAATAATGTATCGATTCTAAATTTAAGCAGGACATGATGTCCCTGAGCCATTGAGCACGAATGGTCAGGGCAGCATCCTTCCATCTAGACAATATTGCACATCTAGCCAGGAGAGATGCAAAAGACAGAATACGACATTTAATTGGAGTTGGAATATCATCTTCTCCAATTGTGCCAAAAAGAGCAATCAGAGGATTGTCTAAATTTAGATTTAAAATTTAAGATTGAGTTTGAAATACCTCCCTCCAGTATTTTTCAAGACAAGGACGTGTCCAAAACATACGAATTAAAGAAGCCTCTTCTCTCTTACATTTATCACTGTAAGGATTTGCATCTGAATAGATGTGAGATAATTTAATTTTAGACATATGAGCCCAATATACAATTTTAAATTGTAATGAGCACTGACGGGTATATAAGGTATGTAAGCATCTTAAAAATTAGATCCTAAACTTCACCTGATAATGTAAGGGTTAAATCCTGCTCCCAGGCATTTTTAATTTTAGCGAGAGGGGCATGTCTCAAACCCACTAGCTTATCATAAAGAATAGATTAAACCTGTGTGAAAAATGTTGCATCCTAAATATCGCATCAACAATATTCGCATCAGGTGCTGTTGCTTGTCAGATAATTTTTTTTTCTTTCAGATACGTTATGACGATGAGGTGAAACGTGTGGTTGCTGAGCCTGTTGAACTTGCCCAAGAATTCCGCAAATTTGACCTTAATAGCCCATGGGAAGCTTTCCCAGCACACCGTGAGCCAGTTGAACTACCAAAACTTGATGCAGGAGAGAAAAAACCTGAGGCTAAGTGAACAAAGGGCAGCTGAATCTTTGGGAGAGCTCTGAGTAATAGAACTTCCTATGTGGACCTAAGTAGCAGTTGTTCTGTAATGCCTATTGGTCTGTGTGATATTTATGTAAATAAATTACTTGAATAAGGTTGCTATGTATAGTTTTCATTGGATTTCAACTCTTAATTTCACTGTGTCATGAATAATGCTGAGATAAATACAAGGTCTTTTGATTTGGCCTTTAAAATTTCTGATAGTTTTGTTTTTAAAGTTCCAGCAATGGATTTCCTAGCTCTGTGATTGACTGAATCCAATCTAGATGCTGCCTTTACCAGTTTTACAAACCACTGAATTTGAAATGAACTGATGAATCATCAAGCTTTATTGGAGTGGGGCAGGAGACTTGCTGAGGATATGCACGAAGCCATGGAAGGGGTGGGATCATGAATATTTGGTGTCCTTTTTTTAAACCAGGATATCTTCCATTTGCTGCATATAGGAGAATTATTTGTGTAATCCTGGCAGTTTTAAAGAACTCTATAAATCGTATCAGACACACTCATTTTGCTACTTGTGTAGTTCCTGAACTCAAAATTATGTAGCCTTTCAACAAATCTCAGGATGTATAGACATATTGTTCATAAGGTTTTATGGTTTTAATTTTGAATTTGTTTGCAGTCCATGTGCTGTGAAATTGATGGAATATCATTCATTTCTTACTAAAGCTTCAGACAAGATTTGTCTGGAAGGTTTTTTAATTTTTAAAAAAAATTTTCACACTATGAACCATACTGACCAAAATACACACAAACATTTCGACTTGTCTGGAAGGTTTGACTACATGAGATCCAGGTGAGCCAGCTAATTAGATTCAAAATTAACTTGAAGGACTGAGAGGAAGGTAGTGGAAGAATGTTTTTTAAGATTGGGTGACTAGTTGGTGCAGGGTCCACTGCTGTTTGTTATTGATATTAACAACTTGGATGACAAAGTAGTTAAATTAACATTTTATTTACAAAACGGAAAAGCCATATTAACATTGATGATAAGTTTGGAGATGACGACAAAATTAGGGTAATAGCGGTCTCATCCTCTCAAACATCTGAAGTTTATTGTATGTGGCTCTTGCGTTAAGCAAGTTTGGCCACCCCTGATCTGGATCAAATGGGGCAATGGGCCGAGGAATGGCAGCTGGAATTTAGCTCTGACAAGTGTGCAGGCTTACTTTTTGGTCATTAAATGGTAGTGCCCCTGAGAGTATTGTGGAACAGAGACTTGGTTATGCAAGCACATAGTTCCCTGAAAGTGGCCACACAGTCAGGCAGCATGGTGACGATGATGTTTGGTGTGCTTGCCTTCATCGGCCAGAGCATTATGCTGCTGTGTTGTGATTAAGCAGAACAAGACTGGTGAGACCACACTTGGAATATTATATGCAATGCTGGCAATTCGACTCTAGGAAAGATGGCATGAAGCTGGAAAGAGTGCAAAAAAGATTCACAAAGATGTGCCTGGATTGGGGTCCGATTCTGTGCTGATTAACAACTCTGCGTTTATGCCAGATATTACCCACATGGTGGATTCCTCTGCTTCTGGATCCCGGATCCTCCAGTTTCCTCCCACCATTCAAAAATGTATTGGGGTTGTAGGTCAGTTGGATGTAATTGGGCTAAAAGGGCCTGTTACTGTGCTGTATGTTTAAATTTAAAGTTATGCTCAATTATTTGTTTCTCTCTTCTCATTTGCTGCCTGACCTGTCGAGAAATACTAGCATCTTCTATTTTATTTTTGAGGTTTTTTTTTAGCTGTTTAGCCTTATTGGAATAATGGAGGATTTTAAATTTGGCTATAAGCATACTGTATAAGTTGATGATTGCTCGAGGCAAGGAGATTGTTCCCCACATATATGGCTGTTAGAAACTGGAGCAATGTAAGACCATAGGGATACAAAAAAAATGAGTAAACCCCAATGTAATATATCTGTCAAGTCAAAAGTAGAAAATAAAATTAATAATAAAAGAGGATGTTAAGTACTATTTCAGAATGAGTCAGAATGTTACTAATTACCCTATTCACAACCTTTATGCAAATAAAACCCTCTACAACATGCTACTTACCCCATTTTCGACGAGTCTGCTACTCCAATGAAGAATGAAACGGGAAAATCTGCAAATCATCAATAGGTCAAGCATGAATAAAAAGAATGGTCAGTCAATGTTGCAAACCAGCAGAAAATATTTTGGCATTTGAAATTGCTTATCTGCATTAGTTTAATTGAACATACGTTTTTTTTACAAAGGAAAACTGTTGAAAGTCTCTTCGAATCCATTAGTTTTGCATCCATACATTTCCATCACTGTACATTGTTACATTCATTTCTATTTACAGCGTTGCTACCACTGTGGCAACCTGTTGTAACTGCCCCTCTGTTATTTGAGGGACTTCTCTTTGTTCTTAGCCCCTCAATGCCTAGTAATGACAAGGCTCCAGATTGTGGTCCTTCCTCACAGCAAACCCCAGTGTATCCCTTAGCACTTCCTCCTGAAGCCTGGAATGTGCCAGTTGGCAACACTCCCGCACCAATATCTCCGTGTGCTGTTCAAAATTAGCCTTTCACTGAGTTGATGGCCTTCCAGCAAATCTGGATGTCAGACTCTGTGTGCATCCCCATGAACAGCCCTTAAATCAGAGTCCTCTTGCACTGTTGCTGGTGACAAAAACCCTTGCATCCCTCTTCATACAGTCTTAGCATATCTGCATTCTGCAAGAGGTGGGTGACTGACTCCACTTTACTGCAGTTGTCTTGGAGACAATGTGTGTTGCAGGTGATAATCTGGTTATACAGGAAGGATCTGACTAGGAGAACTCCTCTCACCGCTATCAAGGCCAACTTGTGAGGCAGTCTGCCAGATTACCTGGGCAGACTCTGGGAACTACCCTGACATGTCCATCGAGCCGCCTTTCAGTGTCTGCAGGATGTATCTTTGGTCAAAGGTGTTTGGAAAGGATAGGTAGAGTGGGAAATTTCAGTTTCGTGGGACATTGTGTGGCAACGGGGGCAGGTAGAACCTCACCACATAGAAGCTTTAGATGCCCTCATACTTGATTCCATGCAGAGCCCGAGGCAGTCACGAGGATGGTCATCAGTCATCAGAATGATGGCAGTCACGAGGATGGTCATCAGTCATCAGAATGATGGCCATCTTGTGTATGCCATTGCTCTCGTCGAATGGCGACTTGTACTTAGCGATCCTTCGGACTCTCTCCATCTTGGATTCCCATATGAACTAGAAGACTGCTCTGGTGAATGCCTGGGATGGGCCATGCCTGTGCCACATGCAGCAGTACCATGAGCACATTGCACCCAAAAACCAGGTTCCTCACTGTTATTGAGAGGGAGAGTCATGCCCACAATTTTAATTTCTGGTGGGCCTTTGCAATCTGCTCCAGCCAATTTATGTTGTATGCTTCTGCCCCTTCAAACCAGATCTCCAATACCTTCAGGTTGATAGTGGACTGGTGTGATGGTGAGGGGGTAGCAGTTCTTCCTGAATGTGGTGGTATGAGTTTTGTGGCACATATACTTCTTTCCTGATTGTAGCAGCGAGAACAGAGCATATGCAGGGTATTGTGGATCCTTAATGATTGCTGCTGCTCTCCAATGGTAGTGCTCCCTGTAGATGTTCTCGATGGTGGGGAGAGTTTTATCCGTGATATCCTGGGCTTTGTCCACCACCTTTTACAGGGCTTTATGCACAGGGGTATTGATGTCTCCATACCAGACCTTGATGCAGCCGTGATTGGTCTCGCAGTAAATGACAGTGCTATCAAGTTTTTATCCTGAAAATCTAGAGGAGTAATTTCGATCTTATTTTAAAGGTATTGTTGTTGAAGTAATGCTGTTATTTTTTTAACTTTGTTTTTGTATGTTGGGTCTGGCCAATAAGATTTGAGCCTCAAGCTCCAGACAAATTATGTGAAGTTAAATTAATCCATAAGATGGCAGTATCATGCAGGTAAATAACCATGGATGATGCGTGCTACTGCAGGCACTCAGAAGCATCTATACTGCAGATAGACTAAGAATTTGGGCAAATTGGATGCAAAATAACAATCAAGAAATTAACACAATTCTACAAATTCTAACCATAAGGTAAAATAACTATCAATATTGCACATACTATACAAGAATTATTGTAAAGTCATTAAAAAAAGGATGAAACAAAACTAAAAATACGTACTGTATAGATTCTAACGGTTATATAAAACGTGTTGTGACAGTAGATATTGTGCTTTTCCTCCTAAATTAAAGGTCATACTTAATCATACTTTGAGGTTAAAAAAAATTGAGACTACACACATTTCTAACAGACGTTGAACTGTAGATAAGTCCTAATCCACTAAAGAAAAAAAAATATAATGCAAAATGACATTCAGGGTTTGACAATGTGGTTAAGTCTGACCACTAGTTTAGGAGTGACATGCCAAAGAGGCAGGCCACCACATCAGCTGCCAAAGTAAAAGCTTGCAGAGGAGACAGAGTTCCTGTTATTTCAGAGTTAACTTCATGGTCTGAAACAGGTGGAAGATCTTTCTGAAAAAAAAATCTGCAAGAGAAAGGTAATGCAGGAAATGGCACTTCTACCAGCACGTAAAATGACTGTTTTAATCTGATGCAGAGCTATATATTAACATTTGAGTATGTTTATTTATCTTTAGCCATATCATATTAACATTATATAGAACATTTTATGAAGTTGAAGTGTAATAGCCATGTCATTAAACTCTGAACAAATTGCAATGTGTTAAAGTTTTAATTTAGCTGCTTTTCTAAACATTGCAATGTTAATTTTGGATGGTGGTGTCATTTATTTCAGAAATTACATTAGAAGAGCCTCTAATAAAGTTGTAGAGAGATGGTAGAAAGCCTCTCCTGGATAATGCAGAATAGGAAACTGAGGGATGGATTTCTGTGAAATTTACACCAGATGACTTGATAAAATAGACAGAACTATACTGGCTTGTTTTACAGGAATAAAGTGGACTTTAATATTAATATTTGTATATTGCTAACAACTGTGTGGCAATATGTCTATCTTCAGTGTTTCAAGGTTGTATAAAGTCCTATCCCATTCATGGTAAATGCCTAAAATGGTGGATTAATTATCATTAAACTATTTGAACTAAATTGAAGACCATGGAATAGAAGAGGTAAAAGGAGCATGAATTTAAAATTATATTTGTTAAAAAGGGCATGAAAAGCTTGAAGGCAATCCAACAATCTGGTGCCAGATAATGCATGCTCAGTCTAGAGTTCTGAATATGGCAAATAATTTGTACTGGTTTCCAAACTAAGCACCACACACTTCTTGCATTGAGGCTGCCCTTTAGTTAAACAGAATGACAAACATTGTAAAACCTTAATGCGCTCTGTTCTGGTTTCGTAGTTCAAATGATGCAAATTTGTAGTTTTGTATCCTAACTTTTTTTTTCCAGCTGATTAACTACTCTCTAAGATGGTATAAGTAAAGATGGTAATCATAAATCTCAACCAACATCTCCTTAGTTGTCATTTGACCACATTCAATGGGGATATCCTTACAGTACAAAATTAATTAATTGCAGAGAATACAGAAGTGTTTTGTATCCTGTAACATTGGGATTATATTAAGAATTGATGGTGGTAACTGGTCTCATTACACAAGTGATATTTTCAGTTTTATCTAAAAACTGCTTAAGTTATGAATAGATATTATTCTTAGAGATTTATGTCAGCTTAGTGGAAATTATTTACTGATCAAACAATTGTAGGAGATGATAATTTTGTGACAACTTGAAAGTTATTTCCCCAGAACATGCAAGTCTCTTGTTTTATCATTTAAACAAAGTACCATTCTGTGAATTGAAGCTAAATGCAAAATTTACTCCAATTCTCCTGCATTCTCCCCCAAGTTTGACTAACAGCTATTATTGTCACACCATGTTATCATCACCCAATCTCGGCTATGGATTTTTAAAATCTTATTTTATATTCATGCTTCTTTTGCCTCTTCTATTCCATGGTCTTCAATTTAGTTCAAATAGTTTAATACGAATTGAAGGATTAGGTTAACAGGCTAATTGAAAGATAATTTTAATGTCTACATTCAAAACATCAGCTCTGCGGTTCTCACCCATCTTCTCTGTTGCCTCATCAAAAGTAAATGCAATAAAATTGTCACATGATTTGTCTTTAACTCTGTATTAGTTTTCCATTATTACCATATATTTAACCAAGTCCTGCTAAGTTTCTTTGGGATTATTTATTTTTCAAAGTCTTTCCATCACCAAGGTTAAGCAGAATTAGTTTGTAAGGCCCAGGTTCATTTTTTCCCCTATCACCATCAAATGCTAGAGGTGACTTTAATTTAATCTACTCATAGGGGACTGTTTCACACCCTGACAGAGTGGATTACTTAACTCTGCAGTTTCCTGCCAAGCAAGTTAAATTATATTTCACTTTCTCATATTGAATTAGATTTGATTAACTTTATGATCGATACCACTTGGAATGAAAAGCACAATGTTAGCATTGAAATGAGAATGTTGTTTTTACATTTTGAATTAAATTTTTTAAAGATTTAGACGTAGACAATAGTACAGGCCCTTTCAGACCACGAGTCTGTGCTGCCCAATTACACCCAATTGACTTATACCTCTGGTATGCATTTGAATGGTGGTAGGAAATGAGAACACTCAGAGGAAATCCATGCAGACACAGGGAGAACTCCTTAGAGACAGCACTGGATTCAAACCCAAGTTGCTGGCGATGTAACAACATTGGACTGACTGGTGTGCTAACCATGTTAACGTTGAATGTAAAGCATACTGTCTTAAACTAAGAGGATGAACAGTGATCCCATTTTAATCAATAATCACTCTTATGTCTCCATTAGATATCACTTTCTCGTGGAAATGGAAATGCCTATGCAAATAATTCCTGAATATTTCAGGAATTCAGAAACCAGACTAGCAGATAATGTCCCAAAGAAAGCCAACATTTCTGCAGCAGAGGCTTTTGAGTCTCAGGCTGTTCTGCCAGTTCATAGTCCAATGTGGCAAATGTCATCCCCTCAGATCAAGCCACTGGGAGTTATGTCCTTGGAAACATTGCCCTTGGACAAGAAGACTTTGGAAGATAAATCCCTGGAACATATGTCCTCAGAGGTCGGCCCACCAAAAGCCAAATTTTATGAATATAGGCAAATGGAAACAAAATCTTCAGAAGAACATATGTTAAGATTGCAAAATCTCTGCCGCATCTGTGGAGTTTCCTTTGATACTAACAGTTATGACATGAAATACCCAGTCAATGGCTCTGTTGATGAGGTCACCCAAGAGGTTCTGCGAAAAATGGGATTCGGAAACAGTTTTTGGCCAGAACTCATCCACAACACATTTAACATAGATGTCAGGACGGATTTGGAAGCCAGGCATCCCACCCACTTTTGCTACAATTGTTGGCGTATTATTATTCAGACAATCAACAACACAACCAACGAAGATGCATTCTTTCCCATTGGCACGACTGTGCAGTGGAAACCACACTCCACTTTTTGCAGCATGTGCAATATTCCTAGTGGCCCTCGCAAACGTAAAGTTCTTAAGCGAAGTCCTCCAGTCGCTAAGAAGCCCAAAATAACAGTTGATATACCAATTAGATCAAGGATTGTTAAAAGACAAGATCAAATAAATTCAGTGAGCATTTCACTGGCTAAAAAGATTGTGAACTGCAAGAAGTGCCATCTAAATTCAAAGCTTCTTGTGCTTGATTATCCCAATAACTTTATTCAGTCTGTGACATGCCAGGCCTGCGAGCACTTGCTGGCTGATCCTGTGCAGACACCCTGCAAGCACCTTTTCTGCAGAACATGCATTCTCAAATGTACCACAGTGTTAGGAAAATATTGTCCAGTTTGTTGGTTTCCCTGTGATTCTTCAGACTTCAAAAGCCCAGTGAAATCTTTCTTAAGTGTCCTCAGTTTATTAGTTCTAAAGTGCCCAGTGACAGACTGTGGAGAGGAGGTGAGACTTGGTGAATATCCCAATCATGCCAAGAATCACAAAGAAACAAGAATGTTGCATGCCTACTCACCAATAAACAAGGGTGGCCGGCCACGGCAACATTTACTCTCTCTCACACGCAGGGCTCAGAAACACCGTCTACGAAAGCTCAAACTTCAGGTGAAGGCATTTGCGGATAAGGAGGAAGGTGGTGATGTGAAATCAGTGTGCCTCACTCTGTTTCTGTTAGTATTGAGAGCTGGAAATGAGCACAGACAAGCAGATGAACTGGAAGCTCTCATGCAAGGACAAGGATCGACGCTGAAACCAGCAGTCTCTCTTGCCATCAGGGTCAGTACATTTCTGAGTTGCAGTCAGTACCATAAAATGTACAAAACCGTTAAAGCAGCTACTGGGAAGCAAATCTTCCAACCACTGCATGTACTCCGAAGCACAGAGAAGACATTGTTGCCAGGTTATTATTCATTTGAATGGGAACCTCCTCTAGCAAATGTCTCCACCAAAGCAGACGTGGGAATAATAGATGGCACATGTGGCTGGCCACGTTATATTGATGATTGCTCAATGGAAACAATTTCAAGACGATTTAGATATGATGTGGCAATTGTTTCGGCGCTGAAAGATCTTGAGGATAACATTTTGGAAGGTTTAAAAAGCCAAAATATAGATGAATGTTTTGGTGGACCATTTACTGTGACAATCAAAGAGTCCTGTGATGGAATGGGGGATGTTAGTGAAAAACATGGATGTGGCCCTTCAGTTCCAGAAAAGGCAGTGAGGTATTCTTTTACGATCATGACTATAAGTGTGGTGAATGAAAATAATGAAATAGTAAAGATCTTTGAAGAGTTAAAGCCAAATTCTGAGTTGTGCTGCAAGCCACTTTGCCTGATGCTGGCAGATGAATCTGACCACGAAACCTTGACAGCCATACTGGGTCCAGTAGTTGCAGAACGGGAAGCAATGAAAAACAGTGATTTAATCCTTGAAATTGGGGATTTGCTCAGGTCCTTTCAGTTTATTTTCAAAGGCACGGGGTATGACGAAAAGCTGGTCCGTGAAATCGAAGGCCTTGAAGCCTCAGGCTCTATGTACGTGTGCACATTATGTGATGCCACTCGAGCGGAGGCTTCACAAAATTTGATCCTTCATTCCATAACAAGGAGCCATGAAGAGAATTTGGAACGCTATGAGATTTGGCGTACAAATCCATATCATGAGACAGCTGAGGAGTTACGCGATAGAGTGAAGGGGGTTTCTGCAAAACCATTCATCGAGACACAGCCCTCCATTGATGCCCTGCACTGTGACATTGGGAATGCAACTGAATTCTACAAGCTGTTCCAGGATGAGATTGGAGAGATGCACAAAAATCCCCACCCGTCTAAGGAGGAAAGGAAAAGGTGGCAAACAATGCTCGATAAGCATCTTCGGAAGAGGATGAACCTGAAACCCATCATGAGGCTGAATGGAAACTTTGCAAGGAAATTAATGACTAAAGAGACTGTGGAAGCAGTGTGCGAGTTGATTCCCTCTGCAGAAAGACGAGAGATTCTCAGAGAGCTGATGCAACTTTACATTCTCATGAAACCTGTGTGGCGATCCACATTCCCAAACAGAGAGTGCCCTGATCTTCTTTGCCAGTACAGCTTTCATTCCCAGAGATTTGCCGAACTTCTTTGCACCAAATTCAAGTACCGATATGATGGGAAGATCACCAACTACCTTCATAAGACTTTGGCTCATGTCCCTGAGATCATTGAAAGAGATGGCTCAATAGGGGCGTGGGCAAGTGAAGGGAATGAATCAGGCAATAAGCTCTTCCGGCGTTTCAGAAAGATGAATGCAAGGCAGTCCAAGAGCTATGAGTTAGAAGATATTCTGAAGCACCACTGGTTGTATACTTCAAAGTATTTACAGAGGTTCATGTACATGCAGAAAACATTGGAAAATTTAACAGTTCCATTTGACCCCGATGCAATAATAAGCAAAAATAACCCAATAGATGATAATGATTTATTTTGAGTTCTAGGGCTGAATTTGGTTCAAAGAATTTTTAACCATAGAAGTCTGTACAGTGGTGGCTTATTGTAGCCAACACCAAGAAGCAGTGTTGGTGTTGATGAAGTCTCAGTGGTGTGATGAAGAGAATATGATCAGGATATGGTGGACAAGGCCAGTTGATATATGTATGTATGTACCAACTGCAGCCCAAGTGGAAAGCAACCGCACATCAGTGAACCTTGCTGGATTGTTTGGATCTTGTTAGATTATCACAGAACATTGGTTAAGTTCTCCGGTTGAAAGAGAAAATTTTTCAAATGAAGGAGTTTGTTTAATTTTATGAATGCTAAATGAAAACCTTTTGAAAAGCAACAAGAGCATGTTTCTTGTTGGGATAAAATGACAATCACCAACCCATGTGAGTCACGTAATGCCACTAAATTAATTGTAATGCTTTGCTGTGCTTTGCTGATCGCTTTGAAAAAAATGTATTTGTCTAATTTTAAACTTCAAGGTTGTTTATTACATTGAAGATGGGAGGTAAAATGCATCCAGTGATTTTTGCAACCAATGCAGTGGCTCAAATTATTTCCCAATGAGAGAGCTGCCTGTGAAAGCGTATGGTATACTGACAGCTCGTCATAGTCATCCAGATCACTCCTGCTAAATGAGTTTTTCCAGTACTCAGGCCTCTTTCGTGGATGTAAGCTGTTGAGTCTGAACCTCAAAGTAGGCAGCATAAAGTGTACATCCCTTAGTTCTTTTACGTAGTTCTACTGTCCAGTACGAGCCTGCAGCTGACATGGACTTTACCCCTCCATAAATCTTCGTCCGCGAAGCCAAGCCAAAGAAACTGTAACTTCTGATGCCACCATATAACCGTTTTACCCTTGGAACATCTTGTTTTATTGGTTACTGGTGGTTTTTATTAGGTATAAAAAAAACATTGTAGTTTATCTTCTTACCTAAGTATATGCATCATTAGTTTTGTCACTGTGCAGACGCTGTTTTCTTTTCCAATGATGATCATTGCTACATCATTTTTGGCAAGTGAAAGCCAGGTTGTGCTTTATATTGATAGTTTTCTACAGACACAATAAATTACAGGGAACATATAACATTGGTTTCATGGCCGGGTGTGATTTATTTTCCATTGTCAAAATATAAAAGAAAATCGTACATTGTCATGTCACAGGAATGGGATTAGTCTGCAATAAATTGTGTCACAAATGTATAACTTGTGTTTCATAAATGCATAAGATTTATTCTTTCAATACCAATGCATTTTCCTTACTTTTGAAATAAATAATATATGAAAGTACAAGATCCCAAAGAATGGACACAACTGCTTTGATGTTTAACTCTCTGCTGCAATGTAAAATCAGGGACTTGCCAAATGCAGCTATTGCAATCCTTATGGGTGTGTTTGGCAGCAGTACTATATTGCCATCAAAAAGCTGGAAGGAAACGATGACATATGTTGCTCATATAAGCTAACGTTATTTCCCTCTCAACTGAAGAAGAAAAATATGATGAAGGAAGAGCTATATTTTAATTGATTGAGGTTAAAGCAGATTCAAATATGACTTAACTGAAATGTAAGTGTTTTGATCATGGGTAGAATGTGTTCATTTAAAATTGAATTTTTATTTTGTCAAATCATTATCCTTTTTATATTCTACATGGAATTTAAATCAGTTTTTGTGCATTGTTAATTTCTCATATTACAGGGCTTATATGAGTCAGACTAGATACAGTTGCATTTCAAGCTGCAGTTTGATTCAATCAAGTCAATTTTCTGTATTTGGCTGGTATAAAAAGCAAATTTTGATATCAAATAAACTCTGTGCTTTCAATAAGCCAGTTCAAAAATTGTTTAAAAAGATCTTTGCTCAATCACAGTACCTATTTACTTAAGGGTCATACCAAGAGGTTAAACAACTACTAAAAATACTAACATCCTGGAATACTTATCAGACAGACTGTAAAGGACAGAGAAGTAGTGCAAATGTCTCAAATCAAGAATGCTTGGTCGTAATTTTACTACACTTTGCAGTTGTGGAGAGTGTTGTGGTTAAATAACTCCAAGTCTTTGAATTCTTTGTAAAGATTGGAAATGTACCTTGTCAAATATTTTTTTCTGCTTCTTTTCAAAATAAAAATTTCAAGCTTTCAAACTGATGGTGATGTGTAATTTGTATTTTACACTTAACAGTTATTTAAATTCAGTGCCACTGCAATTCAAGTGACTAAAACCAATACATCAGACCACTGGAACTGGCTTGAGGGCTTATTTGTCATGTCCTGAAAAGGGTTTGCTTTCGGCCTCATTTAACTGCCAATGGTGATTTGCAGTTGCTGTCTAACTACTCAGCTGCTGCGGACTGGCTCTGTGGGAAAGGAATTAGTTGGACCCAAACCCCCAGGTTTGGAAAAGAAGACGATCACAAGGCAGGAGCAGGAGACATGGGGAACATCAAATGGGATAATGATTTTCCTGTGAATCCAGTACAAAAGCTCCCACACAGCCGATGGGCACCAAAGTTGAGTTTGAATGCATGCTTTTTGAAGCATCTTTCAGGAATCACATTAAAGCACTAGAGCAGTGGTTGTCAATCATTTTCTTTCCCTCACATACCACTAGTATTCCCTATGCCATAGTTGGTCTGTGATTAGTAAGCAATTGCTTACTAATTGGTGTGAAGAAAAAGTTTGAAAACCACTGTTTTAATTGTACCTAATTGCCTTGTTATGTGCTCGGTTTCATAACTCCAAAGAAAATGAGCCAATGACAATTTTTCTCATGCAAAATATTTCAGCAACAATTTGTTCTAAAGCAGTGATTCTCAACCTTCCCTTCCCACTCAAATACCACTTTAAACAATTCCTTACTAATCGCAGAGCACCAATGGCATAGGGATTACTTAAAGTGGTATGTGAGTGAAAGAAAAAGGTTGAGAATCACTGCTCCAGAGGTAAGATATTCAACACTTGGTGGAATAAAAAGGATGAATGTTCAATCCTTTTGATCTTTTAATGGCAAACTCTGCCATTAAAATTGGGAGAGGGGTGGTTAAAAGGAGCAGCACAGTTAGCATAGTGGTTCGCACAAGGCAATTACAGTGTGTGTTACCCAGGTTCGAATCTGGAGCTATCTATAAGGAGTTTGTACATTCTCCCTGTATCAGCATAGGTTTCCTCCCATCCTTCAATACATACCCGGGGGTTGAAGGTCAATTGGATGTAACTGGGTGGCACAGGCTTCTGGGCCAGAAGGGCTTGTAACTGTGCTGTATGTCTAAATTTAAACAGGATAACAGATATTGTAACTGTTTAATAAAAGGCTGGCCCCAATGATCCTGAAGTTATCAGAATGTTGTTAAAACTCATCTGGCTCACTTATAACAGGTCCACATGTGACTCCAGACTCATACCAATGTTTTTGACTCTTATCTGCCCTCTAAATTGTCCTAACAAAGGATTATGATTAAAGCATACCAATTAACTGACCTTGGCACTATATTTGAGCAGTGCAGTTGCTTGTGCCGAGTTCGATTTGCAGTGTCCTCCTCACAAATATCAAGAGTTTGCGATCTAAATTAGAAGAGCTGTCCAACAGACTGGTCAGTAAAAGTCTAATCTAGTCAAAATAATGAAGTCCTACTTTTCATCCAATGTCTCAGCAATAAATCCTGTTCTACAGCAAACTGATCCACCAGAGATGGTGGCACAATTGTATGCAATTGAGGATGAAAGCTCCAGGGAACCTTCAACATTGACTCTGGATCCCATGAGGTTTTAGAAGCAGAATCAGAATTTTTTATCACGAACAAATCACAAAAATTGTTGTTTTGTGGCAACGTAATAGTGCAAACATTCATATAGACCACCTTACAACAATAAATAAAAAAAGTAGTGCACAAAAAGTAAGGCAGTGTCTTCAGGAATCTGATGGCAGCGGGGAAGAAACTGTCCTTGTGCTGCTGAGTGCTCGTCTTTAGGCTCCTGTACCTTTTTCCCAATAGTAGCAGAGTGAAGAGGGCATGGCCTGGGTTATGGGGGTCTTTGAGGATAGAGGCTGCTTTTTTAAGACACCTCCTCGTAGATGTCCTCGATGGAGTGAATTCTGGTGCCTGTTATGTCGCAGGCTGAGTTAACAACCCTCTGGAGTTTATTTTTGTCCTGAGAGTTGGGACCTCCTTACCAGACAGTGATGCAACCGGCCAGAATGCTCTCCACGGTACTCCTGAAGAAGTTTCTGAGAGCCTCTGTCTCTTCAAACACCTCACAAAGTATAGCCACTGGTGAGCCTTCTTCGTGATTGCATCGACATGAAGGTTTTAGGACAGATCATTGGAGATGCTGACACCCAGGAATTTGAAGTTCTTGACCTTCTCCACTACTGAGCCCTCAATGAGGCCTGGGTCATGTATCCCTGACTTCCTCCTGAAGTCAACAATCATTTCCTTGGTTTTGCTAACATTAAGCTCAAGGTTGTTGGCATGACACCACTAAACGAGCTGATCTATCTCCTTCCTGCTTGATCCCTCATTGCCATTTGTGATTTTGCTGACAACTGTGATGTCATCAGCAAATTTGTAGATGGCATTGGAATTGTGGTTGGCTTCACAGTCATGGGTGTATAATGAATAGAGCTGTGGGCTAAGTACGCATCCTCGAGGTGCACCTGTGTGGAGGAGACAATGTTTCCAATTTGTACTGACTATAGTCTTCCAATGAGGAAGTCAAGGATCCAGTTGCAGAAGGGGTGTAGAAGCTAAGAGTTTGAAGCTTTTTGACCTGCACTGAGGAATAATGAAGGCTGATCTGTAGTCGAAGAAGAGCAGCCATATGTATGCATTTCTGTTTTCTAGGTGATCCAAAGCTGAGTGGAGAGCCAGCAATATTGCATTTGCTATGGAGTGATTGTGATGATGGCCGAATTGCAGTGGGTTCATACCTTCAAGATATGAAGAAGGGCTTAGGCCCAAAATATTGATAACATATATTTACCTCCTATGCATACTGCGAGCCCAGCTGAGTTCCTCCAGCATTTCTGTGTTTTTACTACAATCACAGCATCTGTATAGTTTTGTGTTTCATTCTTGTCTACTTGTTACCTTCCAAAATTCGATAGATTATGGATTTGCTCCATTTGAATGGAGGGTGGCAAATCACTGCATTATAATGTGGGAAGAATGCAAAGTTGTCACATTGGTTGGCAAAGCAGAGAGGTAGTGAATGATTTAACTCATGATAGATGAGGAAGTTTAGATTGATACAAATCGACCTTGGAGATCTTGTACACCTATCACTGAAAGCAGGTTTGCAGGTGCAGCAAGCAGTTAAGAATTGTGTTGGCTTTCATTGGCTTTGAGGTTTTGTGTGCATGAACAAGGATGTCTAGCTACCATTGTGCAGGGCTTTGGTGAGACCACATCTGGAGCACTGCATTCAGTTTCGGCCTCCTTATTGAAGGAAGAATATACATGGCAATGAAAATGTACAATGAAAGTTTATTAGACAGTCCTTGGATGGCAGGACTGCTGCATGAAGAAAAATTGGGTTGATTAGGCTGACACTCACTACGGCTTAGAAAAACAAGTGGAGATTTCAATGAAATTGACAAGGCTTAACAGATGGGACGCAGGGAAGGATGTTTCCGATGGCCCAGGAGGTGAAGTAAAACCAAAGGCCCTAGTCTCAAATTAAATGACTTATAAATAAGGTAAGAAAATTATTCACTCAGAGACTAATGAATCCAAGGTATTTTTCTCCACAGAACACAATATATATTCCAAGATGTTGAATCTATAACCCCTTTTCCACTGGCATCTCAGTTAATTGGCTGTGAAGTGTCCCGGGATAGGAAGCCCTTTGTGCTGTTTCCACTGGGCCACTAATTGCTTTTCCACTGAACATAACTCATCCCCGGGGATCGGAGTGTTCCACCTTCAAATGGAAATGGGTGACTTTCTGCTGCCCCTTTTTCACTGGTTTTATCAGCACGCACCAGTGTCAGCAAATGCTAGAGTTATGAGTAGGGGTAGAGGCGTTTAATCCCCAACATGAAATGACGTCATTTGACGCCGGCGTTCAGAGAGTGTTCCCTGTCCCAGTAAATTCCCATTAATTCCTGGGACAGTGCTAGTGCAAAAGGGGCTATTGCTAGGAGGATATACTAGGTCAGTGATTGCATTTGATCGGTGAATGTGAATTGGTCCAAGTTAGGATTTGATACCAGAGTTTGTTATTAATGTATGTCTAAATGGTTTAGATTGTGAGGGTACAATACCTGCTTGCCAACTAAATACCCGAAAATATCCAGATTGAATGCGGACAACTATAATACATGATCTGAAACTGGAATCCACGAAAAAAGACATACTCTGAGAAAAATGGGACAAGGGATGGAACATAAATGTTAAGGTTTGTCACATTGACTTACTTCTTGGCAATGAATGAAGGTTATTGTGCAAGTCTCCAAAAGTCTCAATTCCAGCATTTTTGTTTCTTTATTACATAGCACCACAGTTGTACATTTAATAAACATTGTCTTGATAATCATTGCCTCGCAACAAAATAAGACTTCCAATCAGTTAAAAAAAAATCCATTTGAGCATCAAATGTTGACTTCAAGGCAGTAACTCCTAATAAATACTAAAGCTAATGTTGCAAAATAGCTTAAGATCAAACCACAACAGCCTCACAGTCTTTGCACACATCCTTCAAACATGGGTTCCCATTATTCAACAGGGTTAATTGCATTTTAATGTGTTGTGCTGTGACTTGTACTAATCTACGAATCTTCTGCATCACAGTGACCAGTCAGTATCTCTTATGGAATCAGATTATTTACATATTTGTGTAAAAAGAAATAATTCACACCTTATAATCACCATAAGTGATATAAAGCTAATCTAGAATTAGGTTTTGGCTTGGTGAATACGACATTTGTATTTCATAAAACGACGATGGCTATCTTTGCACAGTAATAACCCTAAAATAAGCTAAAATCAAAATGTTGAAATATTTCTATTATCTCAATTATCAATATTTAAAATGCTCCATTGTTTAAAAATTTCCACATGCAGAATTACTGTTGTAAATTTTAGAATTTCAATCAAACAGTCTCTTGAGAAAGCTCTTCTTCATTGGTGTCCTTTTCAATGTTGCTGGTGACTTCTTGCGTGGGGATTTTATTGGTGTTCGCTTTAGCTGCTTCTTCTTGTGTGGAGTTTTAATTCCTCTGTCAATATAATGCTCATTGCAAAAGTACTTTATGTTCTCTTGAGAGAATTGAATGAGCTGTGATTCGGTAAGATTCATGCACTGAGCATGGACCCAGTGTCCGTCATCACCTGTATTCGAACAGAAGATCATTGCGGGTTTATTGAATTCTGTCGAGTAATAAGGCACCCAGATCTTGATATTTAGATTGCAGATGGAACTGCATTTGATCCAGTATCCTTCTTCATCACCGTCGTCCAAGTTTTCCATATCATCAGAGGGACCTGCATCCACTTCAAAATGAAATTCTTCTGAATCTTCAAATGTGCTGCATTCCTCGGGATCGGTAAAGGATTCCTGGCTGGCAGACATTTGGCTCTCTTCTTTTGGCTCTCCAAAATTTGCTATATAGAAGTAGTTTGCATCTGATACATTTTGCTTTGTTTCTCCTGGAATTCCTATTAACACTTTACTGCTTCCCATATCACTGCCAAACCAGCTTTTGCTTGCTTTGATATCGCAAGTCCATACTGGGGGATCCTTTTCTAAAATTTGAATGTTATCATTCTCCAAAGCGATGGTGTTACAAATCATACGCTTCTGACTCTCAGATTCATAGCCACCAACAATGATGAACTCATCTCTACCCGACTGGGTCACTATAGCGCTTGATACAGAGATGCCTCCATCCAGTATTGTACATTTTACACTTGGACAATCATCTGAAAGATCTACTTTCAGACTCAGTAACCTTGCAGGGCGATAATTGTTTTTAATGGAATGTCCACCTAATACATAGACAGTATCAATTTTTGAAATGGAAACATGGAATGAAAAACCTTCTTCTATTTCTGGAAGCCTGTGGGATGTGCAAAGGCCAGTGTTCATATCAATAAGGTAAATCTCAGGCAAACAATCCACTAAGCTGTTCCAGTTTTCTGTGGTTCTTTGACCAGGAGGAAGGTAGGTTCTACCTCCAAGCAAGACACATATAGTTTGTCCCTTGTTTTGAATCACATTGATGGTGTGGCCATATCTTCCTTTGGGGACATTTCCTTTTATGTTCTTTTCGCTGCAACAAAGAGATGTTCTCTTTTTGGCAGAATTGTCATGAACCACCATGACATATAGTGAATTAAGCAGCTCATTATTTGGAGTTCTCCCTCCATGAATCAGATAAAAAAGGCTTCCTGTTTCTGAGGGATCAGAGTAATGAGTTATTGCAGGCCGACACAATGGTGGAAGGTAGCATGAGTCAGATGAAAATGAAACGGGTTTAAGCTTCATTTGATGACCCTTGAGATGAAGAAGGAAAACACCTGTGGTGCAGGATCTTCTAGGCCACCCTTTCTGTCCAAAAAGAAAGATTTCATTGTGAAAATTCAATAAGGAGAATCCTGGGTGGATGAGGTTCGTAGTGGTCTTCTCTGAAACCATTTGCAGAATCATTGTTGCAGTAGAATTCTGGTTGGACCTCTGAAAGGAAACTGAATGTAAAATTAGGTTAGAAATGAAAAGAAAATCAAGACATACTGATTATTACAGAATGTAAGGATGGTGAGCTGATCATTCTTTGACATTACGTGTATAAATGCTGTTACTTAGCTATAAACTGATGATTAATAAGATATTTTAAAACTGAATTACTTACAGTTTTGCTTTGTGCTATTCATGAGAGTATCAAGCAAATTGACTTCTTAACAATACACACTGTCATTGTATTCCCACATTGTTACAAGAATTCATTTTCAATAAATATTCATACTGTAGACTCCATATCTTTGGAATTCTAGCTCAGGGTATTTTTCTGATTTTGAGTATTGTTCTTCCTTCAGAACATCAGTGGGTATAGAATCAAAGGAATTTTTAAATCTTTAGAGGCCTGTGTGGGGTTGAGTGTACTTCAACTAGAGATTAATTCATGGTGGGATGAGTTTTTCAAGCTTTGTTGGGACCAAGGTAAACTGCCTCAGGATCTTCGTGATGCCACCATCATCACCCTGTACAAAAACAAAGGCGAGAAATCAGACTGCTCAAACTACAGGGGAATCACGTTGCTCTCCATTGCAGGCAAAATCTTCGCTAGGATTCTACTAAATAGAATAATACCTAGTGTCGCTGAGAATATTCTCCCAGAATCACAGTGCGGCTTTCGCGCAAACAGAGGAACCACTGACATGGTCTTTGCCCTCAGACAGCTCCAAGAAAAGTGCAGAGAACAAAACAAAGGACTCTACATCACCTTTGTTGACCTCACCAAAGCCTTCGACACCGTGAGCAGGAAAGGGCTTTGGCAAATACTAGAGCGCATCGGATGTCCCCCAAAGTTCCTCAACATGATTATCCAACTGCACGAAAACCAACAAGGTCGGGTCAGATACAGCAATGAGCTCTCTGAACCCTTCTCCATTAACAATGGCGTGAAGCAAGGCTGTGTTCTCGCACCAACCCTCTTTTCAATCTTCTTCAGCATGATGCTGAACCAAGCCATGAAAGACCCCAACAATGAAGACGCTGTTTACATCCGGTACCGCACGGATGGCAGTCTCTTCAATCTGAGGCGCCTGCAAGCTCACACCAAGACACAAGAGAAACTTGTCCGTGAACTACTCTTTGCAGATGATGCCGCTTTAGTTGCCCATTCAGAGCCAGCTCTTCAGCGCTTGACGTCCTGCTTTGCGGAATCTGCCAAAATGTTTGGCCTGGAAGTCAGCCTGAAGAAAACTGAGGTCCTCCATCAGCCAGCTCCCCACCATGACTACCAGCCCCCCCACATCTCCATCGGGCACACAAAACTCAAAACGGTCAACCAGTTTACCTATCTCGGCTGCACCATTTCATCAGATGCAAGGATCGACAATGAGATAGACAACAGACTCGCCAAGGCAAATAGCGCCTTTGGAAGACTACACAAAAGAGTCTGGAAAAACAACCAACTGAAAAACCTCACAAAGATAAGCGTATACAGAGCCGTTGTCATACCCACACTCCTGTTCGGCTCCGAATCATGGGTCCTCTACCGGCACCACCTACGGCTCCTAGAACGCTTCCACCAGCGTTGTCTCCGCTCCATCCTCAACATCCATTGGAGCGCTCACACCCCTAACGTCGAGGTACTCGAGATGGCAGAGGTCGACAGCATCGAGTCCACGCTGCTGAAGATCCAGCTGCGCTGGATGGGTCACGTCTCCAGAATGGAGGACCATCGCCTTCCCAAGATCGTATTATATGGCGAGCTCTCCACTGGCCACCGTGACAGAGGTGCACCAAAGAAAAGGTACAAGGACTGCCTAAAGAAATCTCTTGGTGCCTGCCACATTGACCACCGCCAGTGGGCTGATAACGCCTCAAACCGTGCATCTTGGCACCTCACAGTTTGGCGGGCAGCAGCCTCCTTTGAAGAAGACCGCAGAGCCCACCTCACTGACAAAAGGCAAAGGAGGAAAAACCCAACACCCAACCCCAACCAACCAATTTTCCCTTGCAACCGCTGCAATCGTGTCTGCCTGTCCCGCATCGGACTGGTCAGCCACAAACGAGCCTGCAGCTGACGTGGACTTTTTTACCCCCTCCATAAATCTTCGTCCGCGAAGCCAAGCCAAAGAAGAAAGAAGAAAGAGATAGAAGGGGCTGTTAACCTGAGATCATTGCTAGGCATTCCCATGGTTGGTCCTAGGAAAGGGAAAAGAAAGAACAGAGAGAGGTTGGGTTGATCAAGATAGAGGAGAATTGATTGTGGAACAGAAATGGGAGAGAAATATTCTAGATGGTTGGGTAAACTAACCAGGAAGAAAAGTTTAGTCGTGTCTGGTATTCATTAAGAACTATCTCATGGTCTTAAATCTGGGGTCAGGAAGGGCAACGTAACTTCTTGGACTGAAAAGCTGACAGGGCACCATTGAATTTCTGGACCCATTAGTCATCTGCTAATGTGAAAGGTAAAGTCAGAATGCAGGCCTTAACCTTTGTTTAGAAGAAAAATTAGGAGAAAATTGGTTAACTGAACCTTAGAAAAGTGTGCATGATGGAAATTGTATTAATGAATGCCTAGCACAAAATGTGGACACATTTCAAAATGGTTACGGCAAATGGTTGTTGAAAATCTTGTTCCCATACTTTCTGAATATCACCTAGGAAACTATCCCTAGATCTTAGAAGTAATCTATAAAAGGCAAAAAACAATCCTTTAAAATTAGGTGTAAAATTATATAATTCCCAAAGAAGATTCTAAATCTAAATACTGGGGAAGATTTAATGTCAAATTATGTTTCTGAAAGAATGGTCATTTTGATCTAATTCCCATGTATTTTCCCTCTACCCTTTACCCCCACATATATTTAATTCCATTTTCTCATTTAATATTTATGCCACCTTTCCTCTACAAATCAGTATCACCCAACAACCCATTCCCTCTGCATTTCCTCTATTAATACGGGTATTATTTTTTTCACAAATGGTTATTACTCATCAGATGGCTTGGGATCATTGTTTTCTCATTTTTCATTTCACTGCTGGAAGAAATTGACACCATCTAATGAGAGAGTGAATTTGAAAATAGGAGCAAAAAAAAAGTCAAAGCTGGAATAAAAGGCTTGGCTTCTCTTGCCTGTTTTTCCATTCAGAAAGATCATGTTACCTTAGTGCTATTTTTCTACGAGCCTCATATTTCTTGATTTTCTTAATATTTAAAAATCTATTGATCAAATGTTACTGACATTATTCTTTCCAAAATTTTATATTCTCCTCCTCGAATTTAATTTTAATCTGAAACTTAGATGGACATGCATCTGTTTCACTGATTATTCTTGTCATAGAACCCCATGATTCATAAATATCATGTAAAATTAAGCAATGGGCATTTGATTCTTCATTGTAATTTTAAAAGTGGAAAAATAATTTCTATTAGTATAACCAGATGATTACCCCAGAATTATGTTTACATTTATTTTCAGGTGGAATAAGATTATTATAACACCTGAGGTGCTAAAGGGGTTTAATTGAATAGATGTATTTATTTTTAGCAATAGATGTGAAAAATCTGCAGGAATTTTAATGAGATTGGCAGGATGAGTGGTTTGGATTTATTGTGTGTTTCTGTAATTAGGTGTTAGCCATAGCTCAGTTCCTAATGCTCTCCTGATTCACAAGTTTTGTTTGTTCAAACACCTCTACTGATACTTGAGCACGAGTCCGGACTGGCACCTGAATGTTGTTCACTTGGTTTTAATATTTGAATTTGTAAGATCCAAGTGGTGAATAAGCTAGTTATATGTTCCATTCTTAGCTATTATTGACCACTGAGCAATTTTGATGACTTGTTGCTTATAAATCTTTCAGTAATTTCAAGTAGGGACTGAATATTAGATATTAATATAGGGACAGGGACAGAATATTCTGATATTAGAATCAGAATCAGAATTTATTGCCATAAACAAGTCATGATATTTGATGGTTTGCCGCAGCATCATAGAGCAAACATTCATATTATAACCATCTTACAACATTACTATAAACAAAAAAATAATAATGCACAAAAAGAAAGGCAGTGTCTTTGGTTCATTGATGATCTGATGGCAGTGGGGAAGAGTCTGTGCTTGTGCCGCTGAGTGCTCGTCTTTAGATTCCTGAACCTTTTTTCCGATGGGAGCAGAGTGAAGAGGGCATGGCCTGGGTGGTGGGGGTCTTTGAGGATAGTGGTTGCTTTTTTAAGACATTGCCTCATGTAGATGTCCTCGATGGAGTAAATATTAATGTTATTCATTCTGAATTTACATATAATGTTCCATTGTTTTTATTTATGGTTTTGGCTTTTGTTCATTGTTTGGAAGTCAAAGTAAATAATGTTGACCCCTTGTAATTGGCACTTGATTTGTGTCATATTAAAATACAACAGTTGTAAATTTAAATCCTATATGCATAGTAGGTCAACTTGCAGCATAATTACATCCATATCTTAAATATTTTAAGTCACTTAACTTCATGGTAAGTTAAAGAAGATTTTACAGTTTTTAAAATATGAATCCTGTGCATAGTGAAGTTGCCTTATGCAGGACGTAATAACATCTGAAATTGGGACTTACTCTTGAATCAACAATGAGAAATGTCTGTACTTATGATGAATTTCAATTATTGGCATCATATCTGGTAATTTGGTGTGGGTCTTTCAGTACATTAATGATCTATTCATGACTTTTTAACATCAGTAGTTGAATAAAGTGGTAATACAGGTACTTAATCTTTTATCCAAAATTCTAAAATCTGAAACCTCCGAACACCAAACATTTTTTTCCATGGATGTCGTCTGCACACCAAAGCTCGCGTTTGGCGCCCTACATGATCCGATGCGACACCCCCCCCCCCAACCTGTTCAGCATGTCTCAGTGCTCCTACCAGTCAGACAGGCCTCTGCTGCTCACGGAATTTGAAGACTGTGAAAATTTCAAGAAGAGCTGCAGAGTCCCCTAAAGGTAACAGAAAAGGAAGAATCTGTCATTATCGATAGCACAGAAAGTGAAACCTTTGCAGAAGCTTGATCATGGTGTATCTGTGCGGTGCCTTACTGAAGGTTATGGAGTGGAAATTACCATCATGTACATAGTGACAGTGATGACCAGAAACCAATGGAAAATAGGAAAACATAGCATTGCGCAAAAAACGCAGATCTTCACTGTATGTTGAGTGGGTTCGAAACCCCCCCCCCCCGTCCAGCGCCACCAACATCCCCCATCCAACGCCATCACAATACCCCCCCCACCCAGTGCTGTTGCAACACCCCCCCCACCGTCCAGAAACCCTTCTAGTTGGAGTGTGTCTTTCTTTTATGTGAATCTGAAATCAGCACGATTACTTAATGTACCAACGTTACTATTATTCTATTATCTGAAAAATTCCAAATTCTGAAAAGTGTCTGGTCTCATTGGTTTTGGATAAAAGATTATGTGCCTGTATATGGAAAATCAGAGAAATATTGAAACTGATTTTTAAAAATCATTTTTATGGTTCACAATAAATGAGGTAAACGTGGTACCATTTTCACCCATTTAAAATGTATTCTTCTTTTTTCTTTCTTTGGCTTGGCTTCGCGGACGAAGATTTATGGAGGGGGTAAAAAGTCCACGTCAGCTGCAGGCTCGTTTGTGGCTGACCAGTCCGATGCGGGACAGGCAGACACGATTGCAGCGGTTGCAAGGGAAAATTGGTTGGTTGGGGTTGGGTGTTGGGTTTTTCCTCCTTTGCCTTTTGTCAGTGAGGTGGGCTCTGCGGTCTTCTTCAAAGGAGGTTGCTGCCCGCCAAACTGTGAGGCGCCAAGATGCACGGTTTGAGGCGTTATCAGCCCACTGGCGGTGGTCAATGTGGCAGGCACCAAGAGATTTCTTTAGGCAGTCCTTGTACCTTTTCTTTGGTGCACCTCTGTCACGGTGGCCAGTGGAGAGCTCGCCATATAACACGATCTTGGGAAGGCGATGGTCCTCCATTCTGGAGACGTGACCCACCCAGCGCAGCTGGATCTTCAGCAGCGTGGACTCGATGCTGTCGACCTCTGCCATCTCGAGTACTTCGACGTTAGGGATGAAAGCGCTCCAATGGATGTTGAGGATGGAGCGGAGACAACGCTGGTGGAAGCGTTCTAGGAGCCGTAGGTGGTGCCGGTAGAGGACCCATGATTCGGAGCCGAACAGGAGTGTGGGTATGACAACGGCTCTGTATACGCTTATCTTTGTGAGGTTTTTCAGTTGGTTGTTTTTCCAGACTCTTTTGTGTAGTCTTCCAAAGGCGCTATTTGCCTTGGCGAGTCTGTTGTCTATCTCATTGTCGATCCTTGCATCTGATGAAATGGTGCAGCCGAGATAGGTAAACTGGTTGACCGTTTTGAGTTTTGTGTGCCCGATGGAGATGTGGGGGGGGCTGGTAGTCATGGTGGGGAGCTGGCTGATGGAGGACCTCAGTTTTCTTCATGCTGACTTCCAGGCCAAACATTTTGGCAGTTTCCGCAAAGCAGGACGTCAAGCGCTGAAGAGCTGGCTCTGAATGGGCAACTAAAGCGGCATCATCTGCAAAGAGTAGTTCACGGACAAGTTTCTCTTGTGTCTTGGTGTGAGCTTGCAGGCGCCTCAGATTGAAGAGACTGCCATCCATGCGGTACCGGATGTAAACAGCGTCTTCATTGTTGGGGTCTTTCATGGCTTGGTTCAGCATCATGCTGAAGAAGATTGAAAAGAGGGTTGGTGCGAGAACACAGCCTTGCTTCACGCCATTGTTAATGGAGAAGGGTTCAGAGAGCTCATTGCTGTATCTGACCCGACCTTGTTGGTTTTCGTGCAGTTGGATAATCATGTTGAGGAACTTTGGGGGACATCCGATGCGCTCTAGTATTTGCCAAAGCCCTTTCCTGCTCACGGTGTCGAAGGCTTTGGTGAGGTCAACAAAGGTGATGTAGAGTCCTTTGTTTTGTTCTCTGCACTTTTCTTGGAGCTGTCTGAGGGCAAAGACCATGTCAGTGGTTCCTCTGTTTGCGCGAAAGCCGCACTGTGATTCTGGGAGAATATTCTTGGCGACACTAGGTATTATTCTATTTAGTAGAATCCTAGCGAAGATTTTGCCTGCAATGGAGAGCAATGTGATTCCCCTGTAGTTTGAGCAGTCTGATTTCTCGCCTTTGTTTTTGTATTACAAGTTCTTATTAGTTAATATAACTTGGCATTAACTTTTAATATTTAAGTATTTATTCTTATATTTATTTTGGCTTCTAAGAAGAGTTTAGCAATACTTTATATATTTTTTCTTACAAAAAACCAACTGTTACTAAGCCATTGTTAACTGTAGTTGTGATATAAACCAATGTTAGTTTTGGGCACATTTTGTCTTTCATTTGCTTCCACAGAGATTCAGATTGACTTCAAGTTGTTCATTAGTCCTTTGCATATTCTGACCATTCTTTGTAGATTTGAGATATATAAAATGAGGAGAGGATGTCAAAGAAGGTTAATTTCCTTTGGCAGATATGTTCAGTTAGGGAAGATAGATTTAAGGTAATTGGGGAAAGAACTACAAATGAATAGATTTTTCCATGCAAAGAACGGTGGTGGCAATAACTTTAATCACATTAAAACTTTGCCCAGAAGAACACTTGAAAGAGCCACTGCCTGTAAGATAACAGATTGAACCAGAAGATGGGACTAAACTGATTGCTTTTCTTTTGGTGGCACAGATATATTGAGCCCACTTCTGAATTGTTAATTTTTACGTTTCAGTAAATAATTTTCCACGTTGCTCAAGAAATACTCTTGCAGATATAAATAACTTTTGGACTTCAGAAGATGAATGAGAAAAACCCCACCTAAATGTGCTTTTTTTTTTAACCTTTTCTCTTTGTTTATTGATGTATTTCAAGTCACCTTAACCTTTTGCCAGTAAGATGACTCACATATTTTAATTCAGCACCTTTTCTAAATCTGCATTTTCAATTACATAACCATTAGTCCAGTTGCACTTGATTGACTATTGTAATCTGTATCATTTTCGTACATAGACCTTCCTTGTCCTTAATGTAGATATATTGAATAACTACTACTTCTAGGGGTTCCTCATTTTTAATTGGTGTTTAGGAAATGACTTATTCACAATGAAACATGATCTTTATTTCTTAGCAGTTTATTCCTTTGCAGAATAACAGTAACGTTATTTAACCTGAAGCTTAATGGATAAAGTTAATTAATATTGTTCTAAAGTTTAGTAAGTTAACTCGATATGGAATCCAGCTATTTAAATCATTGAGCATCAAATGATAGTAGCAAATAAGAGACAAGAATTAATTTTCCTGAAAATACTTGTTTTGCATTCAATAATAGAAATCAATTTTACATACACGATAGCCGTTAGTTAGAATGACTACCAAAACAATAGAGTATGCTTGCCTTTTATATGATCATTACAGCAAAATAATATTACCTGTACAGTGCAAAAAGTTGAGGAGACTGGGATTGCTTGCAGAACTAGAAGTTGCAGAACACTTGGTAAATGTGCAGTACAGAAGCAATGTAGGATATTTTAAAGAGCATTTACAGCTGGTGGAGATGATACAAAGCACTTTCTTGTTGAGATCAAATACTAGTGCATAGCAGATGCATCAATGACGTAGTGCATTTCAAATGTGGAAGATAATGAATATGTTTATGTATAAATTACTGAAAATACTAGTACCTAGCCTTGCCCTTTATTAGCATGTGGAATCTCTTGGACATCTCATCCTGAATTAAGACTAAATCCTTAACTCTGGGTATTGAAGTTCTGTATATTTACATCTATGCCATCCTTGCAATCTATAAAGAATTTGTTAAATCAGCATAAAACAATTGATGAATTATGACCTAGCTCTGATTTTGCTATTCAAATCTCTAATCCGTAACTTCTATTGCTCATGGCTTTTATAGTGATGTGATGAGTTCATCAGTTCTTGGTTAACAGTTACACTATGGTTATTTATAATAGAATATTTCACGTAGAATTGTTCCTATACTGAACAGAATCCATGAAATGAAAATTGAGATATAATATCAATCCATAAAATTATGTAGGGGTAAAACACAGGATTCTGTTGACACCGTGGTTCAGTGAAAAAATGCACAAATGCTGGAGAAACTCAGCAGGTCAAACAGTGCCTTTATGTAGCAAAGTTGAAGATACATCACCAACATTTCGGGCTTGAGCCCTTCATCAAGGTGTGGGGGAACATTAGAGATGTCTGAACAAAAGGGGGAATGGGGTGGGGGGGGAGGGGAGGTGGTGAGGGTGGGAGATGATAGGTTGAGGGGGGGAAACACCGCAGGAGGGGGAGGAGAGAAAGGAAGTAGGAACTGGAATAACGAGTTAAGGGGGCGGGGGAGGGGGGGGGAGGCAAGCTGATTAGTGGAATGCTATGAACTCAATATTCATGCTGTGGGGTTGGAGGGTGCCCAGACAAAAAAATGAGATGTTGTGGTCAGGGCGGTGTTGTGTGAAAGGCCATGGACAGATGTGAGCTTGAGAGTGTGACTCAGAATTAGAATGGTTGGCTATGGGGAGGTTGCTTTTGTTGTGCATGGAGAGTATATCTGATGATAAAATATAAAACAGGAGTGACAGGAGGCTGAAGGCCCTCATCTTTTACTCAGCAGTTCCTTAAGATTATGACTGATCTGCATGTTGGCTTTTACTCCAACTTCCTGTCAGATTTCCCCATTACTGTTAATTCCAATGTTGTTAAAAATGGACCTATTTGCAAACTTTAAATACACCTAATAACTCAGCATTCACAGCACTCTGAAATGAGACGTCCAAAGGCTTTCAGTTGTTCAAAATAAGAAATTCAGTTCTCTTAAAAGGATGGTCCATTATGTGTTCCCTAATTATAGATTTCACCAAGAAGTAGCTTCACAGCACTCACTCCTGGAATCTTATGTTTCTATTTGAATTTATCTTACCTTACCTTGTCATGCTTTTCTCACACACAAACACACACACACACACACACACATGCACACACACACACACACGCACACACACGCACACACACATGCACACACACGCACACACACACACACGCACGTACGCACACACGCACATGCACACACGCAAGCACGCGCGCACGCACTCACATACATGTGGAAGGCAGCACTCTGTAGGCAATCTCCTAATTTTTATTGACTGCAATCATTGGCGTACTGATTGAAGAAGACTCCCTTTCACTGGAAATTTTATTAGATTCAATGAATTATCAGGAACAAGGCTAAGGATTTCTTTTAAATTCTTTCAAACTTTAACCAGTCTGTTAGGCAAATTCTCAGATATAGAATTCAAACTTAGGTTAGGCATGTGTTCTATGCGTTATGCCGTAACATCTAGGCCACTGATGCCAGATGTACTGAGCCTATTTGATTTTTGTAGAGCTAAGATGAGTTATACTTCCACAAACTGGTAAATCCGTAAGAGGAGTTATCAACTTAAACACTGTTTGGAAAGTGAGAACAAATGTTGGAAGAAATTGTTTCATGGAAAAGGCTGCTGGAATAAATCATGTTTTAGTATTTGTGGCACAGGATATTGTCTTCTTTGGCTTGGCTTCGCGGACGAAGATTTATGGAGGGGTAATGTCCACGTCAGCTGCAGGCTCATTTGTGGCTGACAAGTCCGATGCGGGACAGGCAGACACGGTTGCAGCGGTTGCAAGGGAAAATGGGTGGGTTGGGGTTGGGTTTTGGGTTTTTCCTCCTTTGTCTTTCATCAGTGAGGTGGGCTCTGCGGTCTTTTTCCAAGGAGGTTGCTGCCCGCCGAACTGTGAGGCACCAAGATGCGCGGTTGGAGGCGAGATCAGCCCACTGGCGGTGGTCAATGGGGGAGGCACCAAGAGCTTTCTTTAGGCAGTCCTTGTACCTCTTCTTTGGTGCACTTCTGTCACGGAGGCCAGTGGAGAGCTTTGTATGCTTTGCAAAAGTGTTGATCATTTTTTAAAATGAAATGTAGAAATGTGGGGCACTGAGCTAGCACAGACACAGTTGTCTTAAAGTATTCAACTAATCCTTTAAAAAATTCAAGGAGAAGCAGAAGCAAATATACTTTGTTGCTTGCCTTTTTCCTTTGCAATCTTACAATGTGATTTTTTTTTAGAAAGTAGAATGTTGTTTCTCCACTTCACTTAAAAGAGAACATACCTTATTTCTTGCTCAGAGCGATGTAGGTGGCCGGTGTACTGATAATCTGGAATTTCGAACATGGTCCGTGTTTGAATAAATTTTCTTCCAAACTACGTACTGCTATCATGAAAGTATTGTCATTCAACCGTTCTTCTGTGAATTATCTCAAACGGACCTACAAAAAAAAATGAGGCAATGCAATTGCATGATATTTGATGAACTAATCACTGACAATGAGGTCAAGGAGAACTATTTCAATTGTGACTGTAAAGAGCATATACTAACTTTCTCTGATCACTTCATTTTCTTCATGTTGTACTTTACCAAACAATTCTTTGTGGTTATTATTGTATAAAAGTTCTTCTCAGAAAAGTGGTTGACAGATGTTTATGATTCATCAGATCAAACCACAAAATGAAAAGAGAATGAAGAGAAGTTCCAGGCAGTCTTTAATTCATCATTTATGAAATGCTTCTCTGGAAATTTTACTCCGTATGCTTGTAGCTTATGATTGTGTTTTAAAGATTGTGTTATATGGCGAGCCCTCCACTGGCCACCAAGACAGAGGTGCACCAAAGAAGAGGTACAAGGACTGCCTAAAGAAAGCTCTTGGTGCCTGCCACATTGACCACCGCCAGTGGGCTGATCTCGCCTCCAACCATGCATCTTGGCGCCTCACAGTTCGGCGGGCAGCAACCTCCTTGGAAGAAGACCGCAGAGCCCACCTCATTGACAAAAGACAAAGGAGGAAAAACCCAACATCCAACCCAAACCCACCCATTTTCCCTTGCAACCGCTGCAACTGTGTCTGCCTGTCCCGCATCGGACTTGTCAGCCACCAATGAGCCTGCAGCTGACGTGGACATTACCCCTCCATAAATCTTCGTCCGCGAAGCCAAGCCAAAGAGAAGAATATGATTTTTTAAAATTATAAAATGGAAGCCTTATATAATCAAGGTAATTATGATTGTTGTACAAATACAAGATGCAATGAATGTGAGATCAGCTCATTGTAAAAAATATTTTGTCCCCAAAATTATCTTACAGATCGTCATTGCTAAGAGATAAAAAAGGGCTTGTAAATCCTAAGAAACATGTACTTATATGGAAAAAGGATTGTGAAATAATTATTGCTTTAATTTTTTTTTTTGTGTTTGATCCATAATGAGAATTGTCCTTGATTGTGTTTTTGGATAATTTTCAGGACTCGCTACAAGTGGGATAAATGTTCATATTCTAGGGGAGATCCAAATGATTGATTAATATAATTGTTTTAAATTTTAAATATTTTCTTTTATTAGTCTTCTGATTATTACCTCTGATGTGCGACATTGAAGAAAGCCTCTACTTCCTCAGGAGTTTGCGGAGGAGCTAGTGGAGTTGTTCAAGTGAACCGGTTCGGACTTGAAGGGCCGACATGGCCTTTTTCCGTGCTGTAAACGGTTATATGGTTATATGGTTAATATGTCCATGCAGCAAACCACATGCTAAAATGGTTGTGCTGGGATCCATGCCAGTTTGACTTGATGTGGTAGTAGCAATCTTGCAAATTTTTCAGTGTTAGTCTGTAACAGGGATCAATTTCAGGAGTTTTGAGCTACACTGAAAGTAACCTGTATTAATTGAGAGCATGCATGCATTTCTTAAAGGAAGGAAGCTCGCTGCCTATAGCCACTGGTGTCATTTATCGCACTGTTTGGTGACTATTTAGAGAAATTGTGAGAAGCCAGACATTGGCAAAAGGCTGACCTCAAAATACACATAGCAGTGGATTCCAAGACAGTGATAACTGTGTAGTTAAGGGACCAGGACTGCCTATGCTTGAGATGTAGAGTCATAAGCTGGGCCATCAGGGAGCCGAAGAAAGGGAGTGACGTCCTTACAATCTAATCTTAATTCGTAGTCTTAGTTTCCAGTCTCGGAGCTAAACAAACAATGATTTTAGTTGCGTGGGTATCTGCTTTACTTATGGGTAAATGTCCACATCAGCTGCAGGCTCGTTTGTGGCTGACAAGTCCAATGCGGGACAGGCAGACACGGTTGCAGCGGTTGCAGGGCAAAATTGGTTGGTTGGGGTTGGGTGTTGGGTTTTTCCACCTTTGTCTTTTGTCAGTGAGGTGGGCTCTGCGGCCTTCTTCAAAGGAGGTTGCTGCCCGCCGAACTGTGAGGCGCCAAGATGCACGGTTTGAGGCAATATCAGCCCACTGGCGGTGGTCAATGTGGCAGGTACCAAGAGATTTCTTTAGGCAGTCCTTGTACCTCTTCTTTGGTGCACCTCTGTCACGGTGGCCAGTGGAGAGCTCGCCATATAACACGATCTTGTGAAGACGATGGTCCTCCATTCTAGAGACATGACCTACCCAGCGCAGTTGGATCTTCAGCAGCGTGGATTCGATGCTGTCAGCCTCTGCCATCTCGAGTATTTCGATATTAGGGATGAAGTCGCTCCAATGAATGTTGAGGATGGAGCGGAGACAACGCTGGTGGAAGCGTTCTAGGAGCCGTAAGTGATGCCGGTAGAGGACCCATGATTCAGAGCCGAACAGGAGTGTGGGTATGACAACGGCTCTGTATACGCTAATCTTTGTGAGGTTTTTCAGTTGGTTGTTTTTCCAGACTCTTTTGTGTAGTCTTCCAAAGGAGCTATTTGCCTTGGCGAGTCTGTTGTCTATCTCGTTGTCGATCCTTGCATCCGATGAAATGGTGCAGCCGAGATAGGTAAACTGGTTGACCGTTTTGAGTTTTGTGTGCCCGATGGAGATGTGGGGGTCTGGTAGTCATGGTGGGGAGCTGGCTGATGGAGGACCTCAGTTTTCTTCAGGCTGACTTCCAGGCCAAACATTTTGGCAGTTTCCGCAAAACAGGACGTCCAGCGCTGAAGAGCTGGCTCTCTACTGTTAATAAACACCAATCTATATCATTCAGCTCTCACTGTTTAACATACATTTTCCCAAAACTCACTTTGCCACTATTTCAAAACTTACTTGCACACATTAAAGATGTTTACAGCTATTTATCCAAGTGAGGCAAGTCACGCAGGTACATTACTAGGCACTCCCTAACATACTTCTCTCACTTTGTCAATGAGCAACTGCTAGTCATTGTCGCAGACTCAAAGAGATTTCACTTTCCATTTTTTGGGGTAATTTCTCAGCATTGGTGACAACATCTTCCAGTGCTTCGGCAAAATGTTTAAAGACACAGTCCTTAAACCTGTCACCGAGCATAATGAACAGCAGTGATCCAACCCACGTGTATACTTTGAACATACAGAAAACCAGCAATGTGCATCCTTACAGTATTGGAGAAGTAAGTACAAAACTGTTTCTGCAAAATCCACTGAAAAGATAGGTGAACTAATGTCAGTTTCCTCTCCAAATCAACCAGTTCCAATAAGTGACCACAAAGTCTGTGTGACGGACATTGGAAGCCAAATCAAAATCCTATCCTGAGATACACCATGTCCAAGTGTCTTCCCAAAGAAGAGTGTATACTTGAGGGACACATAAAATTCTCTTTGATAAAATGAAATGTGTGCTGACTCATGGGAATTCCAGGCCTTTATCCAGATAAAACGGAGGAGGGGCATCCAGTGGTCACTTGAGTTTCTGGAACGGCTGCAAGCAGAGGCCAAATGCAGACAGTGGAGACTGCACAACATCTTCAACGACTGTACTTATCTACCTACCCCGTAAAACGCTATGTGTCCCATTTATGGCCAAGTCTGCAGATTCATTTGGATGCATCAGTCATCTGGATCCATGGATTTTGAGTAAAATTGTACCATCTTTCATCCTGAGAGAGAGCCTGAAAAGTAGATACTTAGAGAAAGTTTGTCTGACATGAATAAATTTAGTGTTGATACAAAGATTGGACCAGCTATTATTTCTTTAAATGGTGGAGTAAATGTGAGCGTTTTTAAAGTTGATGGCTGCTAGTTCTTGTGTCACATGATTCTTTACAGTCAAAGAAGAACTATTTATATTGTGAGATCACTTTTGCAGTAATTCATTTTTCTAAATATACAATTCCCACCTGCAGCAATCTATATCAGAATAAATTGATTGAGGAGTAAATATTAGCCAGGACATCGGTGAGAATAAGAAATTCTGAAAGTAATCATAAGTAGACTTTTATGAAGATGGATGAGGCTATTCCTTAGAATCGCATTTGAAGGATAGCATTTCCAACATTGCAGAACTTCTATGGTTGTGTATTGTGGCCTCAGCCACGAATTTTGCATTGAATCTCTGGAGCAGAATCTTTGTTCATTACAACTTTCTGACTCCGGGCTCAGTACTACTAACTGAGGAACAATGCTCAACTGAAGGGAGAGTATTAGCAGTTGATCAAATTGGTGAAGGACTGGAAACTGTTAAACTTATTTTTAAAGATTGTCTAAAAAGTAAATTGCTCATTGCATAATGAAGCAGATAGTTATCGCATGCATTGAGATCTGGCAGCATTCAAGCTTGAATTGGCATGTACCAATCACACCACATGAGTACCAGGCAATCATACCTCCAATAGGACAGAATCTAAAGCTGCTGCCACCCTCCCTTACAATCAATGGCCATACCATAATTAAATTCCCACCATCAATATCCTGGGGTTGGGAAGTATACAGTGGGTATCTGTTATGAGGGGTAATTAATGTAATTTCTACCATATTCAAGGAACAACATGATAAAGTAATTTCCTTTTTACTTGGAGGAGTGGGCTCTAAGGATGCTAAGATTTTCAGAACCATCCAGCACAAAGCAACTTGGCTCCCCCTCCACAACTCTGTTCTTTATCTTCCCGAACTTCCTCCTCTCTAGAGATGCATTGTGTACCATTTACTAAATACACCACAGTAACTTACTCAGCACCATCTTCCAAAGGTATAACCTCTCTGATGACTGCCATTGCCATAGTTTCCAGCATGTTGTCGCAGCCTAATGATTTTCTTGTTGCAATGTCAAAATCCTGAAATGACTTATCTAAAAGCATAATGTAAGAGCACTTACAGCACAAAGTACAGGCTCTTCAGTTTATTAGAAGATCAGTGATTCAAGTGACATTGTTCCAAGTTCAGATTTATTGTCAGACTACATACATGACACATCAGATACAACTGCAAGATTCTTTTTCCTGCAGGCCCTGCAGAATTTCTATATATCGGTAGTGCAAAAACCGTATCAAGAAAAGATAAGTATGCAAAAGAGAGAAATGTCAACAAGCTGCAATTGGGAAAAAAAATCAGTAATAAATAATGGGCAAAGTAAGAATCCTTACTCTGAGTAAAACTCCGATTTCAAACCTCTGTGGCCTTGTGGCTGTACCTGGTCATTGGGAGTAAACCCCAAGGAAAAATCTGGAGTTGGAGTTCCGAAGATGGCTGACTGCTGTACCCAGCACCAGCACGGGCACAGCAACTCCTGCGATACTGCTGGTGCCAAACTGCATCGATATTCGCATGAAGTTGGGGTGGGTAGGTTTCCACTGCATGGGCAACAGATGAATCCCCATATCAACTCTGCCCTGGCTTGCAACCTGCAGAGGCTGCTCCAGCTTCGCTTTAGGCGCAGTACCCCTAGTTGACAAAAGAGCACTTAAACGAGACTCTGAGTTTGTTGTTGAGGAGTCTGATGATGGAGGGGTAGTAACTGTTCCTGAATTTGATGGTACAAGCCATGTGATTCATTGTGCGACATTGCTAGTATTAGATTGATAATACCATGCATTACTGAGGAAATGCTACATTTATGAAGGTGCTGCAAGGTGGAAACATGGAACAAAATCTGTTGATGTCCTCATGGGTTGGCACAAAAGTGTTTGATGGACAGCAAGTTGTCCTAATATCATCTTGAACATTTGTTTCTTGACCATCATCAGTAAAAATGATTACATGATGCTACTTATGGAATATGGCTGCATATAAGACCCTTAACCTGTGTGTAGGAATGGTGCAAACAGACAGGAAAGTATTTCAGATTTATTGTCAGAGTACATACATGACATCACATACAAATCTGAGATTAGTTTTCCTGCGGGCAAGGCAGAATTACCACTTATTGATAGAGTAAAAAATATGTGCACTCTACATACACATGTAAATAATAAAGAAATGTAAACAAACTGACTGTGCAATACCGAAAGAAAAATATAAAGTGCACAAGAGCCCTTAAATGAGTCCCTGATTGAGTTTGTTGTCGAGGAGTCTGATGGTGGAGGGGTAGCAGCTCTTCCTGAACCTGGTGGTGCGAACCTGGGCCATGATAGTAACATAGAATATTACAACACAGAAAAACATGCCATTTGGCCCTTCTAGTCTGTCTTAAAAACATCATACCGCTAGTCCCACTGACCTGCACCCATTCCATAACCCTCCAGACCTCACGTATCAATGCATCTATCTAGTGTATTTTTAAAACTGCATTTACCAAATCAGATGGCAATTCATTCCACACTCCCACCACTCTGAGTGAAAAAGTTCCCCCAATATTTGACCTTTCCCCTTTCACCCTAAAACCATCAACTCTTGTATTTACCTCTCCTATCTAAGTGGAAAGAGCCTACTCACATTTACTCTTCCTAGATCCTTTCTCATTTCCACAAAATTGTCCTTTCTCCAATTTAGAACCTCAACTTGAGGACCACACCTATCCTTATCCAGAAATGAAACTAAGACATTATGTCCACTGGTCCCAAAATGTTCTCCTACACATACTTCTTCCACCTGTCACCTAGTAGGAGATCAAGTATTCATCCTCTCTTGTTGGTACCTCTATATATTGATTTAGAAAACATTCCTGAACACATTTGACAAACTCCAAGCCATCCAGCCCTTTTACAGTATGGGAGTCTAAATCAATATGTGGAAAGTTAAAATCTCCTACCATCACAACTTTCTGTTTCTTACATCAGTCCACTATCTCTCTACATATTTTATCCTCCAATTCTCTCTGACTACAACCCTATAGCATGGTCATACCTTTCCCATTCCTCACCTCCACCCATATGACCTCTGTAGACCAGCCCTCTGGGCTGTCCTGTCTAAGCACAGCTGTGATATTTTCCCTGACTAGCAATGCCAGTTCTCCCCATCTCTTCCCTCCTCCTCTATCAAGTCTGAAACAATGGAACCTAGAAACATTGAGCTGCCAGTCCTGCCCCTTCTGCATTATGTATTACTATTTTCTAAATTATAATATATGGCAGATTTTGAAATTAAGGGGACTTTTGGGCTAATAATTGTCCACCAGTGTATCACTGGCAAACTAGAAGGGCTCTGCCAAGCAGATCCAGCAGCCCAGCTTCAGCCCAGATTTTCTGCACTGTAGGGTGGAGTTAGCATTTTCTCCCATATGACTGAATGGGTTTCCTCATTTCCTTCCGTGACTTCAGTTACCCCCAAACATTCCAAAAACACACACGTTAGTAGGTTAATTGGCCTGAGTATATGGTGAGTTGTAGAATCACAGCAGAGTTGAATGGAGAAATGGTGTATAAAAGAGAGATTTGAGTAGACTGGTGGGTGCTTGATGTTTGACGAGGACTTGGTGGGTCATATGACCAACTTCATAGATTTGAAAGTTACCGTGACTCTTTATTAGAGTGGTGTGTTCTCCTGGTTTCCTCACCAGTATTTTTCTTCCACTATAAACCACACAACAGCAGGTTACTACATCTCAATCACTGTTTGTGGAAGTTATACTTTGTTAGTAGAGGCATATTTTATGCCATCATAGAGCATGAAAAACACAATTGTATCTCTTCATTGCATTTGAGGAAATTGATTTTGTTCATTTTTATCAAAGACCTATGAAAGATTACAATCTGCTGTAGCTCTGTTCGCATTCTCGCACAATTATTTGTATAACACAGTCACATTATGAACAAATAATATGAACACTTACTTGATAACTTGAGTGTTCCCCAAGGGATCATGTTCACTTCTTGATGTCAGTTATTATGTCAACAAATAAATTGTGTGATTACTCAAAGGGTATTACCTACAACGTTTTCAGACAAATTTAAAATACTGCAGCAGCTTGTAGGTATCCCAATGTAGTTATCCATGGTAGAAGTCAGAACAATAGATAATTATGTTTCCTGTTACCAAACCGCTAAGTTTTGCATAAATCATTGAGGTTGCCTTGTGTAAACATCTTGTGCTGGTTCATCCACAATTCCCCGAAGAACACATTTGCAGAAGTTGAATGCATGCTGTGTTACAGATTTTAACTGTTATGTTTTGAAGTGTTTGTGATGTAGAATCCTGGTTTCATTGTTGAAAAGTAAATCATTTTGAAAATATCAACTATATTCAGGTTCACAATTTGATGTTTTTTTGTTTCTGATTAAAACATTAGACATTTATAAACAGTTATTTTAATCCTTATTAGAAGTCATGATCACAAAATAGGGTAACCTATATTTTCAATAAAAAATCTAAATGAAAAATATTATTTGATGATATTCTGCTTTATTGAAACCTTAATGCATGATGCTCCATTTAGCTTGATCAAAATTGATCTATATCTTTAGTCCAGTATCATCCTGTAATACCTTACTTAACACCAGTCTAATGATTTTGGTTTTAACATTTTCAACTCAGCTAGTGTCTGTAGATTTCTGGTGGCAAGCTGCCCAATATTTGAAGTGGGAAAATGAAGTTGATGTAAAAGTTCGAACATGATCTTATTCAATGAAAAAAACCCCAGCCCTGTTGAAATGTATGGGCTACTACTATTTTTGATTTTCTTTCCTGATACCATCCTTGATGGCACAGCTGTAATTTTAAAGTTATGCTCTGTGATACACCTTTAATTTATATCAGACAGATCAATCAGATCACCAAGCTTGAGCTGTACATTCTGTCTTCATCCCTATATTGTTTGGGTAAACCTGTGTGCACCAGCATGGCCCTCCATCTCGCCCCAAAACTCCCAAGGTCAATATAGCTTCATACATCAATCCAAAGATATGGTGTCTCAAACTTGATTCAGTACTTTGTGATTTTATCTCTAACTGTCACTTAAGTTCATTCCCTTTACATTCCAGCTCTCTGAAAACTTTTTTTCTTGGTTCACTAGCGTTCATTTCCATACTTTAACATAAATATGTTTCTCCATAATTCTTGAATTTTGAGCATTTAGAAAATAATAGGATCAGAATGGGTTGCCCGTATATCCAATTGGTTGCAAAATTTGAAGGAGCAATATGTGGCGCCATGAATGGCAACAAAATTGGATTAATTAATTTATTCATCTATTTTGGAGTTTGTGAGAAATTATTGAGTCCAAATTGACACTAGATTTACTTACACAACAGAGGTGACTGCAATGCTGTGCACTTATAATTTATTTGTACTTGAGAGCAGGATAAGCACAAGTTTGTTCTTCATTCATTTGCAAGTTATCTATAACACTGTCAATTAAAAACATAACCAATTATCAATTCCTATTAAATATCAAGTTTCATTGAACTGCTTGGAATTAAAATATGCTAGCTCAGCACATGTTATTTGATTTGACTTAAAGAATTTCTTCCCCTCATTCTATTTGCCTTGAATTTACTCATTTACTGAAAATATTTGTATCTTTGATATGAAATGATTATAGGTATTATACAGTATAATTTGTTATACTTTCTTTTTATTGCAGAAAAATGCATTAGATATGCTATTCATGTCAAGAGTATGAATTACGGAGAAGAAAGGAATAACCTGTGATGCATCGGAAAAGTTCTGCAAGAGCCATGAGCAAGCGTATGAGCAATTTCTGAAGTCATTTGTACACCTCAGAGAAGGTAAGCAGTTCTGTTAGATTGAATTAAAAAAGGTAGAATTTATTTTATTTATTTGGGGATCGCTATCTCAGCCAACACTTACTGACCGCTTCTGAACGGAGTGGCTGACTAATGTTGTGGAGTGGAATCTTCAATAAGCCAGGTCAGGTGGTAATGGAGTCTAAAATTGGGCCTGCAAGTGACATGCCCAGTGTAGTGGTCTGGGTGTAGCAGAGCATCGATGCTGGGGATGTAGGACTGAGATTGTATCAGTGGCCGACCAATTTCTGTGAGGATCTGAATTTGAGGAGTGTGTTCCACAGTCTCTTGTGATAGATAGATTCAAAGGGTTTGATAAGGTTAAATAATATTAAATTGTTTAATTGTATCTTTTCCACGTTCTTTATATTAATTTTTTTTACCTTTGTTTTTATTTTAATACCAATCCTATAAGCATCTGGCAATGTGGTTATAGGTAAGGAGTTTTAGTTTTCTCCTTTTCTATTTTCTTTCACTTTTTTTTGCATTATTAGAGGTTTTTTTTTCCAAAAAAAGGTAGATAGTATTTCGAATATGAATCATGGATATGATTTACAATTTATGTATGTTAGTGTTAAATGGAATGTCTTATTTTGTTTGTGTAACTATCCATATAATCTTACTGAATTATATCTTTATTGTTTGTATGTTATTTATTAAAATCAATAAAAATATTTTAAAAGGAAAGAGAAGGTTAAATAAGGCTGTGTATTGAGGCTGTTGCTGCTATTTGAATTTTTCTGAGAATTGTGCATGAAGGTCTTGTCCATTGTGCCTAGAGAAGGACATGATAATTAACAATGTAGTTCGTAAGCATCTCTTCACCCACTGGAAGGAGACAGTTCAAAAGAACCCTGACAATAACTTACATTGTAGCAGACAGGAGAGAGATTCCTTTATGGTTACCAGAATTGTCTCCTTTTTTTTTAAAATGGTGATTAAGATGATCCTATCCATAATTCTTCTGGCCTCTCCTGCTCTTACCAGATTGTAGATTCCTGTTTGAAACTCTCTTTTAAGATATTTTTTTCAACTTCTTGTTAATCTGAAGTGGTAGCCATGCTGGCTTAAATGGGTTTTTTGTGCGGTGGAATCAAAGGGCTTTGTGTCGAGGACAGAGTCAGAATTGAGAAGGTCTTCCAAGTGTTCCTTCCTGTGGATGTTAACTCACTGAAGAGTTCATCCTCATTTATGGCTTTAGCTGAGGCAGGATTCTTGGTATTTGTGTCATGGGTGACTTTTACATTTCCTGGCTGCAATGAGTTTCTATCTCTAAGACAAGGACTATCTGCAGCAGGTATCTCAAATCATGCAGAAATCACCAATAAGGTCTTTGCAAAATCCTTCAAAACACAGGCAGCATAAGCAAACCCCAGTTATAATTCTCTCCCAGCATTGAGATCCTAATTGCATTGAATTGACTTGATGGGCAGACCATGGTGGCAGATTCTTGGAACAGGCACCAAAATCTCTTTGAACGTTTGAATGAACCTAACATGGGGGAATACTGATCCATGACTGACTAAATAAATAGAAAAATAATTTAAGTGGCTATTGAGAACCTTGAGTAAATTCTTCATAAGCACACAGAAGCTCAACATGAGTAGTGGAAGGTGTGCACCTCCTCCCAACCTGCTTCACCTGTGGGTTTTGCATTTACCTCAGCTGTTATGTCAGACCCCACATAACTAAAGAGGAATCAAGTCTATCTCAGAGGATAACGAGTTCTGCAGCTAGTCTACTATGCTCCCTTATGGCAGAAAAAAAAAAACAAATATTCTACATTAAGTGTAAAAGGCAACTCTGGCACAATTTGTAGCTAAAATGGCAAACTTTTAAAAAGTGTATTTCTTCAAATTGAGTTTTTCCCAAAATTATTTGCGTGTCACCAGTTCAAATCTGCAATTAACAAACGCAATTGGGCAGCATATTTAAGTGTATTTAAGTATCATTGCTCTCTAATGATCATATTTACAACACCAAAGGAGGCCATTTGGCTCATAGAGTTTATGATCCCTTAATTTCATTCCGCATTAAAAGTGAGAGGAAATAGATTTATGGTACTTGCAAAGAGAAGGATGGAATAGTTAGCATAGTGGTTAGTGCCACGCTGCCACAGAGCCAGCGACACGGGTTAGAATCCGGTGCTGTCTGAAAGGAATTTGTTCGTTTTCCCAGTGTCTGTTTCTCCCACCATTCAAAACACGTAGGTCAATTGGGTGTAATTGGGTGGCATGGGGACGTGGGCTGAAAGGCCCTGTAACTGTGCCGTATGTCTACCCTTGTCTGAAGATGAGAAGAATGTGAAAAAGAGCAATCCGAATTGGAGTAAACTTGTTGCATGTTAAGTAGAGAAAGGAATAAATAGTTTATTTTCTGCATATTGGATGTAATAAGTAATGTTACCTAGAAACGTAGTGAAATCATATCTTTTCATCATACTAAAGTTTTGAATGATGGCATGTATAATAGTATAAACAAGTTGGAAACGGAGAGTTAGAAGCCAGTGTGTATTGCGGCAGGAAGTTAGAAAAGTGCAGAGTAACTGAAAGAGTGTAATGATGGCAGATACATTTTAGTGCAGAATATGATGCCAATCATTATGAGCTGAGAAAACAAATTGAATATTCTTTTGATGGTATGTCCAATTTCGAAGGAGGATAGGGATTTATCTGTTATTGTGAAAATCAGCAGAGATGAAAAGGCAATCAGAAAAGCTAATGGAAAACAACCAAGGGATCTCATCCAAATTGTGTACAATTTATGGATTTCAGCTTTCTTGATGTAAAGCCAAAATACAGCACGACAACAGGCCATTTTCAGCCCACGAGTCTGTGCCGCTCAATTAACCAACACCCCTGGTACATTTTGAACAGTGGGAGGAAACTGGAGCCCCGAGGAAAAAATCTTCATAGACACGGGAAAATGTACAAACTCCTTACAGACATCGTGGGATTTGAATCCTGGTCCCCAATCGCTGGTGCTGTAAAGGCGTTGCGCTAACAGCTGCACCAACTGTGTCGCCGTTCATTCGCATTTTTGTGTGTTTTTTTTGTAGCTGTGCTCAGGGTTTATTAGTCTTCACAAATGGGCATCTAAACTCCCCACATCCTCCCCAGTGAATTGCTATCCTTGTTGACCTTTCCCAGCTGCTATTGAAGAATTGATCTTCGGACTTGTTATGAGGGACTTGTCTCAAGGAGGACTCAATTTGATTTCCTTCTTTCCTGACCAACCTGAAGAATATAGAAGAAACTGTTCCACAGATGATGCTATAGCCTTGTCCCTTCAATCCATCCTGATCCACCTGGAGAACAGGCTGCTTGCTCTTCATTGATTTCAGCTTGGTGTTTAATGCAATCATTCCCCAGAGCTGGTGGATAAACTCTCCTCACTGGGACAACTCCCCCTCTTTGTAACTGGATTCTGGGCTTCAGTCTGTCCGGGTCAGTAGCAGAGAATCGAGCACCATCATGCTGAGTACTAGTGCACCTCAGGCTGTGTGCTCATGCTACTAACACATCTCCAGCTCTAACAGTGTCATCAAGTTTGTGGATGGTACAACAGTAGCCGGCCTCATAAGCAACAATGAAGAGTACAGAGAGGAATTGGAAAATCTCATGAAATGGTGCGAGAATAACAACCTGAGTCTCAACATAGGCAAGATGAAGGAAATGATCGTGGGCTTCAGGAGGACCATGAATGACCACCCTCCACTATACATCAACATTATGGTAGTAGAGAGAGTGGAGAGCACTGAGTTCCTTGGAGTTCACTTAACTAGTGAACACTCAACATCTCCTCACTTGCCAGGAAGGCATAACAACACTTCCTGAGAAGAATGAAGTGGCCAAAGCTACCAGCCACAATTATGTGAACCTTCTATAGGAGCTTTATCGAGAGCGTGCTGGCCGGCTCTCTCAAGAGCGTTTGGTTCGGTTGTTGCTGAGAAATGGATTGGAAGATAATCCACAGGAATATAGGAGTGGCATAGAGGATCACTAGAGTCTCCCTTCCCCCATCAATATGATCTAACTGCTGGATCTTTGTCTGAAGAGGGCATGCAAAATCATTGAGGTTCCCTTCTACCCTGCACACAGCATCTTTCAGCTGCTCCCAGCAGGAAAGAGATACAGGAGTATCAGAGCCAGCACCACCAGGCCGAGGAACAGCTTCTTCCCAGAGAATGCTGAATGACCAAAGGAACTGTGCCCACTGGCCTACCGAAATGCTCATATTCACAAAACAGTATCTATTTATTTATTTATTTATTTTTGTATAGCTAAAGACTTGCCCTACAAATGTATTGTTTGGCTGTACATGTGCTTGATGTTCTAAGTGGCAGCAAGTAAAATGAGAGGGGATTTTTTTAAGTCAATTGTGCAACAAAAGATTGTTTGTACCAATATTGCATTGAGGAATCTATGCAAAAGTCCTAACACATATAGAATTTCATGTTTTTGAGTGCAGGTTCAGATGCCGCTATGATCTTCCTTCACACAGATTACTCAATAAAATATATAACCCATTAAACATACAACATATACAATACAATAAACCCATTAAACAATGTCATCACACAATGAAAATAAGCAAGAAAATTGTGTCATCTACTTTTACACACTGGGTCAGTTCATTTCGTCTTCTTCTCATTCTTTCATTTTAGGGGGTGGAGGTCCGAGGCAAGCCCTCTCTGTTGTGTTCCATGTACGGTTCCCAAATTTGTTCAAATAATGTGACTTTATTTTTTTAATTATATGTTATTTTTTCCAATGGAATACATTTATTCTTCTCAATGTACCATTGCTGTACTCTTAGGCTCTCTTCTGATTTCCAGGTTGACATTAATACATTTTTTTGCTACAGCTAAGGCTATCATAATAAATCTTTTTTTGCGCTTCATCCAGTTTGAGACCTAATTCTTTACTTCTTATATTACTTCGAAGAAATATCTCTGGATTTTTTGGTATGTTGCTTTTTGTAATTTTATTTAATACCTGATTTAGATCTTTTCAAAAATTTTCCACTTTCTCACATGCCCAAATTGCATGTACTGTTTTCCCATTTCCTTCTTACAGCGAAAACATCTATCTGATACTGTTGGGAAAATATTATATATATATATATATATATATATATATATTGCTTCTTGATGAAACTAATGCCAAACCTTTTGACTTGTGAACAAAAATAGTTTAAAGTTTCAATGTAATGATGGTGTTTTTTTTATTTCCAGAAGACCTGAAGAAACAAAACCTGTCACCTCCTGCCTTTATGAAGATAGCAGAAGATGCTAGAAAATGCCTGGATATGAGGGAAGTAGTGACATACTATCTTGAAAAGGGAGGACAGTTATTTAAGGATGATGAAAATGCGTTTGGACCCTGAAATGCAGAGTTTAACATATCGAGTTACATGTGTTTTGATTTTTATCAGATTGTTATATACAGAGGAAACTTGGGACTATTTTATGCTGGAGCATGAACACTGCAAGACTGTAAGAGCCGCATCACACTTGATGGTGAGCATGCTCAGTGTGAGTGTACCAATACATGACCAGTACCTGATGTGAGTAAAGATTTGTGCTTCTAAACCTACAAGCCTTTCTTAAAGTTTTTTAAGACCTCCGATTGTACAACTGAGGACATAACACAGATTACACAGAGGCAGTTCTTCAACAAAGGGATCACCAAAATAACATAGGAAATAAGAGAAAGATGAGGCTACCTTAATTCTGTTTTCCAATGGATATTCACATATCTATTGGTCTTAGTTTTGAATGAACTCAAATATTTAGCTTCCACATTTTCTTGGGGGTAGAGAATTCCAAAGATTTACCACTTAATGAAGACATTTCTACTCATCTCAGATCGAGACAGCCTGCTTTATTCTGAGTATGTATCCCTGGTTCTAGGCTCTCGAGGCATGGGAAAATCCTTTCCCCATATCTTTTTTGCTCTGTAGGAAATTTATGTTTCAATTAAATCTCCTCTATTTCTTTGAAACTCAAGAGAACATGGGCCTAGCCGACTTGATCTTTCCTCTCATGGCAAGCCTGTTATCCCTGGATGCAGTTGAATGAATCTTCACTGTACTCCCTCCGTGTATCACTTCACTGGAATCCAAAACTCCTGGAGCAGATTCGCCTAGGCCCTACAAAACTGCAGTAATTTTGGCATGATTCTTATACCTTCTATAAAGATAAACATTCAGTAATTATTTGACTTCTTTGCCACTTCCTTATTCCCTGTTATGAAATCTCTCCTCATCAAAGGAGCCACATTTAACCTTATTGGCTTTTTGTTTTTTTTACATTCTTTTAGGAGATCTTGCATTCTGTTTTTACTTACATATTTTATCTTGTCTTCTTTAAGATCAATTTATTGGGTTTACTGCGCTCCATAACATTCCCAATTCACAGGTCTCCTGCTATTTCTGACAGTTTATAAAACTCCCTGGTCTGCTCTTCCTTACCCATCCATCTTTCACCTCTGTGATCGAAAAGTGCAAAACTTATCCTTACATCTCCTCCCTTGTCTCCATCCTGGGCCAAAAACAGACCTTCCAGGTGAGGCAGAGCATTGTCCAACCTAATCTGCTTCATTTAGTGTATTTGGTGTGGTACTCTTTACATCATCCACTTTGGGAGAAAAAAAATACACTGAGTACATTTTAAGTGCTGAAAAATGAGAAGGTGTCAGTTTTTAGAGGGATTTGTTTGCCCTTGTAAATTGAAAGTTAGAAGCAATTAGGAAGGCAAACAAGATGAGGGTCTTCATTGCAGGAAGATTGAAACATAAGAAATGTTTCTCTATTTAGACAAGGACCTGGAAAGACCACATCATATTGTGTCCAGATCTGGAGAAATATTTTTGAAATCCAGAATAAGGGATTATTGTATGAAAAGGCACTGTCTTATTGAATGGTAGAACAGACATGAGGGCTTAATAGTTTAATCATGCTATTTAACATATATTGTTACCTATCTTAGAGTTGAACTGCTCTACTATTAAAGTTGGTGTCAGCTGTCAGATGGATGCATGAACACCTGCTGAAGGCACATTATCACAGTTAGGGTTTGTGGCTGTCTTCACTAACCTTGACGAGATGAGAGTGATAAATTAACATTTCAACAATGGGGCTAGGTCTGGTCTATCTCATCTCTGTTTTTTTTTTAATCAGTCCTAGTACATCTCAATGTGGTTTGATCTTGGTCTGTGGTGTTTGTGTCCTGTTGAAATTCCAAAAGGTGAGCATCTATGGATTTGGCAGGCATTCCCATCCATTTGCCAGTAGCTGTACCCTGGAGCTACATTTGAGGTGTGCTGTGTTGCACAGAAATGTTTTGATTCAATTAGTAGTTCCTCTTTAAGAGCTGGAGGCTTGGTATCAGCTGTAACTAGCTGATTCCCAAGGTATGAAACGTATTCAGTAAGTCCGCATAATGTGAGATTCAAGTCTGCACATTTTTTTGAGCACCTTAGCCTCTCTTGCCATTTCAGGCAATGAATTCCAGTAAAATAAAATTTTCTTAATTCCTGACCAATTTTGCTACTTAACAAATTTATATTCTCTTGCCACTGACATTGCAACTAAAGGAAATGAGTCCTTTGCATTTATCCTATTAAAACTTGTGATTTTATGCACATCAATTAAATCTCCCCATTTATGTAAAAATAACAGCTTCCATCTTTTTACTCCTTGCTGTGACCATTGTAGACCAATTGTAATGCGATAAAATTCATCCGTGCCTTAATATCTGAAATATTACATTTCAAATAAATGTGTATCAATAGCTTTGCTAAAAGTTCATTAGATTGGGATTAAAAGAACTATGCTCTTATTGTTGTTGCCTGAAAAAGGGTAGAGTTATAAACCTTCACTGCATTTTAAAAGAATTTGTGTTTTTGAAAAAAATGTAACCTGCAATAAGTTTCCTTCTTTCTCAAAATAATTTTTCTGTGATTTTATGCTGTGAATGTTTTGCTTTCCTTAAATAATGCCTGGATGTTAAGGGTACCATGTGGATTCTTCAAAGAAGTGAAGCACTCTATACACCCAAAATGTGATTTTTAAAAAAATCGAAATTTAATGATTGCAGTTCTGTTAAGTAACTGAGAGCACATTAGTCCTGTGTTCTGGATTTCCTTGTGTGATATGTCACATACAACCATATGTTACTTGTAACAAATGTTTCCTGTTTTTGCTAACATTTGTCATTTTGTTAATGGTAGAGTGAACAGAATGCACTTATTATTTGCTGTTTGGAACAAAATATATTATTTCCTGCCATTTTTATTTGCATTTTGTTGAATTTACTAGATATCCTAAATTGCATTTAAGTTCAGGTTTATTATCATCTGACTGTACATTTACAACCAAACAAAACAGCATTTTTTCAGACCAAGATGTACACACATACACATATCATACATTTCTCACACAGCACATAATAATCACATACATACATAAAAATATAATATAAATTAAATATGTATAAATATTCTGAATAATTTGTTCTGTTTTATTTACAAGAGACCCAAGGTTAGGGCATACAATTTATCAATAGCACAGCTTGCGGGAAGAAGCTATTTTCCAGCCTGGCAGTCCTGATTTTGATATTCCTATACTTCCTTTCTGATGGTAGTAGGTCAAAGATCCTGTGTGATGGATGGTAGGGATGTTCAACAATTCTTTGAGCCCTTTTGAAGCAATGCTCTGGGTAAATGCCAATAGAGAATATGGGATGGCAGTGATCTTCTTGACTGTTTTGACGTATTGACTTCCAGTCTGATGCTTTGCAGCTACCATACCATGACAAAGCTGACAACCATTGATGTATAGTGGAGAATGGTCAACCTTCATCCTCCTGATGTCCACAATCATCTCCTTTATCTTGTCCATGTGGTCACTTGGGTTGTTTGTCTCACACTATCTGATGATCCTCCCAACCTCCTCTCTGTAAGCAGACTCATCATTAAGTAAGCTAGAGATACAATTTGAAGTAATGTGTTTTGCCCATCTTATGATTGTTTCTTTTCATAATGTGATTAATATTTTCATCCAGAAACAATCAAATACATTTCAAAGGATACTCGGTGCCACAACATTAATCTACATGCCAAATGAGCTGTTTCCATTTCTCCCTTTACTCATTCATTACTCCAGGACAACTGACTACCATGGCTGCTTGTCCAGGGGGTAAAGCACGAAAGTCTGCAGATGCTGTGATCAGGGGTTGTGATGCAAAGTCACCTACAGCTTTGCTAGTACAGTTATGCCCCCTACAGTCAGATCCAAAGCAGTGTGTGGTCAAAGGAAGTAACTTTGGTAAGTTAAAAAGGTACCAGGTAACTCATTCATTACAAACAGTTTGTGACCTCTTTTGACCAAATCGAAATTGAAAATAATTACAGAGCTAAAAGAATTGGTGGTGTGGTTATCTATGAGAATTGTTTCTAGTTTCTATCAATTGTTAGTGCTAGCAGTTTCTATCTGAAACTACTTTTTCTTCATGACCCTTGCATTGGTAGATTCAGAACAGCAGAATGTGATTTAGAGGTTTGGAAATTAATGCTACAGTGATGCTATTATGTCCATCAATGTGCAATAACATTTTAGCTACAAGAATAAAGTGAATGAAATTGGCTTGAAACTGATTTTATTGGGAAATATGCTATTTACACATGGGTCCTGTGATTAATTAATAAACTAGAAGAAATATTTGGAAATAATGTGAATGGTACCACAGAACTCATTGTGATTGGAATGTTTTTAAAAAAAATAACTTAGTTTGTTCTTAGACTATGGTTCAATTTAAGGCAATGAATTAAAATGCCTAAAAAATTCCACTATGTTATCTTTGGCTTGGGTTCGCGGACGAAGATTTATGGAGGGGTAATGTCCACGTCAGCTGCAGGCTCGTTTGTGGCTGACAAGTCCGATGCGGGACAGGCAGACACGGTTGCAGCGGTTGCAAGGGAAAATTGGTTGGTTGGGGTTGGGTGTTGGGTTTTTCCTCCTTTGTCTTTTGACAGTGAGGTGGGCTCTGCGGTCTTCTTCAAAGGAGATTGCTGCCCGCCGAACTGTGAGGTGCCAAGATGCACGGTTTGAGGCGATATCAGCCCACTGGCGATGGTCAATGTGGCAGGCACCAAGAGCTTTCTTTAGGCAGTCCTTGTATAAAGTGCTATTAATTATACTGGACAATGAAGATTTTGCTTCCTGAACACTTTTGGGTGTAATTTTATGGATTTTAGGCCACTGATCATGAAAATCACCTTAAACATTTCCTTTCACATACCAACTTTTAGATATAACATTTTTTGTGATTTCCGATCGTATTTTAAATCTACTTCAAGCAATCAAAATCATGAAAATTCATTTTCTGTATTCACACTTGGACTTCTTCCCTGCTGATCATGGTGCAGTCAGAGACGAACATGGTGAAAGGTTTCACCAGGACATTGCATCCATCAGGGCAACTGGAATCCATCAATGCTGGTCAGTTATTGTTGGACACTCACACAAGAGGCATCAGATGCTGAGTACAAATGAAAATCAGTGACAAAACCTTTTTAGGTCAGTTGAACTAACAATGTTTCAGCATCATTATGAGATTAAGCATACTAATTTCAATAAAAGTTAATTTAATGTTTCTCCAACTTCCTACATGATAAAGCAAATCTGAAATTATCTTTGTATTCATGTTGAAGTTGCCTATTATAATCTCCAATTTATTTTTCAGGAAAGAAAACTGTTGTCCAATGTTATCTGTTGCACATTTATTTTTGCTTATGGAGGGCACAGGTTGAAATTGGTGAGTCTCGAACCAAATTCTAATTCTGGGATTGGGAGAGAGAGAGAGAGAGAGAGAGAGAGAGAGAGAGAAGGCCTGATCAAATCAGGGCTTGGTTAGCTGAAGTTTGGGGCTTGTGACAGTAACGGTAAGTGGTACCAGAGGTTGGAGTCACCGAGAGCCTTGTGTAGAGTTGCTTGAAGGCTTAAGCCTGTTGTGGGAGAAAGTTGGCAATTGGAGCCTGAGGGGATGAGAAGGACTGGTAAGATAGCATGGGGAGAGGATAGCCAAAGATAGTGGTAGATGTAAAGACTTTGAGGCCTGAGGAGAGATGTTAGGGCTGAAGATAGATTAAAGGGGACCTACCTGTGATGGGTTTCCATTGTTGGGATGGGATCTGTTTATTAGGCATCCTAAGAAAGGCACAAAGATCAGTGTGAACAGAACCATTATACTGACCACCCTAAGGTACAGCTCTGAATCGTGGGTCACCTACCGTCACCACCGACAACTCCTTGAGCATTTCGAACAACGCTGCCTCTGTTCCATCCTCAACATCCACTGGAGTGACCGTCACTAACATTGAAGTCCTCAAACAGGAGGAGATTACCATAATTGAGACCATGCTGATGAAGATGCAGCTAGGATGGAAGATAATTGCCTGCCCAAGATTGTACTGTATGGCAAACTCCACTGGCTACCATGACAGAGGGGGTCCAAAAAAGAGGTACAAGGACTCTCTGAAGAAATCCCTTGGTGCCTGTCACATTGTCAGTGGTCTGCTCTAGCTTCCGATCGCATGGCCTGGAGACACACTATTCATCAGCTTGCCTCCTCCTTCGAGAACATATGCAGGGCTGGCCTGAGGACAAAAGGAGACAGAGGAAGAATTTTCCTTGCAGCCGCTGCGGCCAGGCATGTCTGTCCCACATTGGCCTCGTCAGGCACGAGTGAGCTTGCAGCAGACCTGGACAGCCTCCTTCCTAAATCTTTGTTCGCGAAGTCAAGCCATCCTTGAGAAGCTTGTAACAGAAAGAATAAATGATTTGCTGTAATTTTTTTCTACACTTTTACTTTCCTACATTACTGTGTGCAAAGGAATGAAGCATTTATAATTTTATGTTTGTTTTGTCGATTCACTCCCTCATTTCCATTTTGTTAAAATGTCTAACTGATTGAGTTTAACTGGTTCAGGGATGTGAACCAGTCCAACCTATGACAGATTAACAGATGTTTCAAAATGTAGGACCAAACAACTAGTACTATTTCCAGTGTGATCATGAAACATTCCACTGGAGAGGTGAAAAAGAGGTTATAATATTTAAATTGTTTTTTTCTTTCAATTTTGGGATCCATTTGAACTTGATGGGCAAGAACTCTATTTCCCAGGATCTTTAAATGCCAGCAGCTGAAGTGTGATTGTAGTTGCCAGATCCAGCTGTTTGAGTGCTTTTCTCATCTAGTTTATTGGCCAGGACATGTGGGTGATACTGCTTTATATGGCAAATCTATCGTAATTCTTCATTCTCTGCAATCTTCTGGTCTCTCTTGTAATTTCATCGCCTTTTGCAATATTCTCCTCCGTTCCTCATATTTCTGCTTTATTCTCCCCCCCCCCCCCCCCCTTTCTAACAATCATTGCTCGGTATTGCCAATCTATTGGTCACTTTTAAACCCTCTCCAGCTGCCAGGAATGAAAAATACTCTAATTAAACTGGCTGAATTTCAACATCTTCCAAATATTTCATGGTTTCCTAGTCACATTCTGCCATTATCTCTGAGGAAAATAAGAAATGAAACTTTCAGGGAATATTTTTAAAGTTGTTCATATAGTTATTTTGATATCATTTAAATAGCGCTTGGTATTTGCAAAATTATTTGGAAATATTTTATTTCATTATTGCTTGCTCCGCATTCCCTGTCGGATTCTTCTTGTGCATGTATCTTTCTTGGAAAATTGTAGAGTGGGGTTTGATTATCTTATCATAGGATATAATGATGTTTTCTAATCAGACTTCCTCTGTTTTTCAAACTGTATGTTCTAAAGGCTTAATTTATTATTCTGTTCATCTAGAAGAACTGTAAATAATTGATTACAAATTAAATTAACATTTATAGTTTGCTATTAAAGATGTCTGGTGATAATTCACATTGTGTTTGCCTTTAAGGTAGTGAATTGTTCTGACATTGAGGACATAGAAAATGACAAAGAATCTTCAGCTCCTCGTGGCTGCTGATTAATAAGCTCCACCATCTTGGGTGCACACCTCCCGATGCAGGATTTCAGCTAAAACCACAGTTGGCTCCCTTGATGGGCCATTCAAGGCCCACGTGGAGCCAACAGCAGTCGACTGGGCGGCTGGATTCTGCATCTCCGCTCCCTCACTCCCTGTGGGTCCGCACCAGTACTGCTACAGTGCTATTGTGGGTCCAGCAGTGCCGCCATGTTTGTCATCTGTATCAATGATCTGGATGATAGTGTGCTAATTGGATCTGCAGATCCGCAGATGACCCTAAGATTGGACACTGAAGAACATTTTCAAAGCTTGCAGAACGATCTGCACCAATTGGAAAAATGGGCTGAAAAATGGCAGATGGAATTTAATGCAGACATGTGTGAGGTGTTACATTTTGGAAGGACATACCAAGAAAGGTAAATATTAGAGCACTGAGGAGTGCGGTAGAACTGAGGGATCGGAGGAATACAGATGCAAGTGGTGTCACAAGTGGATAGGGTTGTAAGGAGAGCTTTTGGCATATTGGCCTTCATAAATCAAAATATCCAGTATTGGAGTTTGGATGTTATGGTTAAGTTGTATAATATATTGGTGAAGCCAAATTTGGAGTATTGTGTGCAGTTTTGGTCACCTAACTTGATATCGATAAGATTGAAAGAGTGCGGAGAAGATTTACTAGGATGTTGCCTGGTTAGGACTTTATTCTTTGGAGCATAGAAGAATGAAGAGAAATTTGATAGAGGTATTTGCAATTATGAGGGGCTGAAACAGAGTAAATGTAGGTCGGCTTTTTCACTGAGGGTAGGTGAGATACAAACCAGGGGACATGGGATAAGAGTGAAAAGGGAAAAAGTTCCGGGGAAACATTAGGGGGAACTTCTTCACACAGAGGGTGGTGGAAGTGTGGAATGAGCTGCCAACTGTGGTCTTAATTTGATCATTTAAGGAGAATGTGGACAGGTAAGGGTATAGAGGGCTATGGACTGCTTGGAGATCAGTGGGATTAGGCAGAATAATAGTTTGGCACAGGCGAGAAGGCCTGAACCTGTGCTGTAATGGTCAATGGTTCTAATTCCATGAGTACAAATATACTGTATTAATTTTTAATTTGAACATACAGCACGGTAACAGGCCATTTCAGCTCATGAGTCCGTGCTGCCCAATTTACATCCAGTACGTTTCGAACGGTGGGATGAAACCAGAACCCCTAGGGAAAACCCACACAGACAAAGGGAGACCATACCAACTCTTTACAGATGGCATGGGATTCGATTCCCAGTCCCGATCACTGGCACTGTAAAGGCGTGGCGCTAACCGCTACACCAACCCTGCTGTCCCAATAATCGATCACAAACTGTTTTCGTGTATTTGCTTGTAAATTCTTCCCTTTAAAATGCTTGCCTTTGAGACCCTCTATTTGCAATTATTTCAAAATAAAATGTATTTTTCAATGGCAGAATGTATTTTGTGTGATCTTTGGTATTTAATTGCAAATTATCCACAATAAGAATAATGATGACTGCTAGCTTGGGACAGTCCCTGCTGTGCCACAGTTGTTTCAGAATGGACTGTTCTGCACTGGTACAGCTCATTAAACTACAGCTGGGCAGATAAGTAGCAAAACAGCAGACCTGAATAGTGAATATGCTTACTGTCTCAGGAATTTGGCAATGTTATAGGTGGGGCATTTATGATGTAAGCCTTGTTTCATGTACTGATTTTATACTTTTTCAAAACAGGAATCAAAATGCTTATCAATTACACTGGATTTATGCATTTTTGTGTTGAGAATTTTTTGCTATTTAGACCTTTGATAATTGCAGTTTTTTCCTGTTGGTACAAGAGTAATTAATTGAGTGAAATAACTTTTCCAGAATGGTAAGTGGCGTCATGGCAGAAATTTAATGTCTTTGTCTAGCGGTGGCCTTTTCTCTTGAACTATGGTTGTCTATGGCATGCTAGGGTCCTATAACAGTCTAAGTTAGTGGTTCGCAACCTTTTTCTTTCCACTCACAGACCACTTTAAGTCATCCCTATGCCATAGGTGCTCTGTGATGAGTAAGGGGATGGCTTAAGGTGGTCTGTGGGTGGAAAGAAAAAGTTGGAAAACCAACTGTTTTAATCGTACCTCATTGACTTGTTATATGCACGGTTTCATAACTCCAAAGGAAACAGGCCAATGGCAATTTTTCTGAAGCAAAATATTTCAGTAACATTTGGGTCTAGAGCAGTGATTCTCAACCTTCCCTTCCCACCCACAGGCCACCTTAAGCAATCCCTTACTCATCACAGAGCCCTGATGGCATAGGGATGGTATGTGAGTGGAAAGAAAAAGGCTGAGAATCACTGGTCTAAGTAATAAATACATGAATTTGGCCAATTGCTTTGAAGGAATCATATATTCCCAAGTCAAGGAGCTGAGTGATTTGGAATGTGATTTGGAGGCTTTTCCTCCATCTACAAGGGATGTTAGAAGCATGATGGAATTTTGAAAATTGCCTGGATGAGTGCTCTGCCAACTACTCTTAAGATCCTTTACTCCATTCAGGACAAAGCCATCCAGATTTGGGTTATAAAATGCACTGCAGTTATCATACAAACTATTCCGACAATATCTTTCAATCCTACAATCTCTACCACCAAGACAGTTAAGGACAATAGGTGCACGGGCACGACACCACCTGTAGGTTGGTGCTCTCTTGGTCGCATTTAATCCTGACTTGTAAGTGTACCTCTGGTCCTTCATCATAGTTTGTCTAGATCCTGGAATTCCTTAACCCACAGTACTCTTTAGATGGACTAACAGTGGTTTAAGAAGGCAGCTCAACACCATCTTTTCACAGGAAGATAGGAATGGGTAATAAATGCTGGCCTTGTCAGTAGCTGAAAATGAATTACAAAAAAAAATGGCATTCTCATGTCTACTGTCCTTGAGTTCCTGGTTGTCTTATGGGAAGCGCTGTCAAAGAAATTCTTTGGCATGTTGCTTGCAGAAAATATGGTACCTAATTCCATTACAGCTGTGTTCATGAGTGGTATGGGGCACTTGTTATGAATTGGGATATGATCTTCACAGTATCTATGTGATCCCTCCCCCTCATCGATGTGATCTCCTGGAATCATTGTCTGAAGAGGGCACGCAAAATCATTGAGGACCCTTCTTTCAGCTGCTCCAGTCAGGGAAGAGATTCAGCACCACCAGGCTGAGGAACAGCTTTATCCCATGGGCAGTGAGAATGCTGAACAATCAAAGGAACTGCTCACACTCACCATCCGAGATACTCATTTGTACAAAACTCTATTTATTTGCATTGATGAACTGCTTGTACAATCAGATGAAAATAAATTTGACTTGACCTGAACATTATTCACTGTAACAATGCTCTTAGGATTTCATTCCTGCGATTGCTCTTAAGAGCAACCTTCTGTGGGTTAATTAAAAAAAAATTTTTGGCTTGGACCTGTGGGCTGACATAGTTACAGTGGCTCAAGTCCCTCTATTTTTCTTCATCTTGTTAATAAGGGGGGGGGGGGGGGTCCAAGCCATGCCTGAAATGCCCTTGATTTGCTCCCATCTTTCTGAATATTTGGATTGATGTGCAGACATCACTTCATGTATCTTCTTTAACTGGTGCCAGCCACTCATCACATGTTGGATGACATGAAGCTCTGACAGCACATGATCAGAAATTAAATATTTTCTGCTATTACCAAATATATGTATATAATAGTTGATACTGTGTTAAAGTCAACCTCCGAATTTTGGCCCAGAAGTTTGGTATTTTCCATATATTGTGTGTAAGGCAACCTCCCCATATTTTTGGCCATGACCGCCTGCTCACTGGAGCTAACGACACCCTGACTGTGGTTTCAGCCTGCCCACCCAGCGTAGCTCCCGATGCCTCGATTGTGGACTCTCGCTTAGGCTTAGGATGTCTGCCCACCGGAGCTTCTGATGCCTTGACTGTGGGCTCTCACGTAGGCCCCAGCCACCCACCCATCTGAGCTCCCGGCCTCCCCGAATGCAGTCTTACCACCTGATACTGGCTGGCCACCCTCCTATCCAAGTGCCCCACACCTCAAATCATGGAGGTAAGACTGAATTTACCACAGGTCCAAGCCAAAATTTTAAAAAAATGAACCCACTGAAGATCAATCACAGGAATGAAATGTTGCATACTTGCTGATTGATAAATACAAATAGATGACCTGTAATTGAGACAAAAATTTAGATGTTGTGCGGATACCAATCAAGGTATCATCGCACTTCTGATGCATCTTTTGGAGTGTGGAAAGACTTTGGTGAGCCAGGAAGTGAATCACAGATCAGAAATCCCTGTTTCTGCCCTGATCGCGTCGTCAAGGAATACACTATTCTTTTGGTCAGTCATGACCCCTGTGATGTTGTTGATGGTGGTGGATTAGATGACAACCGTGCTGTTGAGTATCGTTAGAAAATGATTCCTCATCGCTGGAAATGATCATTGCCCTGTGAGACTTATTTTCTTTTTCCATTTTGTAGAGACGCTTGTAACACAAGCTCTTGGAAATGGAACTGTGAACATTCCTACTTTCAATACACAGTAAAGCCCCTGTTATGCAGAATTCAAGCCACTGGGATCCTCAAACAACCAGCAAAAATATCATGGAAAATGAATAGGTAAAAAATACGAAAGTTTAAAATTGGCATTAGTTTGCCAGTCCAAACAATGCACAATCTCAAGCAACCGGAAAATTCACTTATCTGGCATACCTGCTGGATACCTGGGGTTTTACTATGATCGAAGGAAGCAGTTGAAAATTGTTGCACCTGAGATGAAGGCAGAAGCACAGGTGTACTGAGGCTGAGATCAGAATCACAATTTATTGTCATGAACAAGTCATAACATTCGTTGTTTTGTGGCAGCCTCACAGTGCAAACATTCATATAAATCACCCTACAACAATAAATTTTTAAAAATGTAAGGCAGTATCTTAGGTTCATTGATTATTCAGGAATCTGATGCCAGCAGGGAAGAAGCTGTCCTTGTGCCGTTAAGTGCTCCGTCCTTCAAATTCTTGGGTGTCAACATCTCCGAGGATCTGTCCTGGAGCCTCCATGTCGATGCAATCACACAGAAGGCTCACCAGTGGCTATACTTTGTGAGGTGTCTGAGGAGATTCGTATGCCACTGAAAACTCTCTAAAACTTCTACAGGTGGAGAGCATTCTGGTTGGTTGCATCACTGTCTGGTATGGAGGCACCCACTCTCAGGAGAAGAAATAAAACTCCAGAGGGTTGTTAACTCGGCCTGCGACATCACAGGCACCAGGCTTCATTCTATCGAGGACACCTATAAGAGGTAATGTCTTAAAAAAAATGCCTCTATCCTCAAAGACCCCCACCACCCAGGCCATGCCCTCTTCACTCTGCTACCATTGGGAAAAAGGTACAGGAGCCTAAAGACGAGCACTCAGCGGCACCAGGACAGTTTCTTCAGATTCCTGAATAATCAATGAACCAAAGACACTCTCTTACTTTTTGTGCACTATTTTTAATTTTTTTAAAATTTATAGTAACGCTGTAAGATGGTTAAAATATGAATGTTTACACTATGGATGCTGCTGCAAGACACCGAAAATTTCATGTCTTGTTCATGACAACAAATTCTAATTCTATTCTAGAGTTTTAGATAAGCTGTAAAAATGCTTGCATCAACCCACTGAGTTAATGCTGACTGGTAGTCATATGACACTAATCCCGGTTCGTAAATCATATTTGACAGTCGCAGGTAACTTTCTGACTTTTATGCCTTTAGAAGTTCATCTGTGATCTAGATTGAAAAGCAAATCGAGGTTTCCATCAAAAGAGTTAAGTTGGAGGAGTGCCCTCAAGCTACTCAGACAAGATAACAACATGGTGATGGTCATAGAGTGCGCATTATCATTTGTGTTGATGCTGACCCCCTGCCTATGCTTAATACAGGTATCATCAAGACGTATCATCACATAAAGGTGCCCACCAGTCCAATGACTTGATTTAAAATGAGGTTATGCAAGTTGACTAACACATCTGGTTTATAGCATTTAGACCTGTCCAATTAATTCTTAAAGGAGTTAATTCTCAGACAATGGAAAATATGAAACAAGAAATGGGCACTTAGTTAAATAAGTCCACAGCTTTCATACAGAGTTTAACATAGACTCTGGCCTGCTCCAGTGGGGAGTCATCTTTAATCCCCATGATTCAAGTTCAGTTTTCTTTTTTAATCATCGACTGTACACATACACCATTTCTCCTGACCATAGCACACACACATACATAATATAATCATATATACAGTATATACAAAGATATAATATACATTTATCAGTGTTTTTCGATCATCGAGAAGCCAAACTCTATTGTAAATAGGGTTGCAATTAACGTGGAAAGCTTAAGAAGATAAAATGGAAGGAATTCCAATATTTTGGAGGTTTGTAAAGTTGGAAGGGATTGCAGATATGAGGAGGGTCAATGTTCTGAAAACAGGCAAGATTCTTGCAATCAAGGTGTTGATTAGCCAGGAGCTAATGTTGGCAAGGGCATGTGAGTAGTGTCCTGGTTGCCTGCATTTACACTGACAATACAGACTCAGAATTTATTGTCGTAAACATGCTATAACATTTAATTAAAAAATAAATAAATTAATGCCAAAATAAGAGAAAGTGAGGTAGTGTCTGTGGTTCATTGGCTACCATGACAGTTAAGCCTCGTGCAATCAGGCAAGGATGCTTATGAAACAGAAAATCAGATTATTTCCGAGCGACCTTGACCATCTCTGTCATAAAAAGGTGCAATATAATGACAGTCATATTCTTCTCTCAGCTATGTGTTAGCAACATCTTATTGTATTGCACTGAAGTTGTTGCTTTGGTAACCAGATTTACAAGTTTAATTTTTAAAATCCATATTTTGACACAATTCACTTTCTTTCGTGAGTACTTGTGACATGACATAAACCATAGCATGTATTTTAATTACAATGGACAATTTTATATTAACTGAAAGCAAAGTGTTAGAAAGAGGAATTTGCAGTTAAAAGCATTGTTGCTAAGATTTTTGCATCTCTTTTAGTTCATACTACTAAACTCTGCAGTTTTTCTTTAAACACAGAGTTATCAGCTAGTCACAGATGGTTCAAGCTTATAATTGAAGCAAAGAAGCTGAAAGCCAAAGAGAAGACCACATGAGTTTCAGTTAAGTGTACCACAAAGATGTCTATGTGATATGGGCTTTCCCACTCCAAGCAGTTTAGATGTGGGTTGAAATGACAGTTGCCACAGGTGGGCGAAGGTATAGCATGTGCGGTAAGAATTACCTCAAGTTAAGGATGCTTTACTGTGATTGGATAATTTCTAGGCCATTCGAAAAAATTGCATCCAACAATTTCAGGTGCTCACTGTTCAGCGTGTTAAAGCTCAGCATTTTCTTTCTGAGCAAGATTAGTTTTTGTTTTGCCAAAGCCGTTCCTTGTGTCAAGCGAAGCCATCTAAAATATTAACATAGATCCTTTTCAAATTAAAATCTTCAACTTTATTATAGGCTCAAAGTAGCATCCATATGATTGTGGGATTTGATATTTTCATTTAGACATACAGCCCACGAGCCCATGCCTCCCAATGACACGTAATTAACTTATAATCCCCAGTATGCTTCAAGCAGTGGGAGGAAACCAGAGCTCCCAGGGAAAACCCATGCAGAAACGAAGAGAATGTACAAACTCCCTGCAGACAGTGCAGGATTCATTCCCTGGTCCCAGTTGCTGGCATTGTAACAGTATTGTGCTAACCGCTGCGCCATCTGTGCTGCCCTAATAGGAACGATGTGGGCACATTTCTTGGGATATCAGAGCAATGTTCTTAAAATACCCACAACAAAGACTGGATCGGGGCAGTATGTTTGAATTTATTGAGAAGTTTAAGAAAGGAATCTTAGTTACAGAGTTGCTGAAAATTTATGTCATAACCCCATCTAATTTCCTCTATATCTTCAGTGCTAATATTTCTAGATCATTTTACAAATGGGATGAAAGTGTCACTGTGCAATGATCTTCAAGGACAGCCATTTTGGGGGTAATTTAAACCAAGCCTGAAGCTCCAGAGGGCAATCCAATAATTTTGCAGTAACGTTTAAGCAAGTTGGAATCATAAACCAGATGGAAAAGGTTGTAAAGAAGTTTATATATTCAAATTTTGTTCAGAAAGGATATGAGGAAATTGTTGGGAAGAATATCACAAAGGCTGTGTCATTTTGCTAAACCTGTTATAAACAATACCCGAGTGCCTGTTGCAGAGCATAGAAATTCTTAAATGCTGTGATGTGTTAGGTATCCAGAGATGGCTTATTGTTGGCTTTTGTCAAATCTTGGAAGCAGCAGTGACCAGGAAGGATAAATTCAGAGAAAGGAAGGCAAGCATAAACCAGGAATGTACTTTGCAAATATTGTTTGCCTCTTAGCAGTCCTGAACAAGGATGGAAAAATAGGCTGAAAAATGGCAGCTGGAATTTAATGCAGACAAGTGTGAGGTGTTGCATTTCAGAAAGATAAACAAAGAAAGGACCTACACGATGAATAGGTCACCGAGAAGTGTGGTAGAACAGAGGGGTCTGGGAATACAGATTCATAATGCCCTGAAAGTGATGTCACAGATGGATAAGGTTGTAAAGAGATATTGGCCTTCATAATCAAAGTATTGAATATATGAGTTGGGATGTTATGGTAAAGTTGTATAAGACATTGGTGAGACCAAGTTTGGAGTATTGTGTGCAGTTTTGGTTACCTAACTACATGAAATATATCAATAAGTTTGAAAGAGTGCAGAGAAGATTTACAAGAATGTTGCCCGAACTTTAGGAACTGAGTTGCAGATATCTTTGTTTCAATAAAATTAAGCATTTACTTGAATGATCTTGTTAGTCAAATCCTAAATGAAGCATGTCTTAAAATGTGACTCACTACAGTAAAATTCCAGTCATCTGGAATTCAAGCAACCAGCAAAAAAAAAAGTCATGGAAAATAAATGGGTAAACAATACGAAAGTTTAAAATTGGCACGCCTCACTGTTAGTTCTCCATTCATGCAACACACAGTCTCAAGCAATCAGGAAATTTACTTATCCGGCATCTACCAATGGTCATAGGTGCCAGATACCAGGGATTTTACTGTGTAACCCAAAACTGCTGAAAAGGCACACATAATTTTTTGCTACCTTCCCTCCTTTCCTTTAACTGAACATCTTCTGCATTTTGTTGCTTATTTGCATCATATAACCAAAATAAATCCTATTTTTTGAGAATAAAGGCCTTACTGGAACAAAATAAGAATAACTAAAGGGAACTTTGTGAACATTAATCTCTGAGAGAGAAAAGCCGGAGCAAAGGATGGTTGATATTGACATTCATGATGGCCACAGAGCAATTATATTCAGTACTGAAATATTAAGTAATCACATTATTGGTACCTGCAATTTTGTTTTCTTGGCATGTGAAGCACTTTCAATAAGTGTGTGTACCAGTAATTCAAATTTATGATTTTTTTTAACAGGCTGGTTTTTATTTAATAAAGTCAACATTGCAAATACAGATGCAAATATGTTCTGAAAGTATCCTGATGGGGTTTTGATTAAAAGTTGCAGTGCTGTTTTTCCATAGCTCAGGAGTTTTAGTTTTACATTTCCAAATTCAACTTGACATTGACTATATTACATTTAGAAGACATTATAATGTCAGTATTGTTTCTTATGATAACATTTCCTAACATTTTCCTTGAGCCTTTCTTTTGCCCATCTGCACCTAAACCTCCCATTTTCCCCTCCACCATTTGATTGGGAAGAGCATTTTTCTGATCAGTGAAGTCACAAATTGAACATGATGAACTGAATCATCTTGGTTATTAATGCGACATCCTCCATCTAGTGGCTGAGAAGAGCACTGACAAAACTCTTCAACTTTCAGAAGTTAAATTAATGTTGCATTCAGATCCTTAGTAATTATTTTTAAACTTCTAATTTTGTACATTAGTTCATAAAAATATCCATTATACAAAGAATTTTTCTTTTTTTTGTAACCTTGACTATCCCTTGCGACGCTGCCTGTCATCATTGATGGTCAAGACAGTTGTTCATGGTGATTTCCTTTAACACTTCCACTGCTCTCCATATGGCATTACACCTTCTTGCTTCCATTCAGAGTTACTTTAATGCAAGCATTCTATCATGCCCAATGGCGTATATGTTCACTGTTTATTTTTTTAGCAATAATTTATTTTTTTATGATATAAAGCAACATGGACTCTGCTTTTGTGACAGTTAACGCAGAATCCCAAGGCTCTTACAGCACTTCCCTACAAAATAACTGTAATGTGCTAAAGACTAATGCCAAGTCTTCTTTTCTGGCTTCTTTCTAAACCTCAAATTACTGCTTGACCAGAATGCAAGCTTCCTCAACCACAATCACTACCCTATTACGATTAAGTTATTCCATGTTATTACTCTACTTGTTACTTTTCATGTTTAATTTAAATCCAGGCCTTTAAACCCACAAAATGTCTTATCCCTTAAGCCCTACAGATTTGTGTCTTTTATTGTAATGGTCCAAATGTTAAAACATTTCCAGATTTCACAACAGACTCTGAACTGTTGTCACTTTTACCTACTTCAACTTTACTGGCTTCCATAGTTCTTTAAAATCTTCATGAAAAATTTTCCAAATACCTAATCCTGGTGATTACCACCATTCTTGTGTGTGAACCAGACATGAATTTAATATTATGTTATTCCTTGTTATTTTGACTATGCATTAGAACAAAGGTCAATGAATCCCCAGTATTCAAGATAGTAGCATGCAAATAATGTTTGCATTTCCACGTGCTTAAGATCTGAATGAGGGAGTGCAGATGGAGAGCCTTGAAGAAGGGCTCAGGACCAAAATGTCGGTAATATATCTTTACCTCCCATGGACGCTGTGTGAACAGCTGAGCTCCTGAGCTCTGTGTGTGTCTTTATTAGGATCTGACCACCAAGCCATTACTGGGGCATATGAGAGAATAGGCTTTATGTTCAACATCTTCAAGTTTGAAGTCTTCTATCACTTTGTCCCTGCTCTACTCTAGAATATATGGAATCTTGCCCATTACCTTGGGAGTCATCTCTTGGAAAAGTCAAATGGCAATGATACAATTTATTATCAAATTCAATTGGGCAGCATGGATTTTGGTTAATTTATGAAAAAGGTTATGAAGATCAAAACCTCAGGCCCAGCATGAAAATCATGGAGTACCAGAAGCACTGATTTCTGCCCTTGGAAATGTCTCGGAGAGTTGGGCACCCTACCGTAAGTAACTTGGCACATGAACAATACCACCAACATTGATTTGCTTATCCTTGCTGTGACTTTTGAAGATTACTGCAGAAATTTAATTTTTATTATTTTTATTTTTTTTAAATTTATGACTTTGTCCATCTGGCCATTGAAATCTGTGCCGCCCAATCTACAACCCTTATTTTTAAGTGGATGAGAAGAAACCAGAGTACTCATGGCAAATCCATGCAGATCACATGAAGAGTGGATAAACTCCTGACAGCTCAAATCTGGGTTGCCGGCACTGTAACAGAGTTGCTACACTAACCATGCAGCCTGTGATGTACTCTCCCATTGGCCGTTTCCCAGAACAAGACGGTTTAATTGCATGTCTCTGTTAGGTGGGCTTGTCATTGGGATGCTTGATGCCATACTCCCAAAATAAATGCAAATGAGAGGATATTACTGAGCAGAAAGAGAAACTGACTCAAATGTGTTGAAAACTCACTCTGGGAATCTCTGGCCCATGACATTCCAAATTGTAGCAAGAATTCCATCTATGTGCTGTGCAAGCAAGTAGGTGTGTGCAAATGGGAGAAGGAGCAAACCACCTTGCCACCCTCCTGCCTCACCTATGGAAGAGTCTGTAGTGCTCTCATCCTTTTCAGAATCTATGAATCTGAATTTGAATCAACTCGCTCGCTACCCAAGGGACTGCCTGAGACAACCTCTTCGTCTCTACTGTTATTTGTTCTCTCTCAAACACATCTAAATTATGCCATTTACCTCATTGGCAAACATGCAGCACAGTTTGCATGGAGGTTAGTGTAACACTGTCACAGCGCCAGTGACAGGGGTTCGAATCGGGCTCAGTCAGTAAGGAGTTTGTATGTTCTCTTTGTGCTTGCGTGGGTTCCCCCCAGGTACTCTGCCTTCCTCCCAACCTTTTAAAATGAATCGGGGTTGTAGGTCATACAGATGCAATTAGGCAGCGCAAGCTTGTTGTCTGAAAGGGCCTGTTGCCGTGCTCTATGTCTCAGCAGCCCTGCCTGCTGCCATGGTGGTGACCTTTCCTGTAGGGCCCTTCAGCTTCTGAGCTGTTGGTTTGCTGCCATGGTCACTGTCCTGTAGGGTCATCTCCTTGACTTCTCCTTCCCAACTGGAGGGTGTTCTCCCCATTTCTGATGCCCTGCGCTGGTCCGCTACCCTCCCAGAGCCTACAACCCCTCCTGGCCACTGCCGAGTACATCATGGGCACAGAACCCCATAGTTGGGGTGGTTGAAACCATCGGAGCAGCGCTGTGTCTCTGGTCTGTACCAGGGGCAATGCTGTCATTACAGCAGTTCCAACAACACCAACCTCTATAATTGCATTTTGGTACATGAGGTAATAAATGTGAATTTGAACTGGAGATCACTAGTTGGATATCACAGAGGCTTAGACATAAATATACCGTATGAAAAATAGTGATTCTGTAAAGGTGCCTTCTGATTCTCGCTGAAAACTTTCAATTTACAATGGCATACAGTACAACTCTGAATATCCGAAATCGGATTCTTCGAAATCCTCAGGATATCTGAAAGTCTCAATTATCCGAAATTTTTCGGAGCCGAACTGACTGTGGACCTCGCACCCCCCCCCCCCCGCCCCGGCGCCGGCAGCAGCGGACCTGGGGCCCCCGGGCAGGAGCGGGGCCTCGGTGGGGAAGTGTCGTTGATGGGCGGCGGCCAACATTGTTTTTGGTGAGAATTAAACTTTACTTTAATGCTTTAAAAGCCTTACCCTGTTGCTGCGGAGACGCTTTTACAGGTGATTTGCTGCTCGGCTGTTTCTAAAACGTGACCGGTTCTCCGGAAAGAAAACTCCCGTTTATGTGAAATGGGCCCCGTCCCGACCACTCGGATAATCGGTGTTGTCCTGGAATTTCTCAAACTACACGTTGGTGACCTGTCATTTAATTGTGAATATACTTGTATTTGAAAATTTGGTCTCAAAAATTAAATGATTTAAGTTTAAATCCTAACTGTGATCCAATACCCCTTCTCAAAAAAAATCAAGTATCATGAGCACAAGGCAGTAATTGATCTTTTTTGAAGTCCAGTGGGTTTCATTTCTTGCAGAATTTTAGGGTTTAGACCACACATGTCAAACTCTGGCCCGCGGGCCAAATTTGGCCCGCGATATAATTATATTTGGCCCGCAAGATCATTTCAAAAATGTATTAGAGGTGGCCCGCCCTGCAGCGAGAGCCGATGCTGTTTTTTGGTCATGTCACCCCCACCATCCTCGCCCTTCATTGCACATCCTTCCCCATTGTAACATGAGAAATTGTAACACGAGAAGTGTCGATGTCATCAGCCGGCAAGCCAGTTGGAAGGCTCCCCGCACAACCAGTCACTTCTCCCACCTGTCGAGCGGTGCGGCGGATGGGCGAGCGCCTGTGGTTTCCTGTCGGCGCGATGGGCATGGCAGGCTGCGCACGGCCCCCGGGCAGCACGAGCCCCGCGCAACTGGCACCGGACGGCCCTTCCACAACGCGAGCACACTTCTCCCGGTCGCCACGGCCTTCAGCGCTTGCACCCGTGCGGACACCAGGGATGGCTGGTTCAGCCCTGCACGTGAAGAGAGAGATGGTGGCTGTCCGCAAAGGCTGATCGGCAGCACGCTGGGCCTGAGTGGGTGGGTAAGCAGGGGTGGGCAGAGGGTGTAGGTGAGGAGTAATGGGCAGGGGAGGTTATGGTGGTGCGAGGGGCAGTTAGAGGGAGGGATGAGTAGAAGGAGGGGTGGATAGGGAAGAGGTAAAAGGGGAGGGGCAGGGTGAGTAGGGGAGGGGTGATTAGAGGGTGAGAGATGGGTAGAGGGAGGAACAGGTTGAGGGGAGAGGCAGTAAAGGGGCATGTATAGGATGGGGTGGGTAGAGGCAGAGCGAATGGAGTGAGGGGTGAGTAGAGGTTGGGTAAAAGACTGGTCAGGTAGAGGGATGGTGGGTCGAGGGTGAATAGAGGCCTAGAGCCTGAGGAGTGAGCAGGAAATGCTGAGTCCTGATGCAGGCCAAAATGGACACAGCCTGTGAATGCTGACTACATCTCCACAGGGACCAAATATGTTTCCCTCAGGTCAAGCAAAGGGTGAACTTGAGCTACCTACTCCTGACCTGTAACATTATCCTCCTAAAGTTATATCCTAAAGTTTAACATTACATCTGTTGAAAGAAGAGAAAACATGCAGATGTTGTTGAAAATTTTCAATAAATATTTAGTTCGGCCCTCGACTTAGTCCAAGTTTTTAATTTTGGCCCTCCGTGAATTTGAGTTTGACACCCCTGGTTTAGACTATAAATCTGTAATGTGTTTGACTCTTCGGGAAATGAGGAATATCAGTGACGTTGTGAGTGTGGGGAAGTCACACTGTCCAACAGTGATTATCAACCTTTTCTCTTTTCACTCACATACCACTTGAAGTATTCCCTATGCCATAGGTAGTCTGTGATTAGTAAGTGATTGCTTATTGTATTGTATGTGGGTGGAAAGAAAAAAGTTGAAAGCCACTGTTTTCATTGTACCAAAGTGACTCATTTATGTGCACGGTTTCATAACTCTGAAGGAAATGGGCCAATGACGGTTTTTCTCAAGCAAACTATTTCAGTTACATTTGGGTCGAGAGGAGTGATTCTCAACCTTCCCTTCCCACTCACAGACTGCCTTAAACAATCCGTTACTAATCACAGAACTCCAATGGCATAGGGATTACTTACAGTGGCACGAGAGTGGAAAGAAAAAGGTGGAGAACCACTGATTGGCAACACATTTCCCACGTGTGGCATAACGTCAAGTTTTCAGGTTTAAATCTGATCAGGTTGAAATTGGATCAGGTTTGTTACTGGGATTTATATTTGATCACAAGTAAATGCATGAGGGATTCAATTGATGGTTAAACTCAACTCGTACATTACCAATGTGACAGAGCGACACGTCCTATTACAGTGGACAGTAGAAAATAAACAAAATCCTTCCTTGCCTTCTCAGAACTAGCCCCAAGATCATTTCCTCTAGTATTCTACTAGTCTAATCTAATATTCAGCCTGAAGGCTTCATTATAGAATGAGAGAGCTTTGACTGAAATACATTATCTAACCTCAGTCCCATTTCAATCTACATTCATTTCTTCTCCATAATTGATGTAAAGCTGCAGAAGAAAAATCACAAGGATTCATAATATAAATAGCCTTAGATTTCCTGTTTGAAAGTAAATCTTCTCTCAAAGTCAAAAGACACTGTATATTACCTGCTAAAAATTTTGAGATAAGAGCAAGCTTGGGTAAAGGGCCATCCATTGATTTCGACTACAGTTCTTGCGCAGAAAAGCAGCTCTTTTAAGTTGCACCACATGATGGCAATCTTGTATTATGATGAAGAGTAGAAATAATGCAGATGCTGGAAATCTGAAACAAAAACTGTGCTGGAAATACTCAGCAAGTGATGCAGGATCTATGGAAGAGAATCAATGTGTCAGATCACTTAGCTTTCATCAGAATGTTGTGACGATGAAAGTTTATTGCTACATTGATGCACCCTTTCTTTGTCACTTGCTTACAAATCAGATGCTCTTGATTTAACAGTTGATTCAAGAAATCACAACCTTATTATCCCAAATACATAAAAAATTTACAAGGAACTGGAATAACCAGGTGGAATTATCAAAACTTATAGAACAGAAGGAAGCAACTTGACCTGTTATGACCATGCGTAACATGGAGGACTATACAGTATAGAACACTACAGCACAGAAACAGGCCATTCAGCCCTTCTAATCTCTGCTGTACTATTATTCTGCCTCATCCCGCTAACCTTCACCTAGTCCATATCCCTCCCATCCATGTACCTGCCCACATTTTTCTTAAACGTCAAAAATTAAGCCTGCATTTACTACTTCAGCTGGCAGCTTGTTCCACACACCCACCACTCTGCGAGAAGAAATTCCCCCTAATGCTCCCTTTAAACTTTCCCCTCTCACTCTTGACCCATCCCCTCTAGTTTTTAATCTCAGTTGAAAAAGCTTGCCTGCATTTACACTATCAATAGCCATCATAATTTTGTATACCTCTATCAAATCTCCCTATAATTTATTCATACCCTCCACATTTTTTCTCTGTAAAATCAATGGAAATAAATGTCGTGTTCAACATGCATAGGTTTCTATATTTAGCACAATATTTAAAGGATGAATTGTTATCCCTTGAATTGAAATTAGGAATAGGAAGGGAGTTAAATCTACTCTGTTGAAAGTTATGAATGGTAAAATGTGTCAGTACGGTGAATCGGTAAGCATATTGTAAAATCTCTTTTTTAAACAGATGATTTTCTTATTTATGTGCATTGATGCTGTGTTCAAGAATAGGTTTGATGGGTTCAAAGAGAATCAAGGTTGGACATGTGTTATTAACAAACAATGGGCTTTATTTACATACAGGGGAATTCACAAAAGAGCACACACTCACTCCAATTAACGTATATAGCATTTACTTGTGTACACTGAGAAACGAGGGTTTAACTTCTTCAGCATGGGATCCTGGACGGGCCCATTGCATTCGGCCCTTCAGATCTGCCCATGGCCTGTAGCCTGGAGTTCAATGATGGTCTTCATGCATCAGCAACAAACAGAAAAAGAGAGCAGAGACTGAACATACTCAGATTTTGTCAGGATCCTGTCAGGATCAATTGTGCATCAGCTTCACCTGGGTTGATGTGACACTTGATTGGCAAGTGAGCTACATCCGATTAGGGTCCAGCCAGAGAGGTCACATGGCTCTCAGCAATCCACATTCCCACCAGATTCCAGAGAGGCCACATTATCGACAATCCACACTCTTATCAGGTTCCAGACAGAGAGGCCACATGACCCTCCACAATCCACATTACAGATTTTCAGATTTCAGATTTAATGTCAGAGTACATACATGACGAGGCAGAATTACCACTTTTTGGTTGTGCAAAAAAATCTATTAACAGCTTATACATGTAAACAAATAAAGAACTGTAAACAGATAATGAATATAAACAAACTGTGCAATAAATGGAATTAAAAAAATAAAGCGGGCAAGTAAGAGTCCTTAAATGAGTCACTGATTGAGTTTGTTGTTGAGAAGTCTGATGGTGGACGGATAGCAGTTGTTCCTGGTGGTCCAAGTCTTGTGATATAAACCTCTTTTCTGATGGCAGCACTGAGAACAGAGCGTGTGCTGGGTGGTGAGGATCTTTGATGATTGCTGCTGCTTTCCAAAGGCAGCGTTCCCTGTAAATATTCTTGATAGAGTGTTTGGGGGTGGGGGGTGATTTGCCTGTGATGTCCTGGGCAGGGTCCACCAGACTGTGATGCAGCTGTTTAGCCAACTTTTCACCACATATCTGTGCAGATTTGCCAGGGTTTCTGATGTCATACCAAACCTCCGCAAACTCCTGGGGAAGTAGATGCACAGATGCTCTCTCTTCATGATGCCATTAATATGTTGTGTCCAGAAATGATCCTCCGAGATAGTGACTCCCAAAAAAATTAAATTTGCTCACCCTCTCCACCTCAAATGGGATAGGCTCAGATATGAAAGGTTGTGAATTTCTTGAGCATGTTCGGTTTTGTGTTCAGCAACAAGTGTCTTGGGGTTATCCTTGCAGACTGAATCAAAATCTACAGAATGCTCATCTAACCTACATTTGTTTTTTCCTTAGTAGAGGAGACTGTGGAGGATCAGTGTTGATCCTTGATCCAGGTTCTGGGGTGAGATCCGAATCAGCAGGTTACTCTGCTAAGGAATGAAGGACTCAGACTTTCCTTCAGCTAATTCCCTTCATTTGATACAATACATAGGTGCATGGGAGGTCTACCCCCCCCCCCCCACCTCCACTTTGGTGAATCCAGGAGCTCTCTGAACATACAATTACGTTGGTGTGTATACCCTGCCACAATCTGACTTGACCAATCCAAAAAGCAGTCTTCTCCCATGTATCAAGCATTACCCTATCACGATTAAGCTACACATTATTCATCTGTACACAATAGTGGGGAAGGCTTTGCATGTGATGTCCTGGGCTGTGACCACTACTTTTTGGAGGGCTTTATGCTCAGGGGTATTGGTGTTTCCATTACTAGACCATGATGCAGCTAGTCAGCACACTTTCCACCACACCTCTGTAGAAATTTGCTAGTGTTTCCAATGTCATACCAAACCTCCACAAACTCCTGAGGAAATAGAGACACTGACGTGCTCTCTTCATAATGCCATTGATGTGTTGGGTCCAGGAAAGATCCTGGACTCTGTAAGGTAAAACATCATGAGATGGGAATGTGTAGGGAGTTACCCTGTACAGGGCAGTAACAAGAAGGGGAGGTGTCCTTGTACTCCTGTTAGGTAAAACATCATGAGATGGGAATGTACAGGGCTGTAACAAGATGTAAATGCATCCTTGTACTTACAAGATAAGAGAGACATTGATGGATTGAGAGGCAGGAAGCTAGCAGGGAAAGGATAGCAACAGTTTTAGTCATTGGACAAGTAATGATATGATGATGTTCTAAGCATGTATCCAAGGGTATAAAAAATCACCATTTTGCTGATAACGGCAGAATGCATTCTCCGACTAACTTTGTTAGTCGCAAGTGTTACAATCCGGTAATAAAGAACAAAGAACCCTGATTTCGACTCAGCCTGGTGTTTGTCTCACTCATTCATGAACAAAGCAGACCTAACAATTTGGTGACCCCGACGTGATGGGTGAGTGAACACTGGACGACGGTTTCTGTTTTTTCTGACAATCATCTCAGCCGGCTGATAAAAAGGTCCAGAGAAGCCTGTTTTAACAAAATTCTCTTTTTTTTTTAAATCTTTATGATTGTCAGTAAGAACTGGAGATCGGACAAATTAGACGACCACAATTGAAGGTCGCATGCCAGGATTGTAACACGTAAGTGATTACAGACAAGATAAAAGTCCTTAAGGTGTTTGAATGACATTTATTAAGTGCTTCGCAAGAAACTACTAGAGTTTAAAAGTCTTTATTGTGTCGTTGCAAAGTCCAATAGAGTGAGAAGGTGGTCTATAAACAATTGAGGACCTGAGTTTTCTGCCCTAAACTGGTTATTAAGAGGAGAAATCTCCCACGTGAAGGTTGGGCTTTGAAAGAAAACAAAGGTTCAGGCTTATTGGCCTCAATTGTATCTGAGAGACTGACTTATAAATGTCCGGTAGGTATGATAATGTCTGTACACTTGAGAAGTTAAGAATTTATTTCCCCAATTCGCCGTGGTGGAATACCACAGCAGACACTAGAGACCTTGAGACAACAAAAAAAGTACTCAGGGACGCCTGCCTGGTGAACAAGAACGACGACAGAAGGCTGCGACAGCTGTGTCCGGATCAGGTAGGAGATATTAATGAAAAAGTTGACAAACTCCTAAGAGACACCCAGTTTATTCGAAATACTTTTGATAAGTTAAATGAGGGTATTCCCAACATCACCAAGGAGATAAAGTTACGTAAATTCATAGATTGGTACAGGGAAACAGGACAAAAGTATAGCCCAAATATTTGGTTTTCTAGTTGTAATTTAACTTTCAGACCCCTTTGGGAAAACAGAGAGTGGAAAACGACCAATCAGAGTATACAGGACAGTCTGAAGTCAATTGGAGGACAAGACTTAGACTGTTCCTTTAAAAGATATTAGTCATCCAGCTTGCAAGGAGACATTTTTAAAAGCAATTTTCGTTGACATAGATCCCCTAAACGGACAAAAACCTAAATTAAAACAGGCATTAGAAAGCGGTCCCGCAGCTATGGCTGTACAGTTGCCTGCTAAGACTTTTGACCAAGTTATTAAGGAAATTAATCAGGAATTAGAGGAGCGAAATACCAGTAATGCGGCATTGGAAAAACAAAAAATGCTCCGAAAATGTGTAGACCGCTGGAGGAAGAGGGGTTGGTTACCCAGGGGCACTGAGATGTTCCTGACAGGTGAGGAAAAAAAAATTTTAAAACGTAGAGGCTTAGATAAGCTGGAAGAAACAAAACACAGAAGGGAAAGGAAAAGTGCCTGTTTCCAGTTTCCAGCCACGAAGTGTCCGGGTTTGCTCTCTCCCTCCCTCCTTTCACCCTCCCCCCTCTCTCTTCTCTCCCCCCCTCTCTCTTCTCTCCCCCTCTCTCTCTTCTCCCCCCCCCTCCTCTCTCACCCACTCCCCCTCCCAATCCCAATCTGTGGCGGTGCTGCCCTGAAATCCCCAGGTTGGGCAGGGCAGAGAAATACAATTTGGTTTTAATTTTGTGCCCACAATTCCAGCTCCGCATCAAATGGGATCCTGTTTTATCCTCTCTCCCTCCCTCTTTCCCGCACCCCCACCATTGCGGGATCAGGGCAGACATTGTGGGCTGACGTGTAGCTCACTCGAGGTGGGAGGGAAGGAAGGAGTGATAGTTCCCAGTGGTGGGAGACCCAATCTGATCCAGACCAGTGATCACAGGATGAGAACCTTTTAAAACCTTTGAAACGAAAGTGTTAATCTGAAGACTTTTCTCCCAGTGGGGCCAGTGCAAGGCATTTTCTCTCTCTATCTCTTGTGCTCTGTGTATCTGCCTCTCTATCTCTTTCTCTCGCTATGCTCTCTCTCTCTCTCTGGCACCCCAGATGGGACACTGGAGTCACGTCCCTTATATTCAGATATTGAGACACTGGGGTGTGACAAGAACCACGGGAATAGGGACACATCAGACGAGGTACAGGCCCCTTTAATAAAAATAGAAGGGGGAGTAATAGATGTAGAGACCCCTCTGGAGTCCAAGAAAATAGAAAAGGAGTTAGAGATACAGAAATGGAACATGAAAAAGGTTCAGGATAACATTAAAAAATTAAACAGAGAAAATAATGTGCTGGGGCAGATCAGTGAGGATCAAAAAGAATTAATGGTAGGTGTATTGAAGGAAGTGGAAAAGATAACTACAACACTGTCAGGAGAAATTAAAGCTGAAGGAATGGTAATAGGAGTAAAGGACGAAAAGTGTAGTACAGATGAGGAAACGAGATACGATCCACCATGGGAGGAAAGTAAAAGGAAAAGACTCGGGAGGGAGAAAAATAGACATGCCTACCTGGACATAGTTAGAACAAAAGAGAAAGATGTGAAACAACTAAACTATGGCCGAAAAGATTATCTTAGAGATGAACGTGACCAATATACCTTTGACCCTGAGACATTGGAAGCTGATAGGGACAGTGACAGTGACGAAGAAGAGTCAGAACAAGGTGGGATAAATAAATGCATGCCAAGAGTAAAGAAGGAGCAGAAATCCCCAAAATTGAGATATCAATGCCCATTACTGATCACGGGACGGGGAACTCAAAAATATGTACCCTGGTCACGAATGGACTTAGAGAGTTTAATGAAAAAACTACCTCCGTTGAGTAATGGGGCTAGTCCATGGATTTCTTGTTTTGAGCGAGAAACCTGCCAAGAACAATTAGCACTCGCAGATGTCAGAACTATCATGATAAAATTAAAGGCAGAAGGGGCCCTGAAGCAAATAGAGAGAATTGTAAGAAGCAGTAAATTGGGGGATGAAATAGAATTTAACCCACTTCGGAATAAATTTTGGGAAGCACTTAGAGAAACATTTCCTACACCCTATAGTTTGGATGCCTTGGTAACCCTTCAACTAAAGGAAGGAGAGACTGCACACGAGTATTTCACTCGAGCATGGGACTTATGGGAAACAGGGACTGGAGAAAGACCCGACCACAGCCCCTTAGGAAGGGCTCACTTTCGTAATGGGATAATAAACGGACTACCTGCTACGGTTCAAGCAAAATTAAGGGACATTGTGGGATTAGAGACAATGTCAGAGGATTTGTGGAAAAGACACCTGACACATGCAATCAAACGACATCGTCAATCAGAGCATGCTAAGTCAGAAAGTGCGTCCCAGAAGGAGGTGGACAAAACAACCGATAAATTGGTGAGAGCCATAGAACATATAGGGGTTAAATTAGCGGCCCAACAGATAGTCCCACAGGTCATGGGGCCAGTGATAAATCCGGGACCCCAAGTAAGAAATGGTTGGGAAAGACAGCTAGGTACAATGTATAGAGGGGAACATGCAGTATGCTGGTACTGCCAAAATCCTGGACACTACCAGCGGAACTGTCCGGAGGCTGGGAGAGCAAGGGGAAAAAGATTACCCTCTATGAGAGGCTATCGGGGAAGAGGAGGAAACTTAAGAGGACAAGCAAGGGGTAGGGGTGGACACATTGATGGGCCCCAGAGAATCGGGGGGTGGCAGAGTGATCAACAAGTCCAGGCACCTCAGTGTAATGACTATATTGAGGAAGGTGCTGAAGTTGATTATTGAAGGTGCCCTGGAGAATCAAAAATCACGCCTCCCTGGGAGCCACCAAAAATTTGGGGGACGGTAAATGGAGAAAAAATTGAATTTATGGTTGACACAGGGGCAGCAGTTACGACAGTGATTAAAAAACCCCCAGGGAGCACATTTTCGGGCAAAACATTATCTACAATAGGATTCTCCGGGATAAGGGAAACACAGCCCTATACAGATAACATCGACATGACATTTGGACGACAAAGGGTTAAAACGCCTGTCCTGGTTGTGCCAAGTTGCCCCATTAATTTATTAGCAAGGGACATTCTTACCAAACTAGGAATAACCATACAATGTTCTGAGAAGGGCCTTCGGTTAACATACCCAGGGGATACAATAAGAAGGGGAGGACAGTTTATAGTAATGACCCCATCTAACGCTTCAGAAGACTCTGTGGAGGTTAGTATTTTCTGGAGTTGGCTACTGTATGATGAACCAGGCCCAGGGCTGATTAAACAGTTTTTTGAGTGGAGGGCCAGTATTCCTCGGTATGGGGATTACCATTATCCACTAGATCCTATGCATGTTACATTAAACTACACCATCCACGCGGACCAGGAATATGAGGAGAGGTGGGACTCTCTAAAAGAAGGGAAGACAGAAACGATACATTGTCCATTTATCTTTGTAGGTAAGGAGGGAATAGCTGCTATGGTTGTCATGACAGAAGAACAAATGGAGTGGTTCTGCTTAGGAGTAGAAAGTGTGCCTCATGTGACCTTGGGTATTGACAAAGATCATCACGCTCGACAGCTGGGTCCGATGGTAAAGGAAGCGATAGGGTGTGAATACAGGCAGACAGAAATCCCGGGATATTCCACCTCGGAGGGAGGAAAATTTGTCAGACTGAATATTGAAGCATGGGACCAGGTAGTGAATGAGAAAGTAGAAAGAGACCGAGCCATAGAAGGAGAAAATATTGATCACAGAGACTCAGACAAATATCTTTCTAATCTGAGTCCACATATATGGACAACGGGGCCCTATGATGTGGGAGTAATAAAAGGAGAGGTATTTCTAGAATTGGCCAACCCCGGGCAGAAACCAATATGGAGAAAACAATACCGCTTGTCGCCCAGTCAGGAGGAGGGTATTAAAGGAACGATAGAAGGGTTAATGGAGTCAGGGGTTTTAAGGGCGGCACCTGACAGTATGTGGAACACGCCCATCATGCCTGTTCCCAAACCGGGTAGAAAAGACTGGAGGATGGTACACGACCTCCGGGAGATTAACTTGGCTACCAAGACCATCGGGAGACCAGTCCCAGACCCATATGTAGCACTTAGGGCTCTGAGTCCGGAGCACGAATACTATACTGTCATTGATCTGGCAAACGCATTCTTCTGCTTGAATTTAGCTGAGGAATGGCAAGACTGGTTAACTTTCACTTACCAAGCACATCGGTACACATACACTAGATTACCTCAGGGTTATAAGGACAGTCCAGGACTGTTCAATCAGGCCCTTAGCGAAATCCTAATGAAATTAAAGCTCCCGGAAGATGTTACACTGATTCAGTATGTAGACGACCTACTATTAGCAGGGAAAACGCCACATGGGTGCCTGACAGGGCAGCCAAACAGGTTACTGGTTATCATGAACATATACAGGGGATGATTTTGAGGTCCCATAACAAAAAAAATGAATCTGAAACTAAGGAGACTTGTAGCAGATTGCATGACTACACAGATGAGTTTTGTGGAGGAAGAGTGCTGTACAACTGGCTCCCCGCTAACTGGGATGGTCGGTGTGCTCTAGTAACCCTTAATGCGCCAGTGCTGATTGTCAAAAGGCAGGAGGGAGACGAGGATTCCCTAGAATTGCGCCACACAGAGAGTTGGCTGTGGAGAAAAAGGAGGAGTGTTGGACTCTTGGGGCCGGGAGGAAGGAACCCTGATGGGGTATGGATTGATGCCATTGGCCAAGCCCGGAATATTCCGGACGAATTTAAATTAGCCGATGAGATTGCAGCTGGGTTTGAAAGCTTTCCTGTTTCTAGTGCAATATTTCCCATCACTGTAAATAAGAATGTTAATAGGATCAACCTTATTCACTATAATGTCCAGCGCCTTGCAAATTTGACCAGGGACGTTGTTGAGGCAATACATCAACAACTGTCAGAAACTTCCCTTATGACACTTCAGAATAGGATAGCGATTGATATGGTCCTGGCAGAGAAAGGTGGAGTGTGTGCTATGTTTGGAGATCTATGCTGCACTTCTATCTCTAATAACACAGGGCCAGATGGATCACTCACTAAGGGGTTAACGAAACTTAGGGCATTGGCGAAAGAATTAAAAGCCCAGTCTGGAGTCTCCAATCCTGTTTTATCCTGGTTACGGGAGTGTTTGGGAGATGGAGCACATTGTTAGGACAACTTTTGCTGGGTTTGTTCATTTCTGTATCAATGTTTATCACTTGTGGCTGTTGTTGTATTCCATGCATTCGAACGCTGGTCACGAGGACCATAGAGAAAGCCTTTGCTGACCGTGATGAACTGCCTCCGAAATATCAAGCTGTGCAGGCTGTGGAGCAAGACTATCTCACATTACAGGAGACGGAGAAAGTTGCTGAGATCGATCTGGAGTCTGATGGGGAATGTGATGGAAAGGAGGGATTGTGAATTAGATTGTTACACATATAATTTTAACCTTGCTTGTAACCTAAATATTATAACCTTGATTGTAGAACAAATATTATAACATTGATTGTAACACAAACATTATTAATCAGATTGTAGACCATATGTTAACTTGGGTATTTACTAATGTACGGGGGGTTAGCTAGTTTTTTGCTTGGGGGCAAATGGGATGAAACTTGTAAACGGGCAATGGGATCGGGGTGACGGATGGGGGGTGTACGCAAAGGAGGGTTGGGGGAGCCCTCGCCCACCAGCCGAACTGCCCTGTGAACAGAACCCGTATAGAGCTTGGCAATAATAGGCGAACTAATGTAACGCGGTGGTAGCATAGTCAGGGCGAGATTGTCCTCTAAAGAGGACAAAGGAGGGATTGTAAGGTAAAACATCATGAGATGGGAATGTGTAGGGAGTTACCCTGTACAGGGCAGTAACAAGAAGGGGAGGTGTCCTTGTACTCCTGTTAGGTAAAACATCATGAGATGGGAATGTACAGGGCTGTAACAAGATGTAAATGCATCCTTGTACTTACAAGATAAGAGAGACATTGATGGATTGAGAGGCAGGAAGCTAGCAGGGAAAGGATAGCAACAGTTTTAGTCATTGGACAAGTAATGATATGATGATGTTCTAAGCATGTATCCAAGGGTATAAAAAATCACCATTTTGCTGATAACGGCAGAATGCATTCTCCGACTAACTTTGTTAGTCGCAAGTGTTACAATCCGGTAATAAAGAACAAAGAACCCTGGTTTCGACTCAGCCTGGTGTTTGTCTCACTCATTCATGAACAAAGCAGACCTAACAACTCCCAAGAACTTAAATTTGATCACCCTCTCCACCTCTGATCATTGGATTGTATACCTCTGGCTTGGTCCATTGAGAAAGGAGTCTGGTGGAACAAAGCAGTTAATGGAAGGAAAAGAGATGAGAATAGGTGCGGGAAATAGAACAAGCACATTTGAGAGTCTTGTCAGCTATGGTGAACTAGGTGAAAGGGGGTGGGCAGAGTAGGTTGGTGTAGTGGTTGACACACACCGTTGCAGTGCCAGCTATTTGGACCAGGGTTTGAGATTTTGTACATTCTCCCTGTGTCTGCATGGGTTTTCCTCGGGGCTCCGGTTTCCTCCCACCATTCAGAAATGTACCAGGGGTTGTAGGTTAATTTAAAAATAAGTAAATGGTGAACATGGTGAATAATCAATATATACAGCAGAGAAAGAGGATTACCCACTTGACATGCAAAGGAAACTAGCACTGAATAAGGAAAAAAGTTGGACTAAAATGAAAAAAAGTTAAAATGACGTAGAACATTAGGAAAGGTAAATGCCCTGGAGAAGATAGTTTCCATCCTTGCATTTAAACTATGGTAGGTTAAAATATTGCAGCTGTCTTAATATAGTCATCCTTGATTTGTGAACTCATTGCATCAGCCATTTCATTGTTCAAGAAATATGCAAGAGTTAAACTGAAGAATTATAGATAAATTAGCCTCTCATGTGTTCTCTGAAAATGTCTGCAGTTTATAGTTTAAGAATAGAGTGGCTGAAATCCTGGTAAGGGCGGCTTATGCTTGATGAATGTAATGCGTTTTTACTATAAGAAGTGGTGATTGAAGTATTGGACAAAAGAGGACATATAGAAATAATTTATATGAACTTTCAGAAGCCCCAATAATACCCTTTTAAGAGGCTGTGAAATGAAGGTAAATCCCGAGAGAGTGAATTATTAATCTGGCTCAAAAACAGGTCAAAATGTTGGAAACAGCATAGAAATAGAGGCATGCATTGCAAATGGCTGGATATAACCAGTTTGTCTACTGTAACCATTCATCATCCAAAAACAGTTTAAGTGAATGGATAAAATACAACACACCAAGGGTGGCAATGATACAAAGGTAAGTGCTATTCTGTGTGAATGGTACATACATTGACCAAGAAATATTTATAGATTGACTGATAGGTAAAACTGGAAAACATAGACAAAGGGAGATGAATAATTTTGGTTTGAAAATAACAAAACAGTAAATTTTCAAAATGGCCAAGAACTAGAAGCTGTTGAGTGTCTGAAGTGACTTAGCATTCAAGTCTTCAAAGTTCGAAGTTCAAATTTATTGTCAGAGTACATTCATGACATCACATACAATCCTAAGATTCTAATTAAAAACTGTACTCTAGAAGAACGAAAAGTATATAAAAGAAAAAAAATATAACAAAAGAAAGAAATGTAAACAAACAGTGCAAATATAGAATATAAATTTAGATTTAGGCAAATACAGCACGATAACAGGATATTTTAGCCCACGAGTATGTCCCACCCAATTAACCTACAACCCCTGGTACGTTTTGAGTGGTGAGAGGAAATTTGAGCCCCCTCCCCCCCCCCCCCCCCGGGAAAACCCCAGCAGACATGGGAAGAATGCACAAACTCCTTATAGACAGCGTGAGAATTGACCACAGTTCCTATCGCTGGTGTTGTAAAAGAGTTGCACTAACTGCTAAGCCAAATATGCCCATATTCAGAAATAAATAATGAGCACAGGAAGAGGCCTTAAATGAGTCTCTGAATGAGTCAGTTGTTCAGGAGTCTGATGGTGGAGGGGTAGAAACTATTCCTGAATCTGAAGTTACAAGTCTTGTGGCACCTGTACCTCTTCACTGAGAACAGAGAACAGAGCACATCCTGGGTGATATGGATACTTAATGATTCTGCTGCTCTCCAACTACAGTGTTCCATATATGTAGATGTGAGTGCCAACTGATCAATAGTCATTTAGACAGGTTGCCACATTCTTCTTGGGCATGGTACGAGTGAAGTCTGTACCATTCCCTGTCAGAGTGAGATTTTGAAGATATCCCAGTTGGTCGGCATGGGTTTTCAGTGCTCGACTGGGTACTTCATCGAGACCAGATGCTTTCCTTGGATTCACTTTCCTGAAGACAGCCTGCATGCCATCTTCAGATGCTGACAGTAGAAAATTATCTGGGGATGTGGGGATGCGCAGTCGTTCTGCCTTGTCCTTATCAGGCATAGAAAACATTGAAGATTTGCTGTCTTCTACTGCACTGGATTTGATTTTATATCAGCTAATGTCATTTAGGCCCAGCCACAGCTATCTGGTGTTCCTTGTTATTTCCACTTTTGCCTGGGAGATGGCTTTCCATAGGTTGTACTCATGCCCTATATAGTGTTCTTGATCTCTGGACTTAAATGCCTGTGATTTGGCTTTTAGCAGGTCATTGTTGATCCAATGTTTCTGGTCGTGAAAAAACTCTGAATGATTTGGTGGGGGCGCACTCGTCTAATAAAGGCCATAATCATTCAGATTTCACAGCTGAGTTCTTGAACACCACCCAGTCCACTGACTCAAGGCATTCTTCACCCTCCAACCACCACCTTCTGCTGTCCTGATCTCTGAAGCCTCTCTTTTTAGGCTCTGTCTGTATGCAGGTAGAAGGAGCACTGCCAAGTGATCTGACTTGTGATCTCAGGAAAGAACAATAGGCTTATCGTATCTTAGTGGAGCAGTCAGTGTGCCAGGACCTCTGGTATAGCAGGTTACCATCTAGTTTTATTTGGGCAGGATTTTCTTAGACAGGCCCAATTAAAGCCACTGACTATGATTTGTATTGCAAAGGTAATTTGTCATGTTATCAACAAGTATGGAAAATAATCAAAGATAATGGAGTAACTGGCTTGGATGCCTGCAACAATGCTACAGGCATAATGTTACAACTTAAAGACATAATAGACAACATCTGGAGTATAATGTTCGGCTCTTGACACTTGACATTGGCCTTGCAGGGAATGAGGTTTCTAAGATTTTTGGACTACAAGTGTTAAATTATATTGGAAGTTTTCGACAAACAACAATAATATTGTCTGAAATTTAGAAATCTTTTGGTTGGTTTGATTGAAGTTTTCCAAGATGTTGTGGAAAACTGATAGCGTGGATGGAGAGCAACTCTTTTAAATCCTAGGAAAGAAGGGAACAAATTAGGGGAAAGCCTTTCAGGCGTAAACATTTGAAAAACATCAATATCTGAGGATAATAGAAGTTTGGAGCTTACTTCTACATTTGACTCAAGACCAATTACACTGTTCAACAATTTTTTTCAAAAGGTTTGCTTCCTGAAAAAAAGATTTGGGGATTATATTAGACAACTTCAAGCTGAACACAAAGATAATCTCAGATTTGCTATATTGTAGGATTTTGGAGAAACATTACATGAACTATTATTGAATTTTGCATGTTTAATCATATAATGATGCTCTCAGGTTGACTGCACATGTTGCACAACACATATGAGGAACCCAAGATTTGTCTTGGTCATCAATTTTACAGCAGAAGTAGAGTTTATAGGCTTTCTTAGTAAGTGCAGTCATGCTGCGCTTTTGAGCCTTAAGTGTTCACTGGGCACATGTAACAGAATGTATTGCAGCTGTTGTGACATTGATGAGACAGTTCTGCTGTACTGAATCTTCATGAAGTCAATAATTGCTATTGTTAAATACACTCACTATGCTATTGCCTGAAGAGTAGATGCACCAACATGTGATCAATCTATAATCAATGTAATGCACAGCATCTGTATATGTGAACTGCTTTTACAGCCTGTCTTCATCTATCCTGACTAAACACACCCAGGCCTAAGATAACATTTGCATAGCACCTGTACTGAGTGCATGTCCATGCATGCTTGGACTAACTAAAACTGCTTGCTTTTTGGATAACATATAGTAGACATATAATCTATTTTTGTGATTTACTCTAATATTTTATCTAAAAAAACAGTATGTGATAGGAAATTTTTCAGACAGTTTTTGTGATTGGCAGCCCAAAATTCATAAAATACACTCAAATATTTTCAGAAAGCAAAGCCTTTGTTGTCCAGTGTTATTTATTGTAAAACTAAGGTTCAAAGAATTTGGTAACCAAAGTTATTTAGGTATTTGACCAAGGTGATGAATAGAATAGGGGTCATGAAGTATCTAATTGAATAAGGCAACAAATTTGTGAAGTGAGATAACTTGTTGCTGTACCTGTAATACATCAGATGCAAGGATCGACAATGAGATAGACAACAGACTCGCCAAGGCAAATAGCGCCTTTGGAAGACTACACAAAAGAGTCTGGAAAAACAACCAACTGAAAAACTTCACAAAGATAAGCGTATACAGAGCCATTGTCATACCCACACTCCTGTTCGGCTCCGAATCATGGGTCCTCTACCGGCATCACCTACGGCTCCTAGAACGCTTCCACCAGCGTTGTCTCCGCTCCATCCTCAACATCCATTGGAGCGCTTTCATCGCTAACGTCGATGTACTCGATATGGCAGAGGTCGACAGCATCGAGTCCACGCTGCTGAAGATCCAGCTGTGCTGGGTGGGTCACGTCTCCAGAATGGAGGACCATTGCCTTCCCAAGATCGTGTTATATGGCGAGCTCTCCACTGGCCACCGTGACAGAGGTGCACCAAAGAAAAGGTACATGGACTGCCTAAAGAAATCTCTTGGTGCCTGCCACATTGACCACCGCCAGTGGGCTGATATCGCCTCAAACCATGCATCTTGGCGCCTCACAGTTTGGCGGGCAGCAACCTCCTTTAAAGAAGACCGCAGAGCCCACCTCACTGTCAAAAGACAAAGGAGGAAAAACCCAACACCCAACCCCAACAAACCAATTTTCCCCTGCAGCCGCTGCAACCGTGTCTGCCTGTCCCGCATCGGACTTGTCAGCCACAAACGAGCCTACAGCTGACGTGGACTTTTACCCCCTCCATAAATCTTCGTCCGCGAAGCCAAGCCAAAGAAAGAAGAAATACCACATTTCACTGATATGTTTTTGGTTCCTGAGTAGTGATTGATATTACAAAGTTGATTAAGTAATTTTAAAAAGCAAAATGTTCACAATCACACAATAATATATAAAATATTTTGCTTCCACAGGGTCCTGCTTCACCATCTAGATTGGACTGGGTGCAGGGAGTATATCAACCATGAGTGGATTTGGAAAAGATGGTTCTATAATTGCGACTTTTGCCATTAGCAGTAATGAGTGGTTTGCTGCTGGCAGCATGTTCTGGCCACTGTGTTGTTGTTTAGATTGTGGAGGGTAATGTGGCCTTCTGTCTGGAATCTGGTGGGAAGGTGGAGTGCAGAGGCTCACGTGACCTCTGGCTGGACTCTAGTCAGAAGTCACTCACCTGCCAATTAAGGGTTGGATCTGCCTCCCTGTGAGGCTGATGTGTGATTGGCCCTTGCAACTGAAGTGTGATTGGTCCTCCAGGTGCCAATCAATGGTTAGATCTGCCCATAGGTTGATACATGATGGGTCATCGCAGGTAGACAGGCTTTGCATTGAAAAAGTTGGGTATATGTATTCCCTCTCTCCCCCTGCTCCTGCCCCTTCCCCTTTCCCCCTCCCCCTGCTCCTGCCCCTTCCCCTTTCCCCCTCCTTTGCTGCTGCATAGAGACCAGCACTAAACTGCAGGCCATGGGCAGCTCTGAGGAGCCGATCCTTGATCCCCAGTCGTGGGCAATACTGGTGACCAAGTTTATTTTATATACCTATTAGTTGTGATTCATTTACTGCACATTAGTGTGCTGTGCCTGGTAGGGATAGAGTGTTGGTGGGTACTCTGTGTTTAACCCTTGCATTCCCAATTGGCAGTTGAGAATGTTCAGCAGCGATTTATTCACACCTGATGTATAGTTATTTGTGTCTTATTGCTGTGTATGTGTCTGTTATTTGTGATCATTGCTCATCTCCATGCTGCGAGGCATGGGCAATTCTGAAGGGCCAACTGCAATGGGGGTGTGTCAGATCCTAAGCAACGGTAACACTGGAGATCAGGCCCATGTGCATGTACTCATTTAGTTATATATTCCTGTGGGTCATGGGTGCTGAAGATGTTTAACCCTCATTTCTCAGTATTCTGTGCCTGTGGGTGTTGAAGTTAAACCCTCGTTTCTCGGTGTGCTGTGTACACTAGTCTGTCAGTGGGTAGCCATTTTTGTCAATTCCCCTGTGTGAAAATAGACTACTGTTTATTCATAACACATGTTCTGCCTTGATTATCTTTGAACCCATTGAACATATCCTTGAGCACCACGTATGTTTAGTCTGTTATTCAGTGAAATTAATTAACCTACCAAATATAGATGGCCTTCTAGCTAAGATGTGACCTGCTCCTTACATTGGACTGATCCAGAATCAAAAAAAAATGCCTAGCTAAGCAGAACACCTGTGTTCTGCGATAAGTTGTATGAAGTAGATGCCTGGATGATACCAGATAAATCACTGTGCATCTGAAGAATATTAATTTGAGTCAAAGAAGGTTCATGTTCAGGTGAACTTCACATTGACGGGAACAGAACAGTGTTGGCTTTAAGTTTTGCTCCTGAATTCCAAAATGGACCAATGCCTTATTCAAATTGCATTTTTTTTGTTTATTAAACTGGTAAACCTCTGTTTTTTTTTAATCATTTACTGTGCAAATCCTCCCTTTAACTTCTCAAAATGCCTAACTTCACACTTGTCTAAGTTAAATTCCATCTGCCATTTTGTTGTCCATTTTTCCAGTTGACTCAGATTCTGATGTAACCCTAGAGAACCTTCTTCCCTTTCGACCACATGACCAATTTTGGTGTCATCCACAAGCCTCCATTCTCATCCATTGTTAATGTATATGATAAAAAAAGTAGGGGACCCAGCATTGAATCATACAGGGCTCACTGCTGGTCACAGGTCTCCAAAAATCAACATTTTTTCATTATTTAGAGAATTGTGGACCACAAATCGAATGAATGGCAAGCAAATGTTCAATTGTAGCTCCATTTGAGTGCCTTTAGTTTCAATGAAAATGCTCTTTGATCCCCTGTACTTGTCAGGTGAATGACAGAAATGGCTCCTTGGGGAAGATTAAAGGAAATGAGGGCACATATAAATATGAACTGACACTTTATAAAAATTATACATCACTTCAAGATGAATAACATATTTTTCTAGGTTAATATATAATCATGAAATGGATATTGTTTATTTGTTTTCCAGGTTGAAGTTGTCATTGACAAGGCGAGCCATTATGCTCATCTTATAATTATATTACAAGATACTGTTATTATTTTCTTTAATAGAAAACAGAACATTTTGCAGGGCTGAAGTACCATGTTATAATTTGAAGTTCTTTTCAAATATTTATAAAAGCTGCCCTTCAAGATCATGTTGAGGATTGGCAGAATAGTTGATTTGGTTACGATTCAGGAGCTATGGTTCTGCTACTCAGTTATACATGTGGCTTAATGTTTAAATCTGAGTTATGATTTAGCAAGAATTTTATCTATATTAAGCGTTTGAAAGGACAGGGCCAAACTGGGTGAGGACTTTGCTTCCTTGTCTTGCACACGTTTATGTGTGGTAGGTTGAGAGTGAAATGACAGGACGGAACGTTTTAAGGTTGAAAGGAAGGAAATTTGAGGTCTAGGAAAATGGTTCATTTGGTCTCATTATGGCTTTTTGATGTGGTTATTCAAGATTCTGTTATTGTCATGTAGTAAAGCGAGTGTAATATTCGCCATCAGCATTGCAGAGTGCATGCTTGGTACAGTGCAATGTTGGATGCTGCAGCCTCTCCAAGACACGGTAGTTTTGTTTTATTTTAATTATAGTTAAACAGTATCGCAAAATTGTTATATAGTTCCGCAATTATAATTTTTATAGTCATGGCTACCCAACAATATAGCTTACAGTACAGCTTAAAGTTATTTAGAAATGTATCTACTCACCTCTGGGAAGATCAGCGGGTCAAGCTATGCGACCACAGGCTGCTGTGGGGACTAGACCTAAAAGCCTTGGGATCGTGGAGAAGGAACTAGTGCATGAGTTGGAGGAAGCATGCTGTGAGCAGGGGTTCATGCCAGGCTGGCTCCCCCATCCATCCTGCTTGCCAACGTCTGTTTCCTGGTGAACAAAATGGATAACATCCGACTCCGGAGATCTGCACAGCACGAGTACAGGGACTACTATGCTTTGGTCTTCAGTGAAACGTGGCTCAGTGACAGGGTCCCAGATGCTGCCATTCATCTGGACGGGCTCACTTTATTTTGGGCTGACAGAGATGCTGCTCTGTGTGGTAAAGCCCACGTCGGTGGCCTGTGAGTATTCATCAACACGGAATGGTGTAAGGACTCTGCACGAGTCTCGAGTCACTACTCAACGATGGTGGAATTTGTGACTGTCAGATGTAGACCATTTTATCTATTGCGTGAATTCACCACGATCCTCATAGTTGCAGTGTACATCCCCCCTGGCGCTAATGCTAAGGAGGCAATCTGAGAATTGTATGGGGTTATAAACAAACTACAGACTGCACTCCCCGACAGACTGATTATTATCACTGGGGATTTCAACTAGGTGAACCTCAAGTCAGGGCTACCCAAGTTTGATCAGTATGTGGACTTTGCTACAAGAGGAGCGAACACGTTGAACCTTGTGTAAATGATCATTTCCAATGGGTATTGGGCAGAGCCCCGCCCCCACCTTGGATAATCAGACCACATCTCTGTAACGCTAATCCCAGCATACAGACTGCTCATTAGATGCTCCAGACCAGTTCTGAAGCAGGTTAAAACCTGGCCAGTAGGGGCCATTCCTGCAATTCAAGACTGCTTTGAGTGCACTGATTGCCATGCGTTCAAGAAAGCAACAACTGGTGATGACTGCATCAATCTGGAGGAGTACACAGCATCAGTGACCAGCTACATTAGTAAGCATTCTGACAATGTCACTGTGTCCAAGACCATCATAACTTGCTGTAATCAGAAGCTGTGGAGGACTGCGGAGGTGCGTGCTCAAGAACTGAGTTGCTGCCTTCAGAGCAGACAACAAGATAGCCGAGTGCAAAGCTGTCTAAGGCCATCAGGGAAGCAAAGTGTGTGCATGCCCAGCGCATTCATAGTTACTTCCTGGATAGCAAGGATACACGACATGTGGAAGGGCATCCAAGATATCACCAACCACAAGACTACACCATCTGCCTGTGCTGCTAATAATGTTGCAGCAAAGAAGTTCGCCCTCCTCCAAATAACCTGGTGCTGTGTCTGTGTCAGTGGCCGATGTGAAGAGAGAATTAGGCAAGGTCAACCCACAGAATGCTGCTGGATAACATTCCCAGCAGAGTTCTCAGAGGATGTATGGCTAAACTAGCAGATGTAATCACCAACCTCTTTAATATCTCCCTGAGAACCACCGTGGTCCCAACGTGTTTCAAAACTTCCACTATTGTCCCTGTGCCAAAGAAGTCATCTGTGTCCTGATAAGGAAGTTGAGCCTGCTGGGTCTAAACACCTTCCTCTGCAATTGGATCCTTGACTTCCTGTCAAGGAGACCTCAGGCAGTCCGGATGAGTAACAGCACCTTCAAGACCATCATACTGACCATGGGGACTCACCAGGGCTGCATGCTCAGTTCACTGCTGTTCGGTCTGTTGACCCATGACTGTGCAGCTAAACACAGCTCGAACCACATCCTCAAGTTCGCTGATAGCCTGACCTTAGTGGACTTGATTAGTAAGAATGATGAGTCAGCATAAAGAGTTGAGGTGCAGTGGCTAATAGATTGGTGCAGAGCCATCAACGTGTATCTGAAAGTTAATAAACAAAAGAGATGGTTGTCGACTTCAGGTGGGCCCAGGGTGAACCACGCTCTGTTGACCATTGCTGGCTCAACCGTTGAGGTAATCAAAAGTATCAAGTGTACTTGGTGGAGAATCTCACCTTGTCTCCTAACACCAGCTCCATAGCCAAGAAAGCCCAGCAGTGCCTCTTACTTCCTACAAAGGTTGAGGAAAGTTAATATCCCATCTTCCATCCTCACTATATTTTACAGGGGATGTATTGAGAGCATCCTGTGCAACTACATCACTGCCTGGTTTGGAGGATGTGCCTCCTCAGACCCCAAGACCCTGCAGAGGATAATGAAGTCAGCAGAAAATATCATTAGGGTTACCACAGAAATCCTACCACAAAAGACCTCTACAAACCTCGATCCAGGTGAAAGGCAAAAAAACTTTGTGAAGGACTCCACAAACCTTTCATGTAAACTGTTCTCCTTTCTGCCATCTGGTAGGAGGTACACATACAAATTGGGCAACAGTTCCCCCCCAATTCCAAGCCATCTGAATTCCCAGAACAGATGTGGATAAGATACCATCAACTTTTACTGTACACTTCTTAATATTTTAAAGTGTTTAACTTCTATTCTAACTTGTGTTTATGCAACAATGCTCCATGGTCCTGGAGAAACACTATCTTGTCTTTACCATGTGAGCCTGATATGAATGATAAATAAAGGTTACTTCACAGAAATTGCCAGGGACCCCTTACAGTCAGAGAAAGAGAAGCAAAAGAGAGACCACCCCCCCCCCCCCCAGAGTCACTGAGTGTCCGTGGATTTGCCTCCAGTGCTCCTGTAGCCTCCACAGCCACAGAGGCCTTTAACAGGCCATTTAAAGCCTGTATATCGCTGACAGCAGTCAGACTGGGCTGTGGAAACTTGCAGAGGAGCACTGTGCCTCCTCTCCTCTCCTAGCTCTCCATGGGTCCACACCAGCTGCCATTGTAGCAGCTCTGGCTTTTTTGAAGAAAAGTGACATAATTGAACCAATCATTGAAGCTCGGAGCATTGGGTTTTTTTTTTTGGGGGGGGAACCATCTAAAGTTACTTCTTTTATTGGTATATTAATCTACTGTCTATGGAGATGATTTTCAAACATATCTCATTTCAAAGTTGCTATATATTTGAGCATGTCCCACTGTTCCTTGTTTCCAGTCTAATACCTTATCCTGCAGCATCTCAAGAACACAGATGCTTTGAAGAATCATTCATATCATTAGTCATCTTGTTTCTCTGCCAGATGCCTCATTGCAAATAAAGAGATGGAAAATCTGTTCTCTGGGTGCTTTTTTACTGTTCTCATGACTTGAGAGTCTTTGAAGTAGAATTTTTTCTTTGGTTCCTTGAGATAAATAGACATATATATATATATTAGTGACTGTGTGCTGTACTCTGTTTCTGAAATCCTATTCCACTGAAGTGATAACTGAATTTCAGAGTGGAGTATTGCATGTAATTGCTTCTTCATTTTATGTATGCTTAGCACAAGTCATTAGGTGAAAATGTCCGCCTTAGGACCAGAAATCATTCTCGACAGTAATTTATGAAGTGTTCCCTAAGTAAAAACTCCTTGCGTTGTCCAAATCTGACATCACATACAACCTTGAGATTCTTATTCCTCTGGGCGAGGCAGAATTACCACTTACTGGTAGTGCTAAAAAAAACTGACACAACGTTCATGTATAAACAAATAAAGAAATAGAAACCATCTGTGCAGTACAGAGAGAGAGAGAAAAAAGCAATAAAAGTATGAGTCCTTAAATAAGTCCCTCATTGAGTTTGTTGTTGAGAGGAGGAAAGATTAAAACAAGAGGACATGAGTTAAGAATTAAGGGGCAGAGGTTTAGAGGTAACATGAGGGGGAACTTCTTTACTCAGAGAGTGGTAGCCATGTGGAATGATCTTCCGGGAGAAATAGTGCCGGCGGAGTCAATTGTATTATTTAAGAAAAGGTTGGACAGGTATATGGATGAGAAGAAGATGGAGGGTTATGGGCATTGTGCAGGGAGGTGGGACTAGGAAGGGGTGTTTGGTTCGGTGCGGACTAGAAGGGCCTAATGGCCTGTTTCCGTGCTGTAATTGTTATGTTATGTTATATGAGTCTGATGGTGGTGGCGGTGCTAGGAGATGTTCCTGAACCTGCTGGTGCAAGTCTTGTGGCCACAAGTATGTCTTTCCCGATGGTAGTAACCACAACAGAGTATGTGCTGGGTGGATCCTTGATGATTGCTGCTGCTCTCTGATGCCAGCGTTCCCTGCAGATATTCTCGATGATGGGGAGGGTTTTACCTATGTTGTCCTGGGCTGTGTCCACTATCTTTTGCAGAGTTTTAAGGCAGGGATATTGCTGTCCCCATACCAGACAGTGATGCAGGCAGCATAATAATTCTTATTTGGGGTTATAATGAACAGTAGAAAGCCATAAGAACTCATTTTGATGTACATCTAATGGTGCTTGAGATGCCTGATAAAAGTTGTTACAAATGTAATTATTTAACTTGCAGTTACCTATTAGTAATAGGAAAGTTTACAAGTTATAAATGCGCTAATTGTCTGTGATGCCCAACTGAGGATACACGCTGAATAACTGGAAATTACTTTTCACAAGGTTGTTCTAACACTGCAGTCTTTCAGGTTGACTCCAGAAATTGCAGCTCGTCCATTTTTCAATTTTCATGCTTCTCTCTGAGTGAAGTATTGATCTGAACTATACACACATCATAGTCTGTGAGCGCAAGTTAAGACATTGCCTGTACTATCCATAAAGTCTGTGGTTTATCTATTTTTTTATCTGGCATCTGACTTTCCCAGACCTCTGGTGAATTGATGTCACAGATACAGATCAAATATCTGGGAGAGGAAGAGTCTAATTAATTTATGCCGCTGCATAAATCTTTACGGCAAGCACAAACTCTGGCCTGGAATAGCTGTTCATTTGTGCTTCTTTGATAAATGCAAAACACCTAAACTCAGACAAACCAGCACAACAAATATGTTTCAGGCACTTGCTGTATTAAATGCAACTAATTTTCTTTAAGCCTCTGCACAAATGAAAGTAGAAATACTTGAACCCCACCATGCTCACTAAATGGAACACATCCACAGAGTAACCATTGTTGCTTCTTTCTGTTGACTACATCTGATTGCATGCATTTGAGGAGGATTTTTTTTTGTTTCTTGGCATGAAGTAATTTTGCTTCTAATTTACTAAGAAACATATTAATTTAATCAGTAAATGATTATGTAAAAAAATTAAAGTTTTTTTCAGTGATTTAAAATGGACTTGCCTATGTTGGATGAAAAATGCTGGATATACTCAGCAAAAATAGCTGAGAAAGGCAGTGATGACCTTTCAATGCGTATTGAAAGAAGAATTATTCATTAGAAATTGGATCTATTTGTCGCCAGTTATGGTTTCAGCATTTCTGATGATCATAAAAGTATTTTAGCAAATGTATTAATTTGTGAAACAATAATAAATCCTTTAATGAATATTAATTTTCAGAAATCTTCATGATTAACCTGCTTTCAATGGAAATCAATGCATCCTATTACATCAAGGACCTTCTTTATTGGGCATGACTATTTCTCTTATTTCACCATCATGTCAACCTTCTACAGGAGCTCTATTGAGAGCGTCCTGGCTGGCTGCATCTCAATGTTTAGATGATTGCTGTAGAGCAGGGGTCTCAAACTCAATTTACCCGTGGGCCGCTGGAGGTAGAGTCTGGGTGAGGCTGGACCGCATCAGGTTTTCCACAAGAAAAGCTCTTACAAAAACATTCCAATGTTATCAAATGTCTTTATTTTTATTTTTTAACACAAAATAAGATGAATAAATAAATAAATTAACAATTCATAAGAAAAAAAAATCAATCAGTAATAAATAAATAAAATGAAAATAATAATAATGAAAATAATAATAATACAGCAGATATAGAAGACTGAATAAACCACATATAATGGCTGACTGGAGAAATGTAATTATTATTATTCAGATTCAAATGTCTGTATTAACAGTTCTTTAACCTTTAACTTTCTGAACATGAATGGAACATTGAACATAAACTGTTATGAACATGTCTTCTTCTGCTTACTTCTTACTGCTAGAGATCTTGCAGCGCTTCCTCTCGCATAGCCGAGGCACATTTGGCTTAAGGGAGGAGGCAGTTGAGACCCTCAGTAGGGCTTGAAGATGCTCGTCAGTAAGTCTGGACCTGTACTTGGACTTATTGAAGTTCAAGGAAGGGAAGAGCTTTTCACACAAGTATGTGCTCCCAAAAAGACACAGGGTCTGAAGTCTGGACCTGTACTTGGACTTATTGAAGTTCAAGGAAGGGAAGAGCTTTTCACACAAGTATGTGCTCCCAAAAAGACACAGGGTCTGCTTGAACATTCGGGAAAGCTCAGGGAAGCTGGTGGGAAATTCTCTCAAAAATTGCCCAAGCTTGTCTGCTTTTCCACTCACCTCCCTGAACTTGGTTTTGAGTTCAGAGTTGCACTGCAGGTCAACGAGCTCCATTTGAAGCACAGGAGGGGCATCTTGCACATCAAAGGAGAAGGGGTCCGCAAAAATTTGAAATGTGGTTCTGTGCATCTTGAAGTCTGCAAATCTGTGATCAAATTCTTCCTGTAGCTTCAAAATGACATCCACATACTTCTCACCACTGAATGGTGTGCCTGAATCCATGAGTGCCTTGCATGCTGGGAAATGGCAAAGGTTTGTCTGAGAAAGCTGGGCTTTCCATAACATAAGTTTCGCAGAGAATGCTCTCACGTTGTCATAGGCAGCACTGACAAGTTGCCCCTGGCCTTGTAACTTCTTGTTCAGTACATTCAGCTCATGTGTAATATCAACAAGAAAAGCTAAGTCCATGAGCCTTTTGGGATCACTTAGCACGGGAACAGCAACCCCATCTTTCTCCATGAAGGCTTTCACTTCCGCTCTCAACTCAAAAAACCTCTTCAATATGTTTCCCCTGCTGAGCCAACGTACCTCGGTGAAGTAGAGCACATCCCCATAATCTGATTCAATTTCCTCTAAAAAAGCATGGAAACTTCTGTGCTTTAAGCTCCTGGATCTGATTTGGTTGATGCATTTCACAACGACAGACATCACGTTGTCAAACTTCAAGCATTTGCTGCAAAGAGCCTGCTGATGGATAATACAGTGCAGAGCAATGGCCTCCGCCACACTCTCCTCTTCCAGTTTTTTTTTTAACAAGTGCCACCAGTCCATTTTTCCTCCCTGTCGTTGATGGCGCCCCATCGGTTGTTATTCCAACAAACCTCTTCCATGGCAAACCGGCATTCTCAATGGCATCACACAGCTGGTAAAATATCTCCTGAGCGGTGGTCTGGCCATGCATTGGAATTACTGTGAGCAACTCCTCTGTGACTTCAAATTGTCATCAACACCACGAACATAGATTGCGAGCTGGGCAGTGTCGGTGATGTCTGTGGTCTCATCAAGAGCGACTGAGTATACACTGAAACATTTTGCTTTCTCACACAGTTGATCATAAATGTCACTTGACAGGTCAGAAATGCGCTCTGCCACGGTGTTGGCAGAAAGGCTGATGTTGCTAAAATGACCTTTCTTTTTTGGACAGACAATACTTGCAGTCTGTAATATGCACTTCTTGACAAATTCACCTTCTGTGAATGGCTTTCCTGCTTTAACAATCATCTCACTAACCACGTAGCTAGCTTCGACTGCTGCATCATTCTCTTTGGTTGCTTTCTTAAAGAAATCTTGTTGCCTCACTAGACATGTTTTAAGATTAGCAACCCGGTTGGCTCTCTCATCTCCTTGGTATTTTGCATACTCCTCAGCATATCTAGCTGTATAATGACGTTTCAAATTGTATTCTTTGTGCACTGCAACTTTCTCTGTGCAAATAAGACACGTCGGGATACCCCTGTGCTCAACAAAGAAAAATTGCACTTCCCACTTTTCCTGAAATTGTCTGTGCTCATCACCAACCTTTCTCTTCACTGCAGGCTTTGAAAAAGACATGTTTGGGGCTGTATAATATATATAATTCCACTTGGTGTCACTGTTGCGTTGAAATTTCAGTGTTTAGCCGTTGCATCTTTTCCGCTTCTTTTTCTGTCCCGCTGAGAACAACTTCCGGGTTCAGACTGGACGCCAAAGCGCGTGAAGCGGGAGCGGCCACAGAAATTGTGCATGTGCCGCGTGCATAGAAAATGCACATAAATATGCTTATATTCGCAATAAGCCCAGCCGATGTCCCGCCCCCGAGAGCAATATACCCCACCGTGATTGGTAGGTTCGTTCAGCTTCGCACACAACACTGAAAAGTGCCAATCATATCAAACTTGCGGGCCGCACTAACATTAAACTTTCATATTAAGGCGGGGCCACAAACTATCGTCCTGAGGGCCGCAGTTGGCCCGTGGGCCGCAAGCTTGAGACCCCTGCTGTAGAGGATTGGATTTTTCCATTTTATATGTTTGTAATGTATTATATTCAAGTTTTTTGTTAACAAATTGTCTGTGTTTTCCATCAGAATTCCTCTCTTGGAGGACTTTTTCCAAATTAGTTATTTCTTTTTTCAATGTTTACACCTTTCTTGTATATTATTTTTTTAATCTTAGAAGTATAACATAATTTGTCCTCTTAAATGTGCTTTCAAAGCATCCCATGTAATATATTTATTAGTAGTTTAATTACAGTTGGTCTCACAAATTAATTGAATTTGTCTTCTAATAAAATCACGCAAGTCTGATCTTCTCAACAATGAAAAATTGAAATGCCATCTATAGACTGATTTTTTTTTTTAAATCTGGCATCATGAATGTCAATACAGAAGGTGAGTGACCTGATAAAATTCTTGCTTTATATTCAGCTTCTATGATCCTATCTTGCAGTTGAGCTGACAATAAAAATAAATCTATCATAGAATTAGAATCATGTCTATTTGAATCAACAGAATAATCTCTTTCTCTTGGATGGATTCTTCTCTGAGCATCCGTTAAGTTCAGCTCTCTCATTAGTACCAAAGTGGCTTTTACCACTTTGTCCTCATTCCTGGTCTAAAATAGGATCTAGACAAAAATTAAAATTCCCTTCTACTAAAATATTTTCATTGGCATTCTTGAATAGATCTCTCGTTGTCAATATTTGGTGCATATATATTCATAAGGGTCCAGGATTCTGAGTATATTTGACAATGCACTATAACATACCTACCTGTGTGATCTATTACTACATCTTGGAAGATTTTTATGTATCAAAATTGCCACTCCTTTTGCTTTTGAATTGAATAAAAAGACAAAAACTTGTCCCACCCAATCTCTTTTTAATTTTTGATGTGCTTTTTCAATTAATTGGGTTTCTTGTAGAAAGGCCAAATACACTCCTATTTTTTTAATGTTACAATACTCTCTTCCTCTTCACTGTTCAGTTTAACCTATTAACGTTAAAACTTGTGTATTTCACTGCATTATTCATCTCCAGAGGAATTTCACAATATATATTTGTTCTCCCTTTACCTCACCCTGCATGTCTCATCCAATAAATTGTTCAAATTTTATCCTCCATGGTAGACCAATCACCTTCCAGTAGTCCAAACAGAAAAGACAATGAGAAAAAAATAATTTAATTAAAGTATCATTAATATAATATACATAGCAGATAAAATTATACAGACTACAAGAATCCCCCTATTAGTCTTGTTGAAATAATACACAATACCCCCCCTCCATTTTATGAATTGTGGCTAATGTCACAAAAACACACATGACATGATAGTAGTCAATTACCCATCAACCCAACCCCCTGGATGATCACCATATGTTTGTTAACCATTATTTCATATAGAAAAATAATATTTTAATAAACTAATAGAAACAATATTGTATGAAATTAGTCACTCAGCCAGTTTAACAATCATCAGTGTTTCCATGAAATCTTCTGTCTGTTACCGTATATATAGAAAAAAACTTTTCCCATCATCCAGTAAAAAATCTTCAAAGTAGCTGGAAGATGCAGTATAAATCTGAATCCTTTTTTTTTGTCTCAATTTCAAAAGGTTTCTCAAACTTTTCCGTACCCAAAGCTTCTGGTATTCACTCTTGAAAAAAATTAATCAGATCTTGACCTTCAACGCCCTTCTTAAGGCCAACAATCATAATATTATTTCTTCTACTTAAGTTCTCTAATATATCCATCTTATTCCAAAGCTTTTTATCTTTCTATAGTCCACGCAAGTGTTTCATTTTCCACTTTTCCAACTCCATCCTGTACATCTTCCACTTCATATTCCACATTTTTGATTGTATAATCCATATTGTCCAAAGTAATTTGCATCTCACAATAGGAAAATATTTTTTTAATCTGTTTATTTGTATTTTTCAAATGTCCTCTCAGTTCTCTCAACAAGTCTGTATTAGAATATTCATTTTCTTCTTGGTTCTAAGGTTTCTTCCTTTACCTTTACTAGAAACCTTGGCTTTTTCTTGTATTGCTTTTTCCTCCTCTTCCCTCTCTGATATCTTACTGGAGTGGACTGTATCTGCTGCCAGCAGTGAAGCCTATAGTTCCTTCAGCTGTCTCTTGGGCCCCTTTCGATTCATGCATGTGTAATTTTCTGCACATGCACGATGAGTCTTCTTGGAAGCCATCTCCTCAATCCAGTCACAGAAATGCAGGTGCAAGCATCCCCACGGCACGCGGCTTACCCGAAAGGCAGTTCACATACTGGCCTCAGGCTTAGTTTCAACAGGAGGCCTCTGACTATGATCTTCTTGCTCCAATCGTTGGGCTCCAGGTAAAGGTTTATTTCTTTTTGGCGATGTACTTAAGTGTTCTTGTACAGTTCTAATAATGTATTTTCTTCAGTTGGAGTTTTGTACTTTGCTTAAAGGGCACTTTTTAAACTAATTCCCAGGAAGGTCAGGTTCTTGAATCCAGACTCTACTGCATCATGTGACATTCCCCCAGATGATAATAAACTTGAACTTGATTGAAGCAGTTTGCACTTAATTATTTAAACCACTTTCATTGAGCAGAGAGTTTTTTTTTTCCCTCTGCAAAGAATTATTGTTACCTTGACTGAGTCCTTGATTTGATTATTTCACCCTTTATGTTCTTCAAATGATAAAAGTCAAGATACGCTAGCTGGGTCCTGATGAAATTAATTCAACAGGGTTTGATAAGGTGGATGCGTGGCCCTGTGTAATGCGCCTCGAAAGAACCGAAGACTTGTTGATCCAAACCAAGGCTTTTATTAACTAAAAGACTGGAGATTATCACAAGTAGGTCGACCAGTCCAGAATGACCTCGTCTGGCTAGGAGCAATCCTTTAAGACCTGCCAGTAGGTGTGGCTACACTCTCAGCCAATCACAGTCATCCTACACTACCATCTGTACATATGTACATATACACATTGGTGATAGAATCTGTATTATCACACACTGATAATCATATAGAGCAAAATGAATGGTTTAATCATTATTTTGTTTTTTCCTTTTAACATTAAATCTTTAAGATCAGTATTTATTACAGGTATATCATTTAACTTGACTAGGACGTTAGGATCGACTTTTTTTTTGTGACTAAATGGATGTCTGAGATTTTATATAATTTGGTCCTTAATTGGATATGTCACTAAAAAGGTGACTTTCTGGTCAGAGGGAACAAAGACTAAAATAGTGGTGATACTGACAAATGAACAGGCAACAATTATACCATTGCAACTCTGTTTTTAAATTTTAAAATTTAAATTTAGGCATTCTGCTTGGTAACAGGCCCTTTTGGCTCATGAGCCAGTGCCGCCCAATTACACCTAATTGACCTACAGCCCCCAGTACCTTTTGAACGTTGGGAGGAAACTGCATTCCCCAGGGAAAACCCACACAATCACAGGGTGAACGTACAAACTCCTTACAGAAAGTCCCGATCACTAGCTCTGTAGCGCTTTGCACTAACTGCTCTGCTAACCATGCTGCCCGTGTTTATATAATCATCAGAAATGCTGGATTTAAGAGCGGCTGTTGAGTAATTGAAATATATTTTATCTGTGGTACAATCTGCAGGCAGCCATTGTGCAGTGGTGAAGGAGATTTAGGTAATAGATGGAATGTCAGTCAAACAGGACATTTTGCCCTTAATGGTGTCAAATTCTTGAGTGCTGTTAGAACCAGGGTTGGCACTACCAGTAGACAAACTAGGCAGCTGCCTAGGGTGCAGACCACAGGGGCACAGTCAGGATGGGCAGACATTTGGTGTGTAAGAATCAAATGTGCAAAAGAGTACTTACTTTATTAGTCGGAGTCCTGGCTGGGTGTAGCTGTCTTTATTCTTGTGTGCATGTGCGAGTGCCGGCTGGTGCATGCGCGATGGATTATGTCCCCATGAGTGCCGGCAGTCCCATTGCGAGTGTTGGCTGGCTCATGCACATCACAATGTGTCCCACAACATTGAGCATACAAAATTTGCAGTGTTTGTTTGAAGCGACTCTTAATTTTTCTTAACCCTGTGATTGGGGAGGGGGCAGGTGAGAATTAAAGATGCTTGTTCTGAAATCTAATTTCAAAAGAAATCCAAGCCTATTAATAATGACACATTCGCTTGAACTGCAGTTTTCTATTCGTGAGTTGGATGTTTTGTTTGATAATATGTGGGTGAATTTATTCCACACCATAATTTTAGCAAATTAGGTGACAATTGTTTAAGTGTCCAGTTTCTGGTGTTGTATTGCATTGAATCATTTCAACCCAAATCTAAGCCATCAGTTTAACATATGACTTTTAACACTTTCTAGTAGATTCATTTGAATTTTACATGGGATGTGTAATATAGTGGAAATTCTATGATCAAATTCAAATTTTTGCAAGCATTAACCAAAAACCAAATGGAAACTGCATAGTTCATAGCAAAATTGAGCCAACAGTGGCATCTGCATCGGCCGCCACAAAAATAAAATCCATTAATGTCACTAGCAGGAAGCGTCGTTGCTCAAACTAAAATTTATTTTGACGATTTCTTGAATGTTTTGACTATTCTGAAAAGAGACTTCACTTTGGAGACAGTACATGGAATATGTGAGTTTTTCCCACCTGCGGGCAAACCTTGAACATGCATCATAACCAAAGAGTGAATGGACAAATTCGAAACTATTATTCCCCACCGATTTCCCTTGAACAAACATTAAAGCAAAGTCAAATGGTAATTGGTGAGTGGTGTCCATTTGTTTTTTAATATAGGGACAATGCCAGCCAGCATTTTACAGCCATTATTAAAAAAATATCTCTGAGACCTGTTGCTTTGCTGCCTGTTGGAAAGTAGAAATGACTTCACGTCATTTACTTGGAGAATTAAAAGAAACAAAAAAAAACCTCGGTCACTCAAAAGCTTTCACTTCAAAGCATAATTTTAAGGTATCCATAGAGATCCTTTCATAGCTTCCAATAAAAGACAAACGCTTTGGTTTCAACTCTGAACCAAAACATCTTTTTTGACTGCAGTCTGACTCGCGTAAAGTAGGAGTTCTTCACTATCTGAATGCCACAGAGGATGAAGTGAAACAAATCTTACTGGCATTAAAGCATACAGGCATTTTCTCATTACATTCAGGTAGGTGCTTATACAAATGAAGATTTCAAAGTGGTGTAATTACTGTGGGTTTCAACACCTTCTTACGCTCTTATAGGTGTGCTGTTGTGACTTTAGGGGGAAATAGCAGGACAGTTTGAAGGAAGAGTCCTGCCATATGATACTTTTACATCAGTGTTGTGAAATTTGGATAATCTATTCAGAATAAAAATTTAAATTATCTTAATTTAGAATGATATTGATACTGAAGATCTGTGTTGCGAATTTGTAGCAATAGCTCAAGGACTTCCAATGTCTATGCCGGTTCATGCAAAAACTCTTGGATAATGTGTCCAATGTTTCCATTGCTCGAAGGATCCTTCTCACACTTCCGATAGCAGTGGCAAGTGGTGAACGTAGTTTTTCAAAGCTCACATTTATGAAAACGCACATGTGGTTTCAACAATGTTGCGACAAAGACTAGATGGCATGGCAAGTATATCAATTGAACGTGCCCAGGCATCAGCCCTTGATCTGATTGAAAAAGTGACAAAATTTGCAAAGGAAATGCTCACAAAGTGAGGTTTTGATGTGTCTGAATTGAAACTTTTATGAGACTTAAATTTTAACATCACAATTCACCTCCGACAAGGAGGTTGTGTTTATAATCCTGTTTGTTTGTTTTTTTGTCTGTCTGACTGTAAGAAAAATATTGTCCTAATATGACAGGTGGTTGCACCAAGTAACTTTCAAAGGTATTTAGACCTAAAGGTGTGTGAAGTAAAAAGTTTTAATGTTGTGTTGTCCTTGGCGGAGTTGTGTTGTCTACCGAGTGCCCTTTAGTTCAAAATAATTTGTGAGCAGAAATATTTCTTTTGTATTTGAGAAAGATAATCAAATACTGATGTACCAAAGTCTTAAAGCAAACTTTTTAATCAAATTTTTTTCATTATAGATATGAGCTTCGTGAATTTGCCGATCAACCTTGGTGAATCTTTCCACATTCTGGTCCATGCTTACCTTGTTAGTTGGCTTCCTGGGATCTGTAGGCTGGGGCATAGCCATCTTGATTCCTGTGTGCATATGCAAGTTTGCGCATACACGAGTCTTCGGTTGGCGCATGTGTGATGGGTTCACATTTTGGAGTTCGGCTGGCACATGCGTGAGAATTAAGCACCCTACTGATATTGAATTTGTGCCCTTATCTCCCGCGCATGTGGTAACCGAAGACTCGCGGATGTGCACAGGAACACCGACTAACAAGGTAAGTATGCACATTCCTGTTCTAGTGCCAATGACTGAATCTGGTATTGTCTGTAAGGAGTTTGTACATTTTCCCATGTCTGCATGGATCTCCTCTGGGTGCTCGGGTTTCCTCCCACCATTCAAAATGGTCTGGGATTGAGTTAATTGGGTGTTATTGGGCAGCACGGCTCATGGGCCAAAAGGGCCTGTTACCTTGCTGTATGTTTAAATTAAAAAAAAAACTTTCAGAGACACATGAGAGACAGCAAATGCAAAAAAAATCTGGACTTCCTTGGTCCCTCACAAGGAACATCCACTGGAGTACTCTGGTCTGTAATGAGGACCCCAGCACAGGATTACCCTGGTGACATTAGTAGGAAGCAGCTCTCAGCCACCTCAGAACAATGTGCAAAAGAATGTGGAAAATGGACTTCTGCTAGAATTTCCCAGAACTCTTGAACTAGTTAGGGCTGATGTCGGCCATATTTAACTTAGCAAAATCAGCATAGTCTATCTGCAACATTTTGATCTAAAATATTTAGAAGTTAAAACTGCAAAGACATTTGGAGAAATTCTTTGTGAACATGTCTTCATCTCCCCAGACTGGACCATGAACTTACAGCTCCAATTTATATGGATGGGAGGAAACTGGAGCAGCTGGAGGAAACTCATTCAGACATGGGGAGAATGTACAAACTCCTTACGGACAGTGCTGGATTCAAACCCAGGTCTCCTGTGCTGTAACAGCATTGTGCTAACTATGCCAGCCCAACTTTAAGCCTCTTGTTTCTGACGATGAACAACTTCATGAAACTATCTCTACCTCAAAGGCAATAAATTAATGAATGTGCTGAAAGACACTAATGGAAACTTTCATCATGAAATATTAATAAAGTGTAAAATGAAATCTATGGCTCACATCCCATCGTGTTCTCAACTCGAGGAAAGAATATGACAAATGATTTTCTTTCTAGGACAGGTTCCAAGACAGCCACAGTGGCAGCTGTAAAAGATAAATGTGCAGTGATGTAAAGATATGAATATTTTGATCTACAATGGTTGTTAATTGACTGAAACGATTACCCCCTACTGATTGCATGATCACATATTTCATTTATGCATCAGTTTAAGGTTGACTTCTCCTTTGTGATTGGGGTTAATGCATTGCAAGTCAAAGGTGGATTAGAAATTAGTAGACCTCTGAAATGAAAGAAAGATAAAACAAATTTGTGGATGTGAAATTAAATATAAATGAAAGCAAAATACATGGCAATTATTTCATGTATAATTTTAAAGCCTAACATTAACATTTAAGATGAAGTTCCATCTTGGTAATTTTGTGATAATTAAGTGCATGCTCAAGTTTCTGCTCTGAAAATTTGTGATAGAAAATATACTTTCGTGCGTTTGAGGCAATGCAATAGAACCATTGCAAACAGAAGGCAACATTCAAAACAGGAAATTAGTTATTTTACAATTATAATTGGAACTGTAATATCAAGGAAGATCCAAATTTAAGAACTTCACATAGCTCACAACAATAAAACAGCTTATCAATGAAACTCTCAAGGTGCACTTCCAATGACTTGCCTGGATGTAAAATTGGAAAGGTGGACCAGCCAGCCATTACAGAAGCTGCCTGATGTTTATTTTCATTGAAATCGCAGCTATGAACTGGGTGGTTTTAACAGGGGACAGATGATCCACAGATCAGTGTTTTACCAGGCAGCTTTCAGCTTCTCCCTTCCATTAGATTAAAACAACTTCTATTGGGGGAATATTTTAATGATGCTTTTTAAAAAAAAAACAGAACTACAAATGGATGAAATGCCAAAAATGTGCATTGCAATGGAGTTAATTCATTTATAAGAAAGACAATTTCAAACTTCCTATTTTCTCCTTGAACAGCTTCAAAATTGGTTCATTTCCAAAGGTAGCTATCAAATATGTCAATGTCAATAATATTTTATAAAACTACACAACATAACTCATAAAATTCTCATTTTATGCTCAAGTAATACTTTGCTACTTTGCAGATATTAAGCTGAGGAGGTTAGAACAGAATTGTATATTTCACATGAAAGATGTATTCGACAATTCACATTGGAGTGCATTTTACTTTTGTAATGCATTAAAGTTCCATTTACAAATGGAATTATAGCCACTTAAGGCAAAGAATTCATAGCGCTACTGCACTAATGTATGTCTAATTTATTTTGACTGTGGCTTTAAAATCTTTTTGCACCATGTTACAGGAAAAATGTCAAGCTGGAAAGGGTGCAGAGAAGATTTACGAGGACTCAGGGGCCTGAGTTATCGGGAGAGGTTGAGCAGGTTAGGGCTTTATTCATTCCTTGGAGCTCAGGAAGAAGAAGGGGTGATCTCATAGAGGTATACAAAAATATGAGAGGAATAGGTCAGCTGAATGCAGAGAGCCTTTTGCTCAAAGTATGGGAATTGGTAACCAGAGGTCATAGGTTTAAGTCGAGGGGGAGAGATTTAACAAGAACCTGAGCGGTAACATTTTTTTTACACAGAGGGTTGTGGGTGCAAGGAATGGGCTGCTTGCTGGAGGAGGTGGATGAAGGAGGTCCCTTTGTATTTGGGAATTTTTAGTTTTATCCCCATTTAACAAAAAAGTCTGCCCATTTATTTCTTCGACCAAAATTCATGACCATACACATTCCAACATTGTATTTTATTTTACCACTTCTCTGCCCATTCTCCTAATCGTCAGGTTAGTCATCTAATCGCCAGATCATCAGAGATGCCTTCCTTCTTCTGCCTTTTCTGATTTTTCCTTGAAGAAGGGGCTCAGGCCTGAAATGTCGGCAACATATCTTTGTCTCCAATAGACGCTGAAAAGTCTGGCTGAGTTCCTCCAGCATTTCGGTGTGTTTCCTTCCATCACAGCGTCTGCAGTCTATCATGTTTCACCCCATTCTCGTAATCTGTCTACGTCCTTCTGTAGACTCCCTGTTTCCTCAACACTACCCTGAGGGGAACCTAATATTTCCAACATGATATAACTGGAATAAACTTTGTTTACTTCTCCCAAATTGGATCTATTTGAAATTTAGCAGTTTTGAGGGGGGGGGGGGATTACTTTATGCCTTATCTTATGAAGTTATTTATCAAAATGTATTTTGTATTCATATAGAATGAGTTCTAATACCCAGTTATGAATTTTTTGCTTGGTGTATGTTTATTATGTATCTAAACCTCATTCATCTCCATTTAATATTATTTCCAATTGATTTCAACAGTAATCCATTTGAAGAAACAAACAGGAAGTGTGCATCATATTAATTAGAATCAGAATTTATTGTCATGAAAATGCCACAAAATTTATTGTTTTGTGGCAGTGTCACTGTGCAAAATTTTCTATAAACCACCTTACAAAATAAACAAAAATAGTATTAAAAACAGTAAATGTAAGGTAGTGTTTGCGGTTCATTGTTCATTCAGGAATCTGATGGCAGAGAGGAAGAAGCTGTCCTTGTGCCGCTGAGTGCTCATCTTCAGGCTTTTGTACCTTTTGTTTTGCAATGGTAGCAGACTGAAGATTGCATGGGGGTCCTTGAGGATAGAGGCTACTTTCTTAAGACAAAGCCTCTTGTGGATGTCCTTGTTAGATTAAAGGCTGGTCCCCGTGATGCCGCAGGCCAAATTAGCAACACTCTGTCTTGAGTGTTCACCTGCTTACCAGGCAGTGATACAACTTGCCACAATGCTCTGCATGGTACACCTGTAGATGTTTTCAAGTGCCTTCAGTGACATAACAAATTTCCTCAAATTTTTCACATAATATAGTCACTAACAAGCCATCTTTGTAATTGCATTGGAAGCACTAAGAAGATTTTTACAGATGTTGGCACCCAGGAATTTGAAGTTCTTGACCTTCTCCACTGCTGACCCCTCAATGAGGACTGGTTCGTGTATTTCTGATTTCCACAAACAGCTCCTTGATTTTGTTAAGGTTGTTGTTGTGAAACCACTCAACTAGCCTCCTCATTGCTGTCTATGATTCTGCCAACAATCGTGGTGTCATCTGCAAATTTGTAGACAGAATTTGAATTGTGCCTCGCCACACAATTTCGGGTATAGAGTAAGTAGAGCAGTAGGCTTAGTATGCATCCTTGAGGTGCATCTGTGTTGATTGTCAGTTGAGGAGGAGATTCCAATGATACCAATTCATACTGACTGTGATCTTCCGATGAGGAGTCAAGGATCCTCTGGTGGGAGGGAGGGTGGTGGTGCAAAGGCCCAGAGTTTGGAGGATGTTCACTAGCACTGAGGGTGTTGAAGGCTGAGCTGTAGTCGACAAAGAGCATCTAGATGTATGACTTGCTGTGTTCTAGGTAATCTAGAGCTGAGTGGAGAACCAGTGATATTGTGATGGCTGGGAAGCGATTATGATGTTAGGTGAATTGCAGTGGGCCCAGACCTTTAACCTAAGTAGGTACCTGTTAATTCTGGCCAAAGCATTTCTTCACAGTAAATGTGAGTGCTACTGGGCGATAGTTGTTGAGGCAGCTCACCCTGCTCTTCTTGGGAACTGGGATGATTTTTTAAAAATATTTTTTTTATTTTTCACACTGTGAAACGTATCAATCAAAATCACATACAAACATTTCCCTCTTAAATATACACAGTAGCATTTTCTCCCCTTTTTGTCCCCCCCCCCACCTTCCCTCCCCCTTCCCATCTCCCTCCAAAACCAATAAACATTCAACATGTACAATAAAACCATTAAACAATGTCATCACACAACGAAAAATAAACAAGAAAAATGTGTCATCAACTTTTACACACTGGATCAAGTCATTTTGTCTTCTTACATTTTAGGGGGTCGAGGTCCGAGGCAAGCCCTCTCTGTTATGTTCCATGTACAATTCCCAAATTTGTTCAAATAATGTGACTTTATTTTTTTAAATTATATGTTATTTTTTCTAATGGAATACATTTATTCATTTCCGTGTACCTCTCTTCTGATTTCCAAGTTGACATTATAATTTTTTTGCTACTGCTAAGGTTATCATAATAAATCTTTTTTTGCGCTTCATCCAGTTTGAGGCCTAATTCCTTACTTATGTTACTTAGAAGAAAGATCTCCGGATTTTTTTGGTATGTTTTTTTTGTGATTTTATTTAATATCTGATTTAGATCTTCCCAAAACTTTATCACTTTCTCACATGCCCAAATTGCATGTACTGTTGTTCCCATTTCCTTCTTACAGCGAAAACATCTATCTGATAATGTTGGATCTCATTTAAAAAAAAAACTTTTGGGGCGTGATATATAACCTGTGTAACTAATTATACTGTATCATGCGTAACCTTGTGTTTATTATATTCTTCATAGTTCCAGAAGATAACTTTTCCCATGTTTCATTTTTTATCTTTGTTTAAATCCTTTTCCCACTTTTGTTTGGGTTTATAGCTTATTTCATCATTTTCCTTCTCTTGCAGCTTGATGTACATGTTCATTATAAATCTTTTAATTATCATTGTGTCTGTAATCACATATTCAAAGCTGCTTCCTTCTGGTAATCTCAGTCTGTTTCCCAATTTATCCTTTAAGTAGGCTTTCAGTTGATGGCATGCAAACATTGTACCATGAGTTATTCCATTTTTGTTCTTCATTTGTTCAAATATTAATAAATTATTTTCCAAAAAACAATTTTCTATTCTTTTAATTCCTTTTCTCTCCCATTCTCTAATGGAAAGTTTATCTATTGTAAAAGGGATTAGCTGATTTTGCGTCAATAATAATTTTGGTATTTTGTAATTTGTTTTTTTTTTCCTTTCTACGTGAATCTTCTTCCATATATTGAGTAAATGATGCAATACTGGTGAGCTTTTATATCACACCAGCTTTTCATCCCACTTATAAAGTATATGTTCCGGTACCTTTTCCCTATTTTATATAGCTCTTTTTTAGTCCAATCTGGTTTTTCCCTTGTCTGATAAAAATCTGATAAATACCTTAATTGTGCTGCTCTATAATAATTTTTAAAGTTTGGTAACTGCAAACCACCTTGGTTGTACCTCTTTGTTAATTTATCTAGCGCTATCCTCGGTTTCCCCCCCTTTCCATAAGAATTTCCTTATTATTCTCTTTAGTTCATTGAAGAATTTCTCTGTTAAGGGAATTGGTAACGATTGAAATAAGTATTGTATCCTTGGGAAGACATTCATTTTAATGCAATTTACCCTCTCTATCAACATTAGCGGTAATTCTTTCCAATGTTTTAAGTCTTCCTGCAATTTCTTTATTAGTGGCTGATAATTTAATTTCTATAGGTGGCTTAAATTATTATCTAACCTAATACCTAGGTATCAGATTGCTTTTGTTTGCCATTTAAAAGGTGATTCTTTTTCAAATTCTGTATAATCTGCATTACTCATTGGCATTGCTTCACTTTTATTTGCGTTGATCTTGTACCCCGATATTTCTCCATATTCTTTCAATTTCTTATGTAGTTCTTTTATTGATATTTCTGGCTCTGTTAAATGTACTATGATGTCATCTGCAAATAAACTGATTTTATACTCCTTCTCCTTTATTTTTATCCCTTTTATTTGATTTTTTGTTCTTATCAGTTCTGCCAATGGCTCTATTGCTAAAGCGAACAGTGAGGGAGCTGGGATGATTGATGCCCTTTTGAAGCAGGTGGGAATCTCTGACTGCAGCAGTGAGAGATTGAAAATGTCTGTAATTAACCAATTATTGGGAGATGTTGCAGCATGTGCTGTAGATATCAATGAAGTTGAAGATTCTTTACGTTGAGAATTATCAAATGCAATGGGGATGATCTTCAATGGGTTGAAACACATTTGTAACATTTGTCTGTCTTTTTAAAGATGCCAGTGTAGCCCATGAGAACCCTTTTCAAATTGTTTGCATGTTACATCTGATGTCAATCAAAGCAACCTGTGGCTGAAGTCTTAGCTGAATGCAGCATTCTATGCTTTGTCCAAGATTTCCAGAAATCGCAATCCTCACACTATTCTTCAGCTTTGTACATATAGGGGCAGCATGGTTGGCGTAGTGGATAGTGCAACACTTTAGTGCACCCATGATCGGGAACAGGGTTCGAATCCTGCGTTGTGTGTAAGGAGTTTTATGTTCTCCCCGTGTGTGCGGGGGTTTTCCTCAGGGGCTCCAGGTTCCTCCCACTGTTCCAAACATACTGGGGGTGTAGGTTAATTGGGTGTAAATTTGGCGACATGGACTTGTGGGCCAAAATGGTCTTTTACTGTGCTGTGTGTCTAAATTTAAATTTAATTGTACTCTCTTCCAATCATTGATAATTTATGATTTGCACATTCAATACTTATCTTAAATCTTTTGATGCATCAAGAGAATTTCATGAAGTCTTTAAATTCTGTCTGAGAGTGTCTGCAAGTGGACTGTTAGAATGATTGCCACAAAATAGTTATGGAGACAAAATTATTTTTCAAGTCCATTTTCTGAGATTTAATTGGTAGTTTAATGCGCAGCAACATGGTAATAACAATGCACAAAGTTAGACCATTGATAAATACTGTGCTCACTTTTGCTTATACATTATGAAAAGTAATTAATGTTTCACAGCCTGAATTCCTCACTCTGATGCTGCGGTCATGAGAAGGTTTTGAGATTCTTGGATTATTTTCCCTGGAGTTCAGAGGAAAGGGAAATATTTAATGGAGATTTAAAATTATAAAGAATTGTCATTGAAAAAAAAATCGAGGACTTTTATTCTGTCTGCTTTTGTAGAATTAACATTATAAAATCATGACATGGGGAGGTGTTAAGGCAGTTTTTAGGGAGTTCAAGGAAGGAATGTTTTGCTCTAGGAGCCAGAATTTTGTCTGCAGGGTTAAGATTGGAATTAAAGTAGCAAATGGCTATGTAACATGAAAACAAAGAAATATTGAAGACGTTCAATAGGTCTGGCAGCATTGTTGGAGGTAGAAAGAGTTAACTCATCAGGTCAATGACCTTTTATCTCGGGTTTTTGGCTTGATACAATCACTTTCGGTGTATTGACTATTCTATGCCAAAGGGCAGGCAATTTCATTCTAGCATGAATCCAGTGTGCATTCCTCCAAACCAGTATAAGTAAGAATTGGATATTGACCGAAAGCAAAGATTGGGAATAAATGGATCTTCCTCCTGCTGGCAGATGATGCCCAATAGTTCCTGCAGAGATTGGTGAGTTGGATCTAACTGTTCACTTGCTACCTTAGCAGTATGGCTGTGGGAACCAGGTGCCATATTTTCATGTTTGTTGAGAATGCAAAACAAAATAGCATTGTGAGTAGGGAGGAGGGTGTAAAGACGCTTCAAGAGGATATGGAAAAGCTTTGGCTATAGTCAAGAATATGGCAGTAGTATATTAATATGGGAAAGTGGGACCTAACCACTTTGCTTCACAAAACAAGAAAGCAGGATATCAATATAATTGTTCAAAGGGACCTAGGTATGCATGTGCACGAATCATCGAACGCCACATGCAGGAAGTGCAAGCAATCAGGAGTACAAATGGTGGACTGGCTTTTATTACAACATGACTTTAGTTCAGGACTGGAACATTTTTATTGCAATTATGTAAAGTTTTGGTGACCCCATAATTTTGATCTCCTGACCTACTGCGCCACTCATATTTGAACCACTACAGTAAACAACAGAACTCTCCATTAATAACAGGACTTTCAATTCTGGTGCAGAACTCAATCATATAAGGAGGAAGGAGAAACCCCTGGAGTACTGAATTAGTGCCAATGCTACCTGCACTTTCCCGAAGAAGCTCTTCAGCATTCACTTATGGTCTGCTGTCAGCTCCTCAGCCTTGTCATCATGAAGGTACAGTCCATTTTCCTTTTATGTGGCACAGGAAGGGATGGAAGAGGAAAAAGCAAGGCTGATGCGACAGTGTGTGTGACCTTCCAAGGAAGCAAGCTGAGCTTACATGTGAACAATTTGAATTCCAAGGTAGAAAGATAAAAATTCCAAGATAGAACTTGCACTATAATATCTGGACATTAGATGATTTTGGGTTTGCCCTCCGAAGAACAGTGCAAAAAATGTATCCTGTCATTAGTAGGAGGGTCTTGTAAGAGGGTTTGGTTGACATGCAGAGGTTCAAAAGCCTGATAGTTGCTCGAAAGAAACTGTTCATGAAAATAGAGCTGTGGGACTTCAGGCTTCCATAACTTCTGGCTGAAAGATGCTGTGTATGAGGTCGAAGGAGTGCATGAATCCAGTGTGCATTCCTCCAAACCAGTATAAGTAAGAATTGGATATTGACCGAAAGCAAAGATTGGGAATAAATGGATCTTCCTCCTGCTGGCAGGATCTTTTATCATGTTGGCTATTTTCTTGAGGCAAGGGCTCAAGTAGTTGGGGGGGGGGGTCGATGCCCATGACGGACTTGGTGTTGTCTGCCACTTTCTGCATCCTCCTGCATTCCTGGGTATTTGAGTTTCTAAAACAGGCCATGATGAAACCAGTCAATATATTTTCCCCAGCACAGCTGCAGAAGTTCAATGGAGTACTTGATGACATGTCAAATCTCTTCAAATTCCTTAGAAAGTAGAAGTGTCTTCTTGACAGTTGCCTCATTTCCATTCTTGTTGCAAAATTGCATTCCGCTCCTGAATTCTTCATTATAATGAATTCAGGAATCTGACCGGTTTGCAGATTTACCATATTTTTTTTCATCTTCACTTTCTTTCTGCTCTTCCACCAATGCCTGGCGAGACTGCGGTTCAATATCTATAGCTTCTAAATTGGAGGTGATTGTGGGATAATGTGGAAATGGTATGAGAGGGGACCAGTAATAGGGAGAACACTCCTCCCCTTGAGAAGGAGGAGAAGTGGAGATGACCCTAAGGATGGTGACCATGGTGGTGGACCACGGAGGGGCTCTGCAGCTGAAGTGACCCTAGGCAGTGAGCTGTTGGTGACTTGCGGTCAAGGAACTCGCACAGGCTGTGGACTGCTGGAAACTGGCTCAGGCGTACCAGGTATCAGAACCAGGATTCAAGAGGATGCTGAGGCAAGGAGAGCTCCCGAAGGGCCCTGGGCGCAGAAGGCTTCCTCATTGAGTTGGAGGTTTGGATTTGGGCTCTGTTTGCACATGATTTGAGCTGAACTGGAGCCTTGTGTGGCTGCAGAGGCTGTGGGAGCACTCCTTCCACCTCATACACAGCATCTTTCAGCTGCTCCTGTCGGGAAAAGATATATAGAGTTAGCACCCTCAGGCTGAGAAACAGCTTCTTCCCATGGGAAATGAGAATGCAGAATGACCAAAGGAACAGCTTACACTAACCATCCAAGATGCTCATATTTCTGAAACAATATTTATTTATTTAGTTGTACATTGAATACTAGTCAACATTATGTATTGCCTGTCTATGTGTGTGTCTGCGTTTTTTGAATCAAGGACCGGAGAACATTGTTTTGTCTGGTTGCACTTGTAAAATCAGGTGATAATGAACTTGAAAACTACAGAGGATGATAGCATTTAGAATGCATGTTACTTTAAAATGTAACTTTGGTTTAATAAATCCACCCTTCCATCCCATGGGAACACCAGGGGCAATTGGATGGAATTGGTGAAATCCTTCTTATTTCCAGTCTTGAGAGCAGTTTTTAGGTGTGGGTGGAGGGGGTCAAAGGTGAGGCCTCGACTGAGGACTGAGCAGTCTGTCTCAGAGAGAGGAAATTCAGAGGGGATAGAGCCCGCAGATTGGAGGAAATTTTTTTCCCACGCTGACCACCCGCAAATTGGAGGAACACCCACCTATTTTCCGTCTGGGCATTCATATTCATCACCAGATGGCATTAATATTGACTTCTTTGCTTTCTGCTAACCTGGTTGCCTTTTTTTCCCTTCCCCTTTCCACTTCTCTGCTCCCTCCCCCCTCCACCCACCTGTCCATCCTTCCTCCCCCTAATCACTGCCGTCCCCTTCCTTCTCCACCTATCATCTCTTGCCTTTGCCCCATCTCCCCCACCATTTTGTTCAGATGCCTGCCAACGTTCTTCTATGCCTTGATGAAGGACTCAAGCCCAAAACTTGGTTGTTATGTATTTTTGCCTTTTTGCTACATAAAAGATACCGTTTGACCAGTTGACTTTCTTCAGCATTTTGAGCTTTTATTCCCAGCCTGACATAACATGCAGTAATTTTGAAGGAGATGCTGACCCAAGGCAAATGCTGTTATTATATTAAGGTTGGGAACATTGCAATTATTTTGAATGGTACTCAACAAACTCATTGACTAATATGCTCAGCAACAAGCCACAGGATTTGCTTCTGAAAATGCTGGCACAATCTACGAGGAAAATCAAAGAGGCTCTGTTCAAACACATGAATTTGATTTTTTTGTGGTTTTTTTTCCAGGTTATTTTATTTCAGAGCTTGGGGACTTTATCATTCACTTGTCACATTAAAGCCCTTATGAAATGCTTTCAGTGGATACTGTTCTTTATTCTGGATGGGTAGACAATTAGTTGAAGATTACCTGTATCTCCTGTCTCGGGAATGATAAGGACCTGCTTGTGGACTTGATTGGAACACATCAGGTGAGGGAATCCATTTGTAGAAGGTTTCATTGAACCACAAGCCAAGAACATTGCAGAGTGTGATAAGAATCTAACAAGGGATTGTTTGCAGTGGTGGATGCGAAAGTCATTACCACCATAAACTTATTTGCCCTGACTTTCTTGTGGGGTAATTTGAGCCACCACTAACTGACAATTCATAACTCGAATGAGAAACATTTAGAATTAGCACAAATAATCAGCTTCCCTTGCTTCCAAGACTCTACTCATTTACTTGAGACATGTGCAGAGGGCCATCACTACACTGTCATTCACATGTGATGTCAACACTATGGAACAATAAAGCAAATCTATATGAAACACAAAATCTTTACCTCCTATGGATGCTGTGAGACCGATCTATGCCAGTTTCACTGGTGGATTCTCCAGTGGTCATCAAATCTTCTCAGTACCAATGAGATTATCTGATAAAGAAGGAAAGAATGAAGGGTTTGAAGAATGGACTGAGGGGTGTGTGTGTGTGTGTGTGTGTGTGTGTGTGGGGGAATGGTCATTGTCAAGTTGATGGAATAGGAAGGATATGTTTCTCTTTATTTTCATGGTCCAATTTAAACCTGCTCCTGAAAAGTGACAAGAATTTCCATTATTATCAGCCCACATTGCAATACACAAAAGTGCTGGAGAAAGTCAACAGGTCCCCACAGTACCCATGGGAAGTAAAGGGTAACCAAGGTTTCGGGCCTGGACCCTTCATTAGATAAAAGCAAAGAAAAAAACCAGGTAGATGCCTGAATAAGAAGGTGGGGGAAGGAGGGGAGAAGAGGAGGGAGGAAAGAAAATGGGGAGGAGCCCATGCTATTGCTTTTAAAAATTCTCCAATCAACAACAAACCACCTCAAAAAATATTTGTGATTTTTGTCCCAGATTCTAGCATATGCAGTCTCTTTTGATTTTGTATCATTAGTTTAGTTTGGATTGATATCATTCAAATCTTATAATACATGTGAAAATCAAAATATCTATTCTAATTATGGTGCAAATATAATTTTTTTGTTATATTTGTATTCAATGTACTCTGCGGGACATTGCAAAGTAGCACTCAGATGATCAATGTATACTGATTCCTTACCGCAACAATGAGATTTCAGATAAAATAATAATGTATTGCATTTTTATTTAGCAGCAATATAAACTTTGAAGCAGAGGAGTGAATTTATATATATTTGCTCACCAAATATAGAATTGATTCCCACGTGCTCACATGAATCACGGTAGTGAAAATTCGGGCAGCCAACAGTTCCTTGAAATTGTCCATCATTTGAGAAGGGAGCAGGGATAACACTATCAAATTCCCATGAAGTTGGGAGTCAATCTGTTAGGAAATCGCACATTGAGTTTGAGATTTAATTATTTCATGAAAGAAAAACAAGTACAATAAGCTGTCATTTTTAGCAATTCAGTTAGTCATTGTTCTCACTAGGTTTTACTGAAATTGCTAACACTTTGGAAATGGCAGCATTGTTATCCTTAAGATATTAAGGATAGTGTTATTGCATGGATAAAGATGAATTTGGGAAGTTACGTGAAAATAATTAGATCAGAAAGCTACAGTAGTTTTATCAGGATCAAATTACAGTAAAATTGATTGAAAAATAATAGTTTAATTAATTGATTAAAGATATTCCGAATGCTTTGTGGAAGCAATACCTTTTATAACTAATTTGCACTTAATTTTTTTATAGAACAAGATTCTAGACATTATATGCACCCTTCTGCAGGTTACTTTAACTGAATTATAGGATAGCAATATTAAGAGTTAGCCTGAAGTGGAAACAATTCTATTTACCATAAAATTAGAACAAAATGAATGCAAGAACCGGTCAGAAAAGAAAATATTTCAAAGGGTGTATAATAGGAGCTTGCACAGTCATTCCAATTATTAATCAAATAAATGGCTTATTTTGTTGAGATTTTTGTCTGTGACTAGTGACGAATGTACTGCCATATAGGAAAAGGGCATATGCCAGATCTTATTGTGTTGTGTAATTGGCTTCCTCTCAGTAGGTAGGCTGTAATGGTGCAAGAATTACTTTCCTAACAGTAAGGTTTTTATATAGTCAGCCAAAGTTTATAAAAAAAATAATTACTGACTCAAATCTATCAGTTTGACACTGGAATGCCTGACTGACTTCAAGAATGTGAAGAAACAGAAAGGTTCATTGTCTACATTTCTACTTTGCTGTTCAACTCTTCATGTTCACCTGTGGTTAATGCATTTCCTGTTGGTTGAGCATAGAAGAACAACTTGCACTTACGAAATATCCCATGGAGCTTCTTAGAAGCGATTATCAAATAAAATTTGACAGCAAATTGTGAAATGTCAGAACAAAAGAGTAGATTTTTTGAAGGAATTGCTTAAAGAAAAAAGTGGAATCAGACAGCTGAAAGGCATGTTCTGCAACAATGGAGTGGGGACATGCAGAGTTGTCGAACTGAAGAGGTCACCTTGATAGTGAGAGGCAATGTCATACAGAGATTGGGGGAAAAAAAAGGAAGATATAAACTTGGAAGAGTTGCTGGAGTAACAGTTAGCATGTCATTTAAAAATTGTCAGGTGAGAAGTATGTAAAATACCCGGCTCTTGGTATGGTAGAAAATGGTCAGAACAGTTTTGAATGAGCCCACGATTTTGTAGGATAGAAATTGGCAGGTAGGCCAAAGGAACATTTGTAAGGTGCAAAGACATGATGAAGATTTCAGCAGAAAACTGTTGATGCAGGAAATGATGGTGATGATGTTGGGTAAGTAACCCAGACTCAAATACTATATAAAATCTACACATATTGCAGTTCAGCCTCAGGGAGTTGGATGAAGTCAATGACTAAGATGGAATTTGTTGTGAGACCTTACTAATCCAAAATATATGGGCATATACATATTTTAAATCATCTTGAGAGGAAATATAGGGACCATATAAAGATTGTGGAGTGTATATATCCCCTTAAAATAATGCAATTTATCTATTGTGTCCCCAACAGCAAAATGCAGTCACTAGATAATATTTGTGTTTTAATGTAACTTGAGTTCTAAAATACAATGCTCAGTTAAACTCAAACCAAATTAATTCTGGCTACGAGAGAATGGAACTTTTGAGCATGCTCCCTGACTGTGTCAATCGAATCATTAGTGATGTGTAAATAAGAGTGAAGCAATTAACAAGCTTAATGGTGCCATCTGTAAAGCCCAGACGTCCCACACTAACAGCTGCATGCTGATTGTAGCTGGCGACTTCAATCACACCAACCTGAAAACTGTTCTGCCACGGTTTCAACAGTGTGTCGATTTCACCACCAGAGGATAGAACACCCTGGATCAAGAGTACACCAATATCCCAGGTGCATATAATGCTGCCCCCTCGACCACATATCTGTCCTGCTAACTCCGCCATACAGATTGCTGGCCAAACAGACAAAGTCAGTTTGCAGATAGATCAGGCTGAGAGAAGGTCGGGGGGGGGGGTGGTTTGGGTAGGGGCACAGCAGCACTACAGGATTGCTTTAATATCACAGACTGGTGCTATTTCATGGAGGCAGCCACCTACAACAGCCATGCTCACTAGCTCAATGATGGCCTACGTCGGTAAGTGCACTGAGGATGTCATGGAGATCAAATGCTACACAACCAGGGCTAACCAGAAATTGTGGTTGGATGCAGAAGTCTGTGCTTGAGATGCAGTCTTCAGAACAAGAGAAAAGTTAGCACTAAGATCAGTCAGATCTGAATGCTCCTGTGCAATCTGGAAGGCAAAACATGCGTATGCACAGAGGATCCATAGGTAGCTGTGTGACACCAGTGACATAAGGTGCATATGGCAAGGGATCAAAACAATAAAAGATCACAAGACAACTCTGCGAGTCAACAACAATGACACCTCCCTTTCTGACACCCTGGACACCTTGAACACATGATTCGATGTGAAGAAGAGGATGACGCCAAAGAAAGCCCTGTCTCCCCCTGAAGAACCAAATCCTTGCACAGCTGCAGTCAAGTTGAGTAGAACCCTATCTGGGTCCAGACAACATATCCGGTAGAGTATTGAAGATAAGTGCCAACCAACTGATGGAGGTCCTGACGAAGATCTTCAACATCATATTGCAGCACTCCATTGTCCCCATGGGTTTCAAGGCAGTCACTATCATCCTGGTACTAAAGAGGGTGACAGTAACAGACCTCAATAACCACCATCCAGTGGCAGTGACCTCCACCCATTAAGAATGCTTCGAGTGTTTGATGATGGAGCATATGAAAGTGTACCACCCAGAGACATTGGACCTATTTCAATTCTCCTACAGATGGAATTATTCCACTGATGTTGCCCCTCCATTCGATCCTGATCCACCTGGAGAATGACACCTCATATGCCAGACTGCTGTTCATCAACTTCAGCTCGGCATTTAATGCAATCATACCTCAGAGGCTAGTGGAATATCTGTCCTTGCTGGGTCTCAACACCCTTCTCTGTAACTGGATTCTGGACTTTCTAATGGAACAGAGGTTTGTCCAGGGTAGAAGGTCAAGCACCATCCTGCCAAGCGCTTGCGCACATCAGGGCTGTGTGCAAAGCCCACTCCTATTCACACTACTGAACTACAACACCAGATCCAGTTCCAACAGAGTCATCAGTTTCTTGGTGACATGATCACACTTGGCCTCATCAACAACAACAATGAGTCACAACACAGAGAAAAGTTGGAGAATCTTGTGAAATGGTGAAAGAATAACAACCTGAGACCAACATGGACAAGGCAATAGAATTGATTGTGGACTTCAGGAGGACCGGGAAGAAACCTATTTATTAATAGGTAGTGGAGAGAGTGTAGAGTGCCAAATTTCTTTGAGTCCACTTAAGAAGTGACCTATCCTGGATACATAACATCTCACTTGTCGGGAAGGTGCAACAACAATTGCACTTCCTTCAAAGGCTGAGGAGGGCAAGGCTACTGACCACCATTTTGTGAATTTTCTACAGGAGCTCATTGTTAATTTTATTAACTCTTCACTCTTTATTTTGGGGGGGTGAGGGTTGGACTAATTTTAAGTTAGACTATTAATATTGTGTTACAATTAATGGGGGGGGGGTTATTTTGTGTAGTTTTCTGATGTAATATTGTAATCATACCATTTTAATTTTTATTTTTTTTAATTTTGCTTTAAATGTAATTCTCTATTGTATTCATGTTATAAAATTTTAAATAAAGTCTTCAAAAAAAAATTCTACAGGAGCTCTATAGAGAGCATCCTGGCTGGCTGCATTATAGCATGGTATGGTTGCTGCAGAGCATCAGATCACAGGTCAATCCACAGGATCATAAAAGCAACAGAGAGGATAACTGGGATCTTCCACACCCCCCCCCCCCCCCCCCCCGCCACCATTGATATGATTTACTGGGATAGTTTTTTAATGAGGGCTTGCAAAATCAGGGAGGAGCCCTACCACCCCGCACACAGAATCGTTCAGCTACTCCCATTGGGAAAGAGATACAAAAAGTATTAGAGCTAGAGCTACCTGGCTGAAGAACAGCTTTTTTTCCATGGGCAGCAACTGTTGAACTGCTAAAACAACTTCCCATGATTCGACTATTTATTAATCATATTTGTTTTTATATGTGTATATAAGTTCTGTGTATATGCATCGTTTGTCTGTATGTGTGTTACATTTGTATGTGTGTTGCATTGTTTCGTTAGGTTGTACTGGCTCAATTAAATAACAAATAAATTTGAACTTGAACTTCCAAAAATGTGAATTCAGCAATATCTAATAGCATGTGACAAGAACCTGATTAATTCTGTACTTCTGCTCCTGTAGAAAATGTAAGTACCCATCATTGCATCAATACAAGATTCAGGATGTGTTTGGAAAAAGAGTAGAATTTATTGTCAGTTTCATTCATGGATGAGAAAGAAATGTAGGTTTAACTGGGTGACTAAGTGTATTGTGACAATCAAGATTAGGAATTGGCATCCGGTACTTTATGTGAAATTATTAAAACTTTCAAAATATATAAAGGATAATATTGGAGAAATGAAACCAGTTGATTTATTCTGAGGGTACACTGATTCTACAAGTTTCAGAGTTATGGGGAAAGACTGGTGGAATGAGATAGACAGAGGGCCAAAAGACTCCTCTTTTATTGTTATGACTCGATGGCTTCTCATCAGTGCTAACTGAGTAAATATATTTGAAAATGAGCCCTGATCCCTATCAAATAGTCACACTTTATTTAATTGTACTAGGTAATTGGATGTGAATAATTACTTTCAGAAATCAAAGATGATAACCTTCTGGATCAACTTCTAAACTGCCAATGGTTGCATTTCCCATCTATGATTTATATTCAATTCACAGACCCAGCAGTATTGATCAAAAAATGTTCCTTAGACCCGAATTCCTTTGTGAACTAATTTGAATATGAATATTAACTTCTATGAATTTTCTAAGTTCAGATTGGATTGAGGAAATTGTGCCTTGACAGCTGTCCGAACCAGCACCAAACAATTAGTGTGTTCCACCGATATTTCGCTGAGAATGACTGAATTGCTTTTTTGAGACTGCACTTCATTAGTGGCATGTAATTAATATTACTGGACAAATGAGGAATGCTATTTATTAAATTGTTTGTTATATTTTACTTTAATGCTTTTCTCTCTCTCTTGCTCACTTAGATGCAAAATGTTTGTTTCATTGATGAGGTCCATTACAACATGTGTTATTGCATATGAAGTTGTCTACATGGCTTATGAAGAAGAAAAAAAATGTTTGGGTGACCATGCATTTATAAGAAATCTAATAAAAACAATGGCTCTTGGCAGTGGCAATCTTACAAAAATCTATGAAAACCAATTGTGAGTGGCAGCTAACATCTTATTTCACATTTTGAATAGTTTTCTTTTAAAAAAAATGGTCAATGTGCATTGTCTATAATATGCTCACAAGGGATAAATGATAGACATAGTTGCAGTAAATATAAGAAAAATATAATTGCAATGATGCCAGGCAGCTGGCAGTAAATTGCTTTATTTCTTGCTCATAGGGTAATCTGTGTTTGGAGCAGAGCTGTTGATCTTATTAAATCCCCTTGGGGTTGAATGACAGGATCTGAAAGCTGAATGGGATTCCATAGTCCAAAAAAACCTGACAACTCCATAGGTTATTTGTTCATTTTTCTTTTTAAAATATTTTTATTGATATATTTTTACAGTAAAAAAGTTGAACAATACTACTATAAAGATGTTACAAGACCAGAAAAAAAGTTATATAAAGATCATAAGTTCAAGTTCCAAAACACAATCATGAACATAAAAGAAAAAAAAATTCAAAACCCTAAATACAAAAATAATTTGTATGTTTTTGTATTAGTTACAAGTTTATTATATTGAGAAAATCAGATTGTGAATAAATTGAGATGTTTAACTGCATGGATGTTGCTCACTGGCTGAATCATGAACATAGTTTCTGTCTGTCACAGAACTAGCCATCAGTTTTGTCCTGATATCTTCACACCACAATACTCCCTGAAGTAATGCTAGGGCTGTAACAATTCGAATTAAGTGGAACAGATATATCTTTGATTCACAGATAACTTGAACAAAAATAGGTAACATGAGATTTTGTGAAGAGTAATGGATGTCTGAGAGCATTATTAACCGACACTGGCCACGTGACAAACTTTAAAGGAAAAATAATCAAATCACTTAATCTTTTTTGAAGTTTGAAGAAGAGATTGTAGTTTACAATTGTTTTCAGATACACCATCTATTTTAGTAATCCACATAGAATTGTTTAAATATGTGCTGGTACCTATACTATAGAAATATTGATTGCAGCTCGCTCAAGCAACACTCCACACAGGTTAACAGTTTTATACATACGGAGGATTCAAATTGTTTTATCGTTGAAATAAACATCTGCTTCCATCCTTTCTTTTTACTCAACAATTTGAGTGAAATTTTGTTTAGCTTTTGGCATTCTTTTGAAAATATAATAAAATATTCCAAAGGGAAAAGTAGATGCACATTCATTTCTGCGCTTTGCTTGGGTTGCGAGAGTATTTTCCAAAGGAAGAATTAAAAGGTTTTATTAATGGGCAACATTGTTTTACAGTAAATCGAGAATTTGAATTAATTTAGCATGACCTTTGGGCACAACAAATTGTGTTATTTATGCATACATGCATTAAGCCTCTAATAAGATACTTGAATTTAAGGGGAAATTAGATTTTATGGGTTGTTTAATTCTAATTAAGTGAAATGTAATTTTAGCTATACTCTTCTCAAGCCAATTTTCCAATTAAGGGTCACTTGATGCATCAGTGGGGGAATGTTAGGCTATTCTGGAATATGAACACAATGTGCAGTGGAGCCCATTATCTTTTCAATTATTCCTTCTTGAAAGAAATACAATTTATTTTCTGACTTTGGATCTTGCACGTGGCTTGTAGACAGCTCCTAAAGATAAAGATAATAGAGCCCTAAAGATAATGATCACTAGGTTAGATCTTGTGAATTAGAAGTGTGAAATTGCTTTGGGTTATTTCTGTCCTCAAAGAAAGATCAGCAAAAAATAGAAGGTGCCTTTGACACAATCTGGAAAACCCGATGAGTCCACCAAGAACATTTTTCAATAGTTCCTGGAACAAAAATATGCAAACCCCAACTTTTTATTGTCTGTATAAATGCAGAGATAAATGGAGCATTTCTAAGAAGGCAATTTGTTTGAATTGTTATTTAATAGTTGGGCAGAATTTAGTTGGCAAGACAAGCATATTTTGCCAACACAAGAGACTGCAGATGTTGAAATCTGGAGCAGATGTAGGCTGACCTGCTCTGTTCCTCCAACAGTTTGAATTTTGCTCTACATTTATTGCCTATGTGCTGAAATGTTACCCGATTGTCAAAAGAGAAGAGAGCAATCAGAAGGGCCAAAAGAAGACATGAAGTTGCTTTGGCAAACAATGTCAAGGAAAATCCCAAGGGGTTACTCAGGTATATTAGAGTAAAATATTGTAAGGGTCAAAATTAGTCCTCTTGAAAATCAAAGTATATGTATGGTGCCAGAATAGGTGGGGGAGATCTTAAAGGGGCTTTTTTCATCTTTATTTACTCAGGAAACTGGCACAGAGCCTAGGAAAGTGAGGCAAACAAACAATGAGGTCATGGAACCTATACAGATTGAGGAGGAAGTATTTGTTGTCTTAAAGTGAATAAAGGTGGATAAATCTCCAGAGCCTGATAAGATATACCCATGGACCTTGTGGTAGGCTAGTGTTGAAATTTCGGGGGTTCTGGAAGAAATATTTAGCCACAGGTGCCAGAGGATTAGAGAGCAGCTCCCAAAAGAACTGTGGAAATTCTAAGATGGTGAGCCTGACATCAGTAGTAGGTAAGTTATTAGAAGGTGTTAAAGAGATCAGATATGCAAGTCTTTGCATAATAAAGTACTGAATAAGGATAGTCAACATGACTTTATGTGTGTTATGTCATGTCATAGAGTTTTTCGAGGAGGTTACCAGGAAAGTTGATGAAGGGAAGGCTGTGGATAGTGTCCACATGGACTTCAGAAAGACCTTTGATAAGGTCCCACATGGGAAGTTAGTCAATTGCTCGGTATTCATGGCGAGGTTGTAAATTGGATTCAACTTTGGCTTTATGGGAGAAGCCAGGAGGTGCTAATGGATGTTTGTCTCTCTGACGGGCGGTCTGCCTCAAGGATTGGTGCTGGGTCCATTGTTGTTTATCATCTTTCCCAACGATCTGGATGATAATGTGGTAAATTGGATCAGCAAGATTGCAGATGACACAAAGATTGGAGGTAGTGGACAACAAGGAAGGCTTTAAAATCTTGCAGAGGGATCTGGACCAGCTGGAACAATGGCCTGCAAAATGGTAGATGGAATTTAATATAGAAACTGTGAGGTGTTGCATTTTGGAAGGAGAAACCAAGTTAGCAGTGCAGCAGCACAAAGGCATCTCGGAATACAGATACACAGTTCCCTGAAAGTGGATCACAGGTAGATAGGGTTGTGCAGAGAGCACAAATCTTCCTAAATCAAAGTATTGAGCAAGGAGTTGGGATGTTATGGTGAAGTTGTATAGGAGGTTGGTGAGGCCAAATTTGGAGTATAGTGTGCAGTTTTGGTCACCTAACTACAGGAAAGATATCAATAACATTGAAAGCATGTAGAGGAGATTTACTCGGATGTTGCTGAGACTTGAGGAACTGAGATACAAGGAAAGATAAAACAGATAAGGACTTTATTCCCTGGAGTGCAGAAGAATGAGGGGTGATTTGGTAGAGGTATACAAAATTATGATGGATATAGATTGAGTAAATGACAGTAGGCTTTTCCCACTGAGGTTCGGTGAGATACAAATCAGGCTAAAGATGAAAGGGAGAAGTTTAGTGGAAACATGTTAAGGGGAATTTCTTCACAGGGAGGGTGGAATGAGCTGCTAGTTGAAGTGGTGAATGCGGGCTGAATTTTAACATTTAAGAAAAATTTGGACAGGTACATGGAAGGGTGATATGGATTAGGTGCTGGTCAGTGGGACTAGGTAGTATAATAAGATCAGCACTGACTAGAAGGACCAAAGGGCCTGTTTTCAGTGGGGTAATGGTTAATGGCTAGTGTAGAAATTTCAGGGGTTTTAATTATGATTGTCTTTGGAGAGATTATTTTCTACAGGTTGAATATCTCTTATCTGAATACCCAAAATACGAAAAGATCCAAAATCCGAAACCTTTTTTGTCCATGGTCCCGTAAGGTGATATATAATATGTAATGGTCCCATAAGGTAATATGTAATATATAATGGTCCCATGAGGTAATATGTAATATGTAATAGAGTTCAGAAATCCTGGGATGTAGCAGATGTAAGTGGTGCATTATTGAGTGTAAATTTTTCATTATATTTCTACTTTAGTTACTGCATGTATCCTTATATTTGAGTGAATGAGTGCATTTTTTAATTGGTGTTCCAAAATCGCAAACACTTCTGGTCCCAGGCATTTGAGATAAGGAGTATTCAACTTGTAATTCTTCAATTCACAAGCAGGTAATAGAGTCTTGAGAAACTTTAGTTATGCCCGTTGCTTGTCATTTGAACAGTATTTTGAAGACATAAAAGACCTTCTGTTGAACATGCTAAAGACAGATGTTATGCATGTGATGGGAGGTGAGGACCTGGATGTAATAGCTATCACTAAAAAGGTTGCACTCATAAAACTTGAAGTTCTAAAGATAGATAAATCCCTTGGATTATATGGAATGTACCTCAAGGTAATGAAAGAAATGGCAGAAGTTGTAGATGAGGCTTTGGTGATAATTTACTAAAATCTCTAGACTTTGGACAGGTCCCAGCATCGTGGAAGATGGCGAATGTCACACCACTATTCAAAAAAGAAAAGATAAAGGCAAAAGGAAGGGGACTATAAGCCAGTTTAACATCTATGGTTGTGAAAATGCTTGAAGCTACTATCAAAGGAAAAATAGCTAGGCATCTGGAGTGAAATAGATCCACTAGGCAGGCACAGCAAGGATTCAGCAAATACAGGTTCTGTTGAGAAATTTACTGGTGTTCTTGGAGGATATAACAAGCACGGTAGATAGAGGGGAGTAGACGGATATTGTTTACCTGGATTTCCAGAAGGCATCTGATGTAACGCCAATAAAAAAAAAACATACAGAAGAAAATGATGAATAGAGTTCAGGTGATGTATTAGCATGGATAGAGGATTGGTTAACCAATACAAAGCAGAGAGTTGGGGTACAGGGATGTTTCTATGGTTTGCAATCAGTGGTGAGCCAGGTGCAGCAGAGGTTGGTGCTGGGCCTGCAACTGTTTATGAGATACATAAATGATCTGGAAGAGGGGACAGAGGGCAGTGTAGTTAAATTTGCTGATGACACTAAATTGAGTGGAAAAGCAAATTGTGCAGTGGTTATGGAGAGTCTACAGAGAGATATAGATGGGGTAAATGAATGGGCAAGGGTCCGGCAGATGGTACAATGTTGGCAAATGTGAGCTTATCCACTTTGAAAGGAAAAATAGATCAGAATAATATTTAAATGGCAAGCAATTGGGAGTGTTTGTGCATGAATTGGAGAAGGTTGGTTTGTAGGTGCAGCAGGCTATCAAGAAGGCAAATGAATTGTTGGTCTTCATTGCTAGAGGGATTAATTTAAGACTAGGGTGGTTATGCTGCAACTGTACAATATACTGCTGAGACCGTATCTGGAGTACTGTGTGCCCTTCTTGTTGCCTTACTTGAGGAAAGGTGTACTAGCTTTGGAGGGGATCCAGAAGAGGTTCACCAGGCTGATTCCAGCGATGAAGGGATTAGCCTATGAGGAGAGACTGAGTCGTCTGGGACTGTACTCACTGGAATTTAGAAGAATGAGAGGGGATCTAATGAAAAGATGTAAAATTATGAAAGCCATAGATAAGATAGAGGTAGGTAAGTTGTTTACGTTAGTAGGAAAGACCAGAATTAACACTCTTGATTAAGGGTGGAGATATTCACAGCAAAAAGTTCGGCAAATGCCAATAGCAAAAAAAAAAACACCAAATCTGAAAAAATTCTGATGAAATCGTCATGTCAAATGCACTATATAGTTTCTCACAACAGTCAAAGAGTGAATATAATAATCAACTGCACAAATGGACCAAATAATTATTGTGGACTGTAAGAATGAGTTTAACGTGGACATTGTTCAACTATGTTGAGTTAGGCTTGTTGAGCAATGGGCAGATGCATTCAACAATTTGAGAATGACCATCATGGGTCATACTCAAAGTGTCTGGCTTTGCAGGGATGGTAAGATAACCCCCATCTGGACTGTGAATGATGAACAATAGCAATTTCATCTTTTGGAGAATCTGCATGCTCAGTTGTGGGGGCCAAGATCTCTGTGATGCTGAACTGATTTAATTGATGCTCAATTAAATGCAGATTAAATGCAATCAACAAAACTAATATTATTTAATAACCACCACCCAATGTTAGGTTTAATTCATAGACCAAGCAACTACATGATATGAAGTCTTGAACATATTGTGAGCCACCATAATTAAGATAGTAAAGGGTATTATGGACTGGAGCAGTACAGATATGAAGATCAAAGAGAATTCAGAGCAGTTCATCATTTAAACTTGAAAATGTATAAGTGTTGTTAAAACAATATCACTTCCTTTCTCTTAAAGGCACAGATGGTGTTTTACACAATTAAATATGATGCTACAGAATTAATGTTTGTTCATGTATATCTTTGATCTCTCCGGCTTCTCAACTTATTAGAATACATAGTCTGCATGATGCTTATTTAAGAAGTTAATTTAAGAGATTAACAATCCTTAACATTGAGTCATAATCAAGTGTGGCTATGAATTTCAGAAAGAGAATTTAAATAGTGAGTGTCTTGAGGATCCAGTGAAGAGAAGAAGAAATATCTTTTCTAACCCTAACCCGATAGTGGAAACTTATACCAGGGTAGTCTTTCTGTCCAAAAGAAAAACTTGCTGTTTGTCTGGCATGGGCACTTTTAACCCATTCACTGCTTGATAAAGGGAGAAGTGGGGGAGCATGGAGTTACAATGGATCAAATCTAGTTCCTGACCATTCCCACTTTTTAACGTCACTGATTTCAGTGGCAGATAAGGCTGCTAATAAATACTTAGAGAAGTGTAATTAATCATTGAAATGCAAGGCCCATTGACCATTATCACTTCCCAGGTGGAACAGATGAGTGGCCAGTAAGCCCACTTTATTTAATAAGGCTTAAAAGAGAGATCACAGATCAAGACACAGTCTTCTGCTTGGCACATATGCAGATGTGAGGTCCTTATAACGTCACAAGAAACTGCAGATACTGGAATCTGGAATCTGGAGCAAAAAAAAAGAAAACTATAGGGGGAAACTCAGCAAATCAGGCAGGATCTGTCGAGGGAAATTGACAGTTGATATTTCAGGTTGAGACCCTTCATTAAGACTAGAGACTCGATGAAGAGTCTTAATATAAAATGTCAACTCTCTGTTTCTCTACACAGATATTACCTGACCAGTTGACTTCTTCCAGCAATTTGTTTTTTGCTTGATAATATCCTTCACTATCTTGCAACATTGCTGACAACCTACTCTTAATACCAGTGGGTGTCCTAACTTAGTCTATCTCTGCTATACAGCTGTTGCTGTCTTCTGGAAACAGTCAGGCTGCTGATCAGGGCCATTAAAATCTGGCCTGTAATAGAACTCCTATGTGGGATTACCATCTGCTTCTGCTATCCTTGTGCCAGAAATTAAAATCGACTCTTGACTCTCTGCACATTGCTCTGAAACATTTATTCATTTATTCTTCACCAATAATCTGTAACAACTGTAGAACAATTTCAATGATTGGGGGGAGGGGGGGGAAGTAAAGTCTGTAAAGCCTGATAAAGCAAAGTTTCTCAGTATTAAATTAAAGGTCTCAGCATGAATGAAATAAAGGATTCATTATCTACTTGCAATGCACAAATGCGCTGGAGTCTGCAGATGCTGGGGTCAAATGCAATACACAAATGCATTGAAGAAACTAAGCAGGTCATGCAGTATTCATAGGTAATAAAGGGTAACCAACATTTCAGGCCTGGGCCTTTTGTTAGGTACCCTATACTTCCTATGGATGCTGTGTGACCTGCTTAGTTTCTTCAATGCATTTGTGTATTGCATTTGACCCCAGCATCTGCAGACTTGTTTAATTCCATTGTCTACTTGCTATACCTGCGCAGAGTTGGCTTGTAACCATATAACCATATAATCGTTTACAGCACGGAAACAGGCCATGTCGGCCCTTCAAGTCCGTACCGGTTCACTTGAACAACTCCACTAGCTCCTCCGCAAACTCCTGAGGAAGCAGAGGCTCCTTAGGTTGGTACATCCTGAGATTTTCCAGGTCCTCATAGATTCTCTTTCTAAGACCCCGTTTTCTTGGATACGTTACTCTGTTCCATTTCTCTTTATAAATCGCTGTTCTCTGGGTATCTTTACACATGTTCCTTTTCTCTTTATAAGTCCACATCCTCTAGGATTATTTACTCCATTCCTTTTCTCTTTATAAATATCCGTTCTCTCGGATTCTTTATTCTGTGTTACCTTTCATCAAAGTTTTTTGGAAAATACTCAAACTTTTTTGATCATTTAATTCATTATTGCTTTTAGGGAAGATAACACAGTGATTTTATGCACGTGTAAGCATTTTATGTTTTGAGAAAGTCAGACCAGCAGATAAAATGCAGCAGAATCCACCCTACAGACTATATGCTTTTTTTTTTCCCTCTCAGTGATTTATATGGTGTTAAGTGAGAGAGCTTAATTGATGTAAATATGTGGTAAGGTTCCCCTTGATGCAATCTTGGTGTATGAATCTCTATTCCAGTTTGCAACTTCACAAAATAATCTTGTAGAAACAAAGAAATTGATAACAGCAAAGGAAATATTCATGGATGCAGCTATGCAGGGCTTGTGAAAATTTACAGTAGCAATCTACAATGTATATAAGAAACGAAGTTGATTGGAATGAATCAATAGAAAAGGCTAATCAAAACTATTAAAAAAGAGCTTATGTTAAGCTATTCTGACTTCTTTCTTTGCCACCTTCCTGAGTTTATTCTATCTAATTATGGTTATTAATCTTACATGCAATAACATGAAAGGAAAAGTAACTGTAGAATTGGAATAATCCTCCAGTATTGTACATACTAATTCAATATTCAGTCTTTGTCCAACCTTATTAGTTTAAAATTCAATTTAATTTTGAACTAATCTGGAAATTTATGGATATATGACATACCATTTGATGTTTCTCAACTTTTGAGACGTTATTCCAACATGATTTGCATTCCTGTTTAAAGATATTCCACTCTAGAATATGATCGGTTTGCTGCAGAGATCAGACATCACCTTTTGTAATGTAAAGGGATTACTTTGATGTGTAAACATAGAAGATCTAACTGAAACTGAATGTTTTAACTGACACAAAGGTTAATGTATGCTGGAAGGCATTCCTGAATAAATGAATTGTAATCATTTTGAAATTTATTCATGAACGCAAGGTGCAATGACACCAAATCTTTTATTTGGAGATTGGTGAATTATTTTAGTTTAATTATTGCTTGTCTAAAATGAAAGATGAACCCATGCAAATTTATCAGTTTATAGAAAAGTGAATTATTCTTTGGAGCAGAATTGGACAAGATAAGTTTCTGGAATAGCGAAGAATTCTCTGCTGTGGAACCACATATGGGACTGTAGCCTTGAGTGTGTCTCAGCAGGATCAGAGCTATTCAGAGTTGAGGCGTCATTGAGCTATAATGCATGGAAACAGGCCCGTTAGCCCAACTCATCCAAGTTGCCTAGGCTACTTCCACTTGCCTGCTGTTGGCCCAGATCCCTCTAAACTAGTGGTTCTCAACCTTTTTCTTTCCACTCACATACCACTTTAAGTAATCCCTATGCCATCGGTGCTCTGTGATTGGTAAGGGATTGCTTAAGGTGGTATGTGAGTGGGAAGGGAAGGTTGAGAATCACTGCTCTAGACCCAACACTGACTGAAATATTTTGCTTGAGAAAAAATTGTCATTGGCCCATTTCCCTTTGGAGTTATGAAACTGTGCACATAATGAGTCAATTAGGTATGATTAAAACTGTGGTTTTTGAACTTTCTCAGAATTTTGCCCGCACACGTGGAGCACCGAAGTCTAAAGCAAACTTTCTAATCAAATCTTTTTTCACAATAGATTTTTGTTGCATTTAATAAACTATAACAGAGATACAGGGCATGTAAGAGTCAAAATGTGTGTACTTACCTTGTTATTCAACGTCCCTGGGTCCATAGGCTGGGTGGGGCCATCTTGATTCCTGTGTGCATGCGTTAGTCTTCAGTTGGCACATGCACGGTGGGTTTGCATATTGGAGTTTGGTTGGCACATGTGCAGTGGGTTTGCGTATTAGAGTTTGGTTGGTGCATGCAGGAGAATTAAGTGCCTTGATGATATTGAATTTGTGCACTTAACTTTCACGCATGCATCAACCAAACTCTAATATGTGAACCCACCATGTATGACCTAAATGAACTCTAATACATGAATCCAATGCAAATGCGCCAATCGAAGACTAATGCATGTGCACAGCAATCAAGATGGCTGTGCCCAGCCTATGGAACCCGGAATGCCAAATACCAAGGTAAGTATTCACATTTTGGCTCTTGCATGCCCTGTATCCCTGTTATAATTTGTCAAATACAAAATAAACCATGTATATTTTTTTTTCTCATATATTTTTAAAAAATCAGTAATATATGCAGATGGATGTAAGTCAGGTAGGTTGTAAGTCAGGGAATACCAGTAGTATGCAAGTCTGAACACCTAAAACAATGATAAAAGGGTCATGATTTGGCACCAGGATCCCATAATTAACCGATGGAACAGAAACTTTAACACCAGAGGAGGAAACTTGCACCAAAAACAGGAAAGTGGTTCATTTGCCCCACCAAAACTGACTGTAAAATTCTGACAATCTACTGTGTACTTTCTTGTGGTGAGTGCCAGGACATTACCTCAGATGTTGGCACCTGTATAAAGCAGATCATTTAAGACTGTTCCACATTGCTTGAAAGTTATTATATTTGCACAGAAGAGAATTGAATTTTGCCCAAGCATGATTGTTATTGATCATATCATAAACACATTGAAGCAATGCTTTTGAATCCTAACTACGTCTGCCAAGTATCACACAATATAACGACACCAAGGTGACTTGTGTGCTACAGAACATTCTTTCTGAAGGGTTCTGACAGTGAAGTACAGCCTCTTCACCCCACTACAGACATCCTGCTGGGGAGAGTCTGCAGAGAATTAAGGAGCCAGCTGTTGTTAAAAGAGATTGGTAAGCACTGCTTTTATCATTCATGCTTTGCATAACTTAATGTTGTTCCTGACCATGTGACATGTGAATTTTGTATTACTTATTTATTTTCTGAAATGTTCCAGATAGGTAACATAGTCAGCTTTCAAAAACATGCCTGCAAGAATGCAGAAACAAAAGTAATGAGAATAAAAAAAATAATAACATAGAAAGCTATCCCATCATTATGAAGGAGAGTTCTTGAGGAACAGCTGTTTCAAATACACTCAACCTTCTTTGAACCTTTAAAACACAATGCTGGAGAAACTCAGCAGGCCAAACAATGTACTTAATGTAGCAAAGATAAAGGTACATAACCAATGTTTCGAGCTTGAGCCCTTCATTAAGGTATTACGAACTGCTCTGAACCTGTCCTTCATAAATCCTCAGCAGAAAATCTTGGCTTATCATCCTTAAAATATATGCTCTGAAATTTAAAAACCATCGAACTATGATCTCCACAGATGAAGAATGCAATAAGCTGGCCTCTGACCAGCAGTTCCTGTTCCTTAACTGCTGCAAGCATCTGTTCCTCCACTTGTGCTCTGTGTATCACTTGGTGTGCCATCTTGTAAATTAACGACAATCTCCAACAGGTTTTTCTTATTTCTGGATTTACACCAGAGATGTGCGTGTTTCAGGGAGGCATCTTCTTGACATCTGAGAGACGTAGCGGATTTTTATGACTTCTTCAAATCTTTATTACATGAAATAAATATGCTCCCACGAATGGTGATGGCAAAAATGCACAAAAGCTGAATGAGGGTGAAGAACAGCGAAAAACACCAAGCAGCAGAAAATCTTAATCTTTTCTTTCCTAATCCCTCTTGTCCTCTGTACTAACAATATGAAAACCCTTTGGCAGAAGAATATTATTTAATGGCCTGAACATATCTGCAGAATGTAATGCTTTACAAGCAAGGCAATGTATTCTTTCATTCTTGACTATTCACTACTATTTGCTTTGAGAAATTAGAACATAAGGAGATGAATTGTTGGATGCTTTCTTTTGCAAGAACCAGGGCAGATATACAAAATTAGGTAGTTCCCAGTATGATTTATGGAAAAGAAACATTTCAAAAAATATTGTGAGGCACACAAACATCTGACAGTCATCCACAATAATCCCTGCAATACACAAATGTATTGGAAAAACTGGTGATTTATCATCAAAGGATCCACAAGGGCTGCGGGCTGCTGGTGACTTATAGTCAAAGGATCCACACAGGCTGTGGGACGCCTGAGACGGTCTCATGGGAACCAGGTATTCGAACTAGGATTCGAGAGGTGGCTGATGGTAAGAATGGCTCCCGGTGCTGAAGGTTTCCTGATAGTATCAGAGGTTTGGATCTGGAGCTTGGGTTTCTGATGGCTTGAATTAGTGTCGGTGCAGCTGCATGGGAAAAAGATTCTGATATCCTTCACATTTACGCAGCTTAAGGTTTTATATACTACTTACACATCATGCTTAGCCTTCTTCACTCCAGGCAAAACAAACCCAGCCTATCCAATCTCCCACCCCCATCTCCCACCTCCCACCCACGCCAAACCAAGCTGTCCTATACAGGCGCTATTCCTGATCAGATCATGCCTTTTCAAATGTATGTTTTTCCAATATTTTCGCTGCCACAGACGTTAATACCCATTGAGAGAAGATGAGTGGACATTATTACTTGAGCCCTAAATTTACTCTAGATGTGTGGTGTTTGTACTGTGGAATTTGTCAGGTGAATTTTTGATACCTTTCTTCTCCACATAGTTCAATAAAGTAGCGGGCCTATAGTGGTGAGAAAGCTCGTAATCACTTTTTAATGTCCATCAGTAATTCACATTGACACCTGGTATTTAAGGATGGAATATTTACAAAAAGGAAGTAAACTGCAAAACCAACCATGTAGAATGCCTTCCCAGCATTCCCTGAATTCAAAGAAGAATTGAAAAGTGATACAGTAAAATCCCTTTTATTCAGAATTCACAAAAACCGACAGACTCAAGTAACTGGCAAGAAAAAAAAAGCGCAGAAAATAAATAGGTAAAAAAAAAACCCCAAAAGTACGAACCGCCCCCTAGCGGTTAGTTTTAAATCCATGCAATACACAATCTTAAGCAACTGGATTATTTAGTTATCCAGCACCTACCAATCCTCATAGGCGACAGATACCAGGGTGGGGTTGTTGTATTCATACCAGCTTTGACCCTTTGAACTCAGTCAAGAATTAAATTTTATGATTTTACAAGGACGCTGTCTTTAGATCAGTGGTTCATTGTGCAGCTTCACATACAAAGAAGAATTCGATGGGGGAGTTACCTGACAATGTTCTGATTGGGAAAATGAGGCAGTTTAAATTAAACCACATCTTTGATTTAAATTAGATGTTTTCTACGCCCTTGACAATTGAATGTTTTAAGTATTTTAAATAACATATGCAAGTGAAACATTCTAGACTTTGTGGGCCCACTAACAAAATGATGTAAATTTTAAAGGAGTTGCAAATTATTTTATTTAGCTTTACCATCTTGGTGACTAGATAAATACACTGGAACCTTATGTGAGCTCCTGCCTTCCCTGCTGTTAATGCTTGATACCTTGTTTGGAACCTGGCCTGAAACACTGCCCTCTGCTGTTGCTTCCTCTGCAGTGTGTTGTCCAGGTGTTGATGAGTGAGATGGATCCAGGCCATCTGTCAATGGATGGAGCAAATCCTGCCCATTCCCACTAACGGCACGCTCATTGTACTGGCCAGCATGCAGTCTGGTGGCCCACATCTGGGTCTTGACTTGAGAAAGAAAAGAAACAATCTAGTTTCGAAACTACAAAGTGTGTGAAACCAAGGGAGTTTATGTAAAAGAATGAAAACCAGTGGCAGGCATGGTTTTGACATACAGGGACATGTCCAGCAAAGAAGAAGAGAAAAAAAGGATGCAACGCAAACTCTGTTTCTCTTCCCACAGTCATACTCTGCCCTGCTGAGGATTCCCAACATTATCTGCTTTTTTTTGGAGATTTCCAACAACTGCAGATTTTTTTTGGATTTTGATGAAGAAGAAAAAAATCAGAGAGTAGGCAGGAATGTTTCTTAAACAGACAGGAAGAGAAAGCATGTTTTCTAAAGTTAGAGAATTTGATGTTAAATTGATAATGATGAGTTTATTGTCACACACATTGTACAGTGTACATAGGCACCCCAAAAACCATTAGGATCCAGTAGATTGCAATGTGCCCAGATGGAAGATGAGGTCTTATTCATCAAGCTTGTGTGGTGCCTCATTGTAAAAGTCAAGGTAGTTTTATTAAGGGTCCTTCATCTGAAACATTAACAATTTCTTTCCAGAAGTATTGCCTAACTGTTAAGTTTTTGAAGAATGCTTTTGTTTGAAAAGAGAAGCCTCTTTTGCTCAGACAATGGGAGGAGTTAGGAATGTGAAACCTGGCTTTAAATTAACAAAAGTTTACGACTCGTAGGCATTACACTTAACGATATGACCTCTCACCTTTTCAAGCATTGTAGCCAGGGAATATTTGCTGGGAAAATCACAAAATTATATGCCCCATTGGATTGATATTGAGGCAGAAATCAGTGTGTGGGCCTCAGTTTGAGGCACAGATGAGTAGACACAAAGATAAGAACATCATAGTGCCAGCTTCATATTAAGATGGGGTGGCACGGTTACCATAAGCATTAGTGCAACGCTGTTACAGTGGCAGAGATCGAGATTGAGGTTCGAGTCCCGCGCTGACTGTAAGGAGTTTGTGTGTTCTCACCGTGTCTGCGTGGGTTTCCTCCGGGGGCTCCCATTTCTTCCCACTCTTCAAAATGTACCAGGGGTTTTAGGTCAATTGGATGTAATTGGGCGTCATGGGCTCGTGGGCCAAAAGGGCCTGTTACCATGCTGTACGTCTAATTTATAAAAAAAATATAATCTTTCAACCTTAAATGAAGATAAATCACTCCAGTACAAGGAGGTTTGTTATTTTTGCTATTTACTAATTCCCTATTCAGGACTTCTGCACAACTTAATTTACTGGACCCTTGTAAACGCTGTAGAACAAGTGAAATGACCAGTACTACAACATTCTTTTTACATTTTTAATGAGCCTAATTTGATTTGGCCAGGTACCTAATGGCATTATTTCATGTAATACTCTTATTTTGGATCGGGACGACTTTGTGCAGGAAATTGGCAATGGCAGATCCGGAATAGATAAATCTAAACCTGTATCATTGTGCAGGAGCAGGAGGTTTGCTGCTGGCAGTGAGTTCTGGCCCAGCAATTCTTGCTTTGACAAAATATTTCTCAAGGATTTGGGCTCAGATTTTGCAGCAAATAGAGAACAATATGAGCTGTTCTCTATACTTGCCCCATAGGTTTTCTATGGGATTCTTTCCCTGGAATATGCAATGATAAGATATATCGTGTTTTCATTGGGGAACTTGGTAATTTTGTGAACAGGGCAAGTAACTTTTTAATCATTCAATTTCTTTTTCAAAGCCATGACAAAATGTTTATCCACCACACTTTCAGACACTGCATTCTGCATCCTAGCAACTGATTGTCTTAAAAAAAAAGTTTCGTTATTCCAACCCTGGATCTTGTCACAGCTAATTTCACTCACTGTCCTCTGGGCCTTAATTTCCTGCACTAATGAAAAAAAAATTTTCTCCATCTAACCCATCATTATTTTTGCACATTTCCATCAAATCTCCTCTCTATCATCTCTGTTCTAAGGAAGAGAACTTCAGTTTGTTTGGTATATGCCAATAACTGAAGCCTAGAATGATTCTGTTAAATAATTTCTCTGCATTGTTGTGGGAATATCACATGCTTTTGTAAATTGGAAGGGGCTTAAAATTCCAGTTGTGACTTTACTGATGTACCTTAAGGTTAAACATAATTTCCCTGACTTTTTATGCAGTGCCTCAGTTTATAAAGCCTTACATTTGCTATGCTTTACCAACAGCTTATTGAACCTAATCTTCAAAGATGCCTGCTTATCTGCACCTAGATACCCCTGACTTTATAATTTTTAGAATTAAATAATCAATAGGTATAATGTAAAATTTTATCTCTATGAAGGTAAATTTAACAATCTTGTCCTCCTCGAATTGGGATTATTTTTCTTCCACGCATTTAGTCCAAGCACACTTCTGGCACAAGTCTGCCTCTAAGACAGTAGACTTGCTTAAATTATCTCATGGTTTGTGCCTCTAAAAGTGCAGAGACACAAAATGAACAATTTCTTTCAATGAAATGATGCAAACGGACACACTGCCAACATTAACTGATGTCCCTGTTACAACATATGATAATTGTCATGGTCCAATGTAATCATACAGATAATGAACTGGTTAACCTGCATGTCCACATATCTTCAGACCTCTTGAAGATTGGCCTCATAGGATGCTCATTGAGGAAACTACAATATGAAATGAATAAGCTGCATGATAAATAGAGGGTGTTAGGGTACAGAAAGTGGTAAGTAGATGATTTCTCAATTTGTGGGAAGTGGTTATCAGTGTTTTCTGCCAGGAACACATTTTTTTAATATACATACAAGCAATTTGGATGTTGGCACAAAAAAGAGAGAAACTAAAATTGTGTATTATCAATCAAATGACATGTAAATGTGGCAAAATGTAGGAGGATTTTATTTAGGATATCAACATACAAAAATAATTTTAACCTAGTCAGACTCTGCGTAAACATAGAATGTGTTCATGCAAAATGGGTACACTCAAGCTACATGTCTCTGATGTCCCTGGTGTCAGAAGTACAAATTCTCACACATGAGTCTCTTTAAAGTTGGTGACACGACAAGCTTTATTTACAAGTCTGCAGAGTTGGACTCAACTGGTTTCTCGCCAAGTCAAGCCCCGATACAAACAGTGCATTGATTTTTATACCTTTTTTGCTTGTCCTTCCCCTCCTCTTTAACACTGTTTTAATTGGTTAGTTTTTGCAAAATCATTCTAAGTACACTTGCATTTGTAATTATCATGTTAGTCACGTACACTACGAACTCTGCACACACTAAATTCTGTTTTTCACTCTTTTATCAATCTTTGGCTCCTACATGTCTCTTTGTGACCATGAAAGATCTCTGTTTGTTATAACATTGTCCAGCTGAACTTTTATGGTAAGCTCCCTGTCTATTCTGGCTTCCCCTTTTATGATTAATCATCACATTTTAACTTAAGCCCTTTTTAACCTAAATTCTCTATCTATAACAATCCACCCCTTTCTTTCTTTAAAATGTGTGTACTATTTCTGAATGGGGGCCTTAACCCAGGGAAGAGAACCATCTTCTGATAAATCAATTTCGTGCTGAAGTAAAATTCTAACTGGGTCTCCCAGGCCCCCTGGCTGCATGGTCTGCTGGACCATCGAAATCACTCGGCTGCGCAGACAGGGAATAAGACAGGGTAAAACAAGCAGGAGGAACAAAACACCCCCGATGACCCACAATAAGGTGCGCCACCAGGTTCCTCCAAACCATTTATCCAACCAATTTAATTTTGCGAAAGGATGCCAGGTCTGGACTGGTACATGGGACAAAGTGCGAATATTATCAGCGATTTTGCGAACGGCTTGGCCATTATCATCAATCTTTAAGCAGCAGTTAGTCAAATTAAGCTTTCCACATACACCCCCTTCTGTGGCCAGCAAATAATCCAGGGCCAGACGGTTCTGATAGATGGCAGAGCGCATCTGACCCTGCTGGGATGCAAGCAATTGCAGGGCTAGAGCCGTTTGGTTTGTAACAATCTCAAGGACCGCCTGCAAGCGAATAATGTGGTTGCCCTCCCAGGGCCAACCGTTAAGAGGGAAAGGAGTACTATTAGGAATCTGTATATAATGACCCACACTACTTCCCTCATTCTCCGTACAAGGGGTATATGGAAATGAATCTACCCTCCTTTCTTTCCCAAGTGCGGTCCTGAAAAAGGACTACTGTGTCTCTGCACTTCTTACACTTCAGACCTGACAAAGACATAGGCAAACCAAGAAAAACCAAAGCATATAACAATAACATTGTCAATCAAGTCTTCCTGCGAAATCGCAAAGTAAGAGGTTTGTCTCCAGGAACACAAGTCCAATCTGAGTCCGTATCAGGGTCCTGAGGCGCCTCTACAGGTCCCTTAAATCTGGATGCGTGTGTCCACCCCTTCTCTTTTGTTCGTATTGCAGCCTCTGTAGTCAAGAGAACTTGGAATGGACCTTCCCACTGTGGCTGGAGTTTTTCAGTTTTCCAGGTTTTGATGAGAATCCAGTCTCCCGGTTCCACCTTGTGTAAAGAAAAGTCCAGAGGTGGTGTTTGTGCCAATAGTCCCCTCTTTCGTAAATCTGTAAGAGAGCGTGACAGTGCCTGTAAATAGTTCCTAACAAAAATATCCCCTTCCCCAAAGGTGGGACACCCCTCAACTATACTCCAGAAGGGAAACCCAAACATCATCTCATAAGGGGACACCCCCACATCTCTGCGTGGGGCAGTACGAATTCTCAATAAGGCCAGGGGCAGACACTTTATCCAAGGCATTTTAGTCTCCACCATTAATTTTGTCAATTGCGTCTTTATGGTTCCATCAGGCAGCTGGCTTGCGCCCAACTGAGTCATGTCCTTTTTTTCCTTAGCAGTGAAAATGGAAGCTTTTTTTATACCTTGTCTTATTGCGATTAAGGTCAGCAAACGGACTTCCTATTGCATGGCCGCCCTTTTGGCCTCTTCATCAGCCAGTCTGTTCCCAATTGCGGTCGGGGTATCTTCCCTCTGATGGCCTGGTATGTAGACCACTGCTATTTCCCGGGGTAATGTCAGGGCTTCCAAAGTCAGAGTAATCATCTGTTCGTGTGCCAATTCCTTTCCTCTTGATGTAATCAGACCGCGCTCCTTCCAGATCTTACCAAAGGTATGCACTACCCCGTATGCGTATTTGGAGTCAGTGTAAATTGTTCCAGTTTTCTCTGCCAGTACTCTGAGGGCTCTCTGCAAGGCATATAGTTCGCAGGACTGTGCCGACCAGCTTCCGGGTAGCCTCGCGAATTCTACCACTTCCCAAGCATCTCCTTCTATTATGGCATACCCGCTTCTCCTCATTCCGTCAACACATCTGGCGGAGCCGTCAATGTAGAATTCATATCCCTCTCCCAGGGGAGTATCACAAAGGTCCTCTCGGGTCTTGGTCTGGAGATCCGTCAACTCGACACAGTCATGCTCCACTTCTTCCCCTGTTTCACCGTCGTATAAAAACTGAGCTGGGTTGCAACTATTATTCTTAGCAAACTGTAGGTCTTCTCCGACCATTAAAATGGTCTCGTACTTTAATATGCGGGAATCAGTCAGCCATCGATGGGCGGTTTGTGCTAATAGAACACTCACAGAATGGGAGGTGTACACAGTCATCCTTCCTCCAAAAGTGAGTTTGCGTGCCTCCTCCACCAACAGAGCAGCAGCCGCTACTCCCTGGATACACGTCGGCCATCCGCGAGACACTGGGTCCATCATTTTGGACAGGAAAGCCACTGGGTGTCGCTGACCGCCTTTTTCCTGTGTCAAAACTCCCACAGCTGTTCCTTGGTTATGAGTGACAAATTGCTGGAAGGGTTGTTTTAAAGAGGGCAGAGTGAGTACCGGGGCCCGCGTCAGGCGATGCTTCAAGTCCTCAAGCCATCCCTTCTCCTCCTGGGTCCATTTCAATGGATATTCATCTTCATTTGTCAGCTTTTCATACATAAACTTCACCAACGCTGAGTAAGGGTTTTGTTTCCTTTCCCCTCTGGACTCGGCATTTATCTCTCGGATAGTCTGTACCATAATCTTCGCTGCCCTCTTTTGACCTTCCTCTTCCCTCTGCACATATACTCTTTGCGCCTGTTTTAACAGGTCGCTCAAGGGTTTTTCATTCCAGTCCTCCTCCTTTTCTAGTTTCTTCCTAATGTCCTGCCACGATTTGGACACAAATTCGATTCGAATAAGCTGTTCACCCATTGGTGTACTAAGGTCCACACCCGCATACTGTTGGACATTCTTTCTCACCCTCTCCAAGAAATCAGTAGGGGACTCATCTTTCCCCTGGTGGTTCCCAAATGCCTTGGCGAAATTGTGACCCTTTGGCACAGCCTCCCGTATTCCTTTAATCGTCCACTCTCTGTATTGTCTCATACTTGCCAATCTCTCGGGTGTTCGTTTGTCCCACCTGGGTTCATTCAGGGGATATTTTTGTTCATGGGGTCTGGGGTCCCCAGGTTGTTCACGTTCCCACATGAGGAGGGCAGCCTGTCGAATCATCTGCCTCTCCTGGGGTGAGAATAATGTTCCCATTATTGCGTGCATCTCTTCCCAGGTATATGTATTTGGTCCCAGGAACTGGTCGAACTGTTCGGCCAGTCCCATGGGATCTTCCAATAGACTTTTCATTTCCTTCTTAAATCCCCGCACCTCAGTACTGGTTAGGGGAACGTTTACATATCCCATTCCCCCTCCCAGTCCTCCTATAGAAACTTCCCTCAGGGGATTTAGGCTTACTGGAGCCTTCAATGGTCCTGGACCAGTCTGGGATCTGGTCCAGGGTCGGTTTACCGGTGGAAGTTTAGGGTCCGACTCCCTTAATTCATCCCTTTGTTCCCGGCCCCTTCCGGGACAATCAGATTCATCACCTTTCCCCTCCAGCAGCGAGCTTCCCTCGGGCGCTGTGGGCACCGGGGGAACATAAGGAGGGGGGAGGTTGTCCAAAGGTTCCCACTTCTTTTCTCCCGCTACCCTCAATTTAAAACATTTTGTTAAGGATCCTGGCCAGGGAACCCAACAAAATGCATACGCCAACTCTTCTTGATTCACCTTTTGTCTCGAGTTTACATATATGTTTAATGCTTGTCTAACCCAATCCTCATCAGATCCAAATTTCGGCCACCAGACCGAAGAACCTTTGATATGCTGTTTCGACCAAAGAAGACAATATTGAACCATCTTATTCTTGTCTTTGTCTTGATATCGTTTACTATCCCAATTTTCAAACATTCTCCCCAAAGGGCTGTCAAGGGGAACCCCCGGGAAAAGTCCTGATCTTTCAGACGAGCCCTTAGATTTTGATCCTCCCATTTTCCCGCCTAGATCCGTTTATCGTTGCTGAGGACCCCCCCGTTCGGGACCCTACTCCCTTTCATCTCGGACGCCTCGTCGGAGGTACTATCCCTCCGCCGGTTCCCGCCGAGGTTTCCCTGGGGTCTATCCTAAGGTCCCACGACAGGGTCCTCACGCCACGACAAAGGCTCTACACCTGATTTATCGTTTTATATTTTTTTTCCCCGTCATGACCGTTACCTGGATGGTCTCGTCCGTCAATCCCCACACCACAATCGTAAGTCGTCACTTACCGGTGTCTTCCTGGGGATTGAACCATCACCCCTCTCCTTTTCGTCTTGTCGTGTCACCTTGTCCGGATACCACTCGCTCAAGCCGCCCGAGGCGACGAGCAAGGGACTAGGAGCCGCTGAACTCAGCGGGGTGCACCACCTCCGATGTCCCCCTTTCTCGCCTCCTCCCACGGCTGGAGTGTAGATCCCGGACGAGTCCCCAGTTGTCAGAAGTACAAATTCTCACACATGAGTCTCTTTAAAGTTGGTGACACGACAAGCTTTATTTACAAGTCTGCAGAGTTGGACTCAACTGGCTTCTCGCCAAGTCAAGCCCCGATACATACAGTGCATTGATTTTTATACCTTTTTAGCTTGTCTTTCCCCTCCTCTTTAACACTGTTTTAATTGGTTAGTTTTTGCAAAATCATTCAAAGTACACTTGCATTTGTAATTATCATGTTAGTCACGTACACTACGAACTCTGCACACACTAAATTCTGTTTTTCACTCTTTTATCAATCTTTGGCTCCTACATGTCTCTTTGTGACCATGAAAGATCTCTGTTTGTTATAACATTGTCCAGCTGAACTTCTATGGTAAGCTCCCTGTCTATTCTGGCTTCCCCTTTTATGATTAATCATCACATTTTAACTTAAGCCCTTTTTAACCTAAATTCTCTATCTATAACACCTGGGAGAGATTTCTGAATTAAAATGACCCTTGCTGAATTAAAGACAGCCAAACCAGTACATTGAATTTTGTGTTTCTGATGAACTCTTTCCTGCTGTCTCCTCAAGGTTCTGTTGCACTTTTTCTGAACTCAAGGTGAATAGTCATCTTCCCTTCCCTTCCCATTAGCTCTCATAACCTGATCCTAACTGTATGAAACAACAGTGGCATCACTAGAGTTGGTGTCACCCCCACCCCCCCCCCCCCCACCACCATGGACCTCCTCCCGTACCAGAGCATACAGAATCTTTAGTAATCTTTTTTGTACTAATGGTACTCGTAAATCACAAATACTAATTACCACAATATTGTAGCTAAAGCACTAGAAAATTTGACAAAAGCAGCGACTATAAAAACACCAGCAGCAACGAAAACAACAGCGCTTGCTTGTAGCGCGTGGAAACAAAACCACATGATTCGAAGCGTCATTGTAATTGAGTAATAATGACTGCTCCTACCGGAGCGCATTAGAAGGTTCAAAAAGTAAATTAGCATAGAGAGTTTTAGCCTTGTAGGTATAATTGACAAGTGTAAGTTGGGCTGATGAAAAATGTTTTTGTTGTTAGAACTAACTACAGGGATATTTTTATTAAAAAAAAATAACATATTTCTGCTGAAACACCACACAGTCATTTTGGTGTCTCCCCCTCTGAAGGTGTCACCTGGTGTGGTCTGCATCCTTTAGTGACACCAGTGTGCAACAAGCTCTGTCCGTTCAGAGAAAAAAAAAATCTTTGGTTTGGGAAATTCTGATATTTAGGTTGCGTATGAATTTAAGGCTGACATTTCATGTTTCCTTTTGAGGCCGTGGTGGCCCTCACTTGGATACTTGCTTAATCCTTCGAGGAATCAGAATGGAAATAGAAGAAATAGAAATTTGGCAGATGATCAGGAATAAGGCATTCTGTATGGGTAGGTTCCTTCCACCAACAGTAATATTGCTTCACCTTTTCAGCTGCTTTATTTTAGACTCAGAATATTTCCAAAACATTTTGTTTTTTCACTACGGTCTGTTTCGAAGGGGATAAAGTAAGAAACCAACCCAATCGATAATTTCTGGTAAATGACTGACACTGCACTTTTGAGCCACATTTAACTTGAGTTAATGACTATTTCTGTGCCATCATTCTGACTTCCTTGCTCTTATTAGCCTTACAAAAGTACAATGAACTATTGAATGCTCTTTTTTTCTAAATTGGGAAAATTGAAATTACTGTCACTTGTGTTCATGCAAGTCCCATTCAGGATTCACCCTGAAACTCCCTGCCACTCTATTAAGCAGCTTCTGTTCTAACCTTCCATAGTCTCTCCCTTCACTCCAGTGCTGTAAATCTCTTCGCTATCGACTCCCCTCCAATTTATCTTCATAGTACCCGAGAAAGTAATCATTTTTACCACTGACAGCTGAGAAATCATCTGCCAGTTGTTTTCTCAAAAGCTCCTTACCTCTCTATCCTCCTGAAGCCTTTTTTGTTGACAGAAGGTTTTGGTCATCTATTATGTATACCTTTCAATTTTTATTTGTTAACACTCCTATGAACCCGTGACGTGCTTTTGCAGTGTTAAATGTATTGTGTATTTTGAAGTCATTGTTATTGTTTGCCACACCTTGCACAGAACCTAAAGCAGAGAGAGAGAATGGGGAAATTACCATCTTCCAAACACACATCTAATCTTAAGTTACACAGGAGACTGCAGATGCTGGAATCTGAAGCTAAGTACAATCTGCTGGAGGTAAGTCAGTGGGTCAAGCAGCATTAATGAGAGAAAAAAATCACGATAAAGGATTTTGGCTTAAAACATTGACCACTCTTTTTCTCCCACTGATGCTACTTGACTTGCTGAGTTCCTCCAGTAGACTGTTTAGCATCCAATCTCAAGGCTTTAAGTTGATCGACTTTTAAAAAAAAAATAAATTAACTCTATAGCCAGTTTGGAGGATTTGCAAATGAAAGATCGTTCTAAGTGGAGGAGACTTGCTGAGTGGTGGCATCATGCCTCCAAGCTTGCCCTTGTCAATGCCCTTAGCAGTTTCGCTGCCAAGAAGGTTGAGGGCCATCTCTTCAAAGAATTCGACAGCTGCTTAAGCACAGCTGGCCCACCATCTGTCTTGGTTCCCTCTTAATTGTCAGGAACTGCCTTGGCTTGGAACTGAGCTCATTAATGAAGATATTAACAAATATCCGAGTGCCCCAAACAGCACCCTGTTTCCTGACAACCTTTCTCCTTCTGCTAGGACTTACTTCTCTCATTAGTTTGTACAGTGTTTTTTTCCATGTCAGTACTCTTTCACAGGTGATCTGATAATTTTTAAGTAATGATATAATTTGGTCCTCATAAGGGTGCACTTTTAACTTTTAAGAAGTTTTGTTAGAATAAATGTGCTTGGTTACATGAGGTGGACACAGCATGTGCTGTGTGAAGATGGAACTTGCCTGCTTTGCTACTTATGTTGACCTTGATCCAGTTCTTATTGATACTGAAGTTGTTCCTCATTTGCTGTCATGTATGGCAAACTTGTGGGACTCTATTCCTTTGCTCAGTGGACATCCTGAGAATGATTTATATTTTGGATTTTCCAAGGGAATGTTTGCAGTGTTGAACAATGTGTAGAATGTATTTTCTTTTATATCATTCACAAACATTCACTGTTGCTTTTATCACACACACACTGCCAAGTCTCATGCTCCTTTTGTCTGCAAGCATCTTTCCTTTAAGGATCGACAATAGCTTATTAAAACCACTGGCATGTCTAAGTTTACAGTGCCCTGAGCTAGTGATGAGGCCTAGCTACCTGTGCAAGTTTTTCATGTGCAGTAACTGAAAGGAAGGATCCTGCCTTGCCACTTTTGTCAAAGTCAGTTCTCCCTCCTGCAGGATTAGGGACACACATGTCAGTTGCAGCACAGATGGGGCCGGTAATTCAAAGTGGAGAGACATAAATATAAAATAGAGACTTGCAAGTCAATTTTAACATATATTAAAATCGTTAGTATTGCCTAAACTATGTGGAATTCTCAGCATGAAATATATTTCCTACTTTTGGTTGCGCGTGTCTTTACATTGATGTTTTGTGTTTCCTCAAGTCCATGCCAGGACTCGGAGTATTTCCATCCGTTACTTTCTCCCACTAAACAACCTTGATTTCTATTATGAAAATGGGTTCAGCACAATGGTGTGGTTAGTTGAGTCACTGTCTCATAGCACCACTGCAGTACCCGGTTCATTTTTGACCATGGGTGCTGCCTGTGTGGAGTTTGCATGTTTTCCTTGAGAATGCATGCGATTCCCCTCGGTGCTCTGGTTTCCCCCACATCTCAAAGATGTGTGATTAGTAGGTTAGGTGTTCTATATGTGTGGATGAGTGGTAGAATGTAGAAAAGTTGCTGAGAAAGTGGGGAGAATAAAAATGTGGGATTCATGCGGGATTAATGCAAATGGGGGTGGGGGGTGGGCTGAAGGGCTTGTCCCCTGCTGTATTGCTATATTCAATGTCATTATCCCAAATGATTGGTTTGCATTTCAATTAATTTATTGGTTGGTTTCTCTTTAGTCTAGATGCTAACTCTTTGTATCTGGTGTTTTGACCTTGGTACCTGATGCTTCCATTATTTATGTTGTCCTGTATTCACTAAAATACATCGCTCACAGCACATAAAATACTTAGTCCTCATGGCATTGGTATAATCCTGAAGAAGGAAATAGAAGCAGCAGCCGTTGTCAGTATTCTTCCCGGACTTTTAGGTACCAAAGTATCTCTTTAATATTCCCCAGTCATTAAACCCTCCATGTTCTGTTCTACCTGCATATTCATGTGAAGTTTAATTGCTTGTCATAAACAGCCTTTGCTTCAAAGCTCAGGAATTCCATTACACTGCTACCCAGCTTTTTGGAATCTTCAAATTTGCTAACATTACTTTTAATCCCTTCATCCCTTCATCTAAATCATTAATGTATATTGTAAATAGCTGAGGTCCCAGCACTGAGCCTTGCGGTACCTCACTAGTCACTGCATGTCATTTTGAAAGGGACCCGTTAATCCCTACTCTTTGTTTCTTGTCTGCCAACCAATTTTCTATCCGTGTCAGTCTACTCTAATTTTGCCCACCAATCTCCTGTGTGGGACCTTATCAAAAGCTTTTTAAAAGTCCCGGTACACTACATCCACTGGCTCTCCCTTGTCCATTTTTGTAGTTAAATTCTCAAAAAAATTCCAGAAGATTGGTCAAGCATGATTTCCACTTAGTAAATCCATGCTGACTCAGATGATCCTGTTACTGCTAACTAATTATGCCGCTATTTCGTCTTTTATAATTGAGTCCAGCATCTTCCCCACCACTGATGTCAGGCTAACTGGTCTATAATTCCGTTTTCACTCTCCCTCCTTTCTTAAAAATAGTGGTACAGCGTTAGCTACCCTCCAATCTGCAGGAACTGATCCTGAATCTATAGAACATAGGACAATGATTACCAATGCATCCACAATTTCTGGAGCTACCCTCTTAAGCACCCTGGGTTGCAGACCATTACCCTCATTGTCCTATCAGTCTACCCAACACCATTTTCTGCCCAATGTGAATTTTCTTCAGTTCCTCTGTTACCCTAGGTCCTCTGTCCACTATTACATCTGGGAGATGGTTTGTTTCTTCTCTAGTGAAGACAGATCTGAAGTACCTGTTCAACTCATCTGCCATTTCCTTGTTCCCCATAATAATTTCACCAAGTTCTATCTTCAAGGGCCCAACTTTGATCTTAACTATTTTTTTCCTCTTCACGTACCTAAAGAAGCTTTTACTATCCTCCTTTATATTCTTGGCTAACTTACCTTCCTACCTCAACTTTTCTCCCCACATTGCCGTTTAAGTTATCTTCTGTTGCTCTTTGAAAGTTTCCAAATCCTGTATGTTATACCTCTTCTCTTTTATTCTTATACTGTCCTTGACTTCCCTTGTCAGCCACAGTCATCCCCTACACCCCTTAGAATCTTTCTTCCACGTTGGAATGAGCTGATCCTGCACCTTCAGTATTATTCCCAGAAATTCCTGCCATTGTTGTTCCACTCTCATCCCTGTGAGGGTATCTATGCAGTCAAATTTGGCCAGCTCCTCCCTCATGGCTCCATAGACCCCCTTTGTTCAACTGTAATATTGACACTTCCGATTTTCCTTTCTCCCCCTTATAGATTAAAACTTAGCATATTATGGCCACTACCTTCCAATGGCTCCATTACCTTGAGTTTCCTTATCAAATCCAGTTCATTATACAATGCTAAATCCAGCAGTAAAAAGATTAGTATGCAAGAAAGAATAGTTGTAGTTGTTCTGTTTAAATCAAGCAGCATGACATGCGAACATAGGGAGTATAGTCTGTTCATTATTTTCCAGTGGTACATTAAGTGGTACTGAACAAATGTGATCATAAATGTCGCTCTTTATGGTCTTGTGGTGTGAATTAAAGCAGCTTAACAGGTTATTTCTGGCATAATCTCAACACTAATTGAATCATTTATATTCAGATCAAGAAGAATAAGTGAAAAATTCATATGTAAATTTTGGATTATAAAAGGACAGAAACAAATAAAATGTTATAGGTCAAGAGACTTACATTTTGTAGGAAAAGTCTTGAATTGATGGTTTGTTTTAATTAAAATGACTCATACTGATACTTAGAGCATATCATCCTGTGGACGACATCTTTATGATCTTAAGATCTCTTTTTGCACAGTGATTTTTTTTACCCATTAAATCATAGGATTGCAGCAGACTGCAGTCAGCCCACGGACAATAAACTGTTAGATGTAAATGATTTTTTTAATTATGTGTTGAACATTTTTCTTGAAGATTTCTGTGTCATGGGAGCATCTATATTGCTGAAGGCCTCAATACTTCAAGATATTGTTGCACAGAAATGTATTTAAATAAACATAAAAGCTCTTCAGCTTTAACATTCCTGTTAGCTTTTATGAAGTTTTACTATAGCTGACTAACCAGAATCAGAATTTTTTGTCATGAACACGTAATGAAATTTGTTGTTTTGTGCAGGAGCAGGAGTGGGAGCGGGAGCGGGAGCGGGAGCTCCTCGACCTTTACATATGTTGAACTTTAGACCTAAGTAAGATTCAGAATTTTTTTTAGGAGATCTGAATGGGAATATTTGATTATTCCCATCAACTGCTCGCAAAGAATTCAAATAGGCAGGAAGTTGGGTTGAGGATCCGCGATCGGGAGCTTGGATGGGCTGGGGTGAGGATCAGCAGTCGGGAGCTTGGATGTGTGGGCGGTCAGGTCCAAAAATATGGGTGTTGACTTTTACATGGTATCGACGATTACACTAGTATATATTGTTATGAGCCCAGAGGACCCCAAAACCCATCAGCAATAGATATTCACCAAGAGAAATAGTGACTTAAACAAAAGTTGCTTTTAATTATATTTAAACATGAAAATAGAATCAAACTTTAACTTCTCACTATTGATTTATTTAATCCCCTTCTAATTCTAAGCGCAAGTGTATTTAATGTGTGTGTAAGTTTTTAAAAGTTTTCTGTTTCACAGGCCAATCTCACTTCTTTCCTTCAAGTTCACTAGTTGCAGGCAATTCTTATAGTGTGCACAGAATTTAAAATGTATAAAGTTCACTAGGCTTTGATGAATGAAATGTAAATGGTTACCACTCAGGAAGGTTCTTGTTGGTTTTCAGAGAGATTTGTTGTTCCTTTTTAATCAGCCACTTCAATGTCCACTTCAAATGAAATTTGCCCCTTCAGGGTTTTCCAGATGATAACCTTTTTCTTTCAGGTCACCACAGAGTGCCTTTTTGTTTCTCTTATTCCAGGCGAAATATTAGACAGCCAGTGCTCTCCTCTTGCATTAACCACAAGGGCTTTGATCAGGCTGAATCAAGCACTTACAACCTGTCTTTTGGAAGCTTGTTTTGTTTCAGTCCCAGCTGCTGTTGTTGGCTGTAACACTAGAAATGATCACACTCTAGCGCTTACTCGCTCGCAAGCACTCTTCCAGACAGCAGTGGCTCTGACATGCTCTTTCTTCTGTTGCCTTTTTCAAACAACAATCCATTAGATTCCTCAAAGTTGCTGTGCAAGTTGATAAGTTTAAAAAAAATGTTTTGGTCATTCTAGGGGGGGGGGGATTGCTTTCAAGACCTGCAAGGTAATATTGCAGTTATATAAAGCTCTGGTTAAACCCCACTTAGACCATTGTGTACAGTTCTGATCACCTTATTATAGGAATGATGCAAATGTTTGGGATAAGGTGCAGAGCAGATTTACCAGGATGCTGCCTGGAATACAGTCCATGTGCTATGAAGAAAGGTTGAATGAGCTAAGGCTTATCTCTTTGGAGCAATAGAGAATGAGGGGTGACTTAATTGAGGTGTATAAGTTTTTAAATGAAGAAATGTTTTGTATAGACACAGCACCATAACAAGCACTTCTGGCTACAAACGTGCAGCACCGAAATGTGACCAATTATTCCACTATGCCCAAATGCCTACAGTATGATAACAGGCCATTTTGCCCAACAAGTTTGTGCTGCCGAATTTATGCCCTAATTATGCCCTAATTATGCTCAAATTATGCCCACATTATGCCCACATTATGCCCACATTATGCCCACATTATGCCCACATTATGCCCACATTAGGCCTTAATTATGCCCTAATTACGCCCCAATTTACCCTGTCAGAGAAATCTGCCCTCACCAAACGTCTCTAGCCTAACAGCCTTTTTTTGGTCTACTTTCCAGTTTTGAAACTGGTCTCTGACATGAAAGATTGGCTTTCCTTCTCTTGCTGAGGAAGTGACCATCCTATAGAATCATTCCAATTCTTTTAAAATATTTGGAACCCAAGAACATGACAACACAGATACTGACCTTTCATCATTTCTAGTGTGTGCTTAACTTTTTTCTGTCTAGTCCCACTGACCTGCAACCAGATCTTTCCCCTCCAAACCTTTTGTGACCATGATTCTGTCCTAATTTTTCTTAAATATCAAAATTGAGCCTGCATTTACCACTTAGCTGGCAGCTCATTCCACATTCACACCACTCTCTGCGAGAAGAAATTATCCCTAATGTTCAATTTAAACTTCCCCTTTTCACCCTTAACCAATGTTCACTAATTTTTAATCTTTCCTAACCTCAATGGAAAAAGCCTGGCTTGTATTTTCTCCATCTATACCCTCACAATTTTGTATACCTCTATCAACTCATCCCTCATGCTTCAAGGAATAAGGTTCTAACTTGTTTAACCTTTCTCTGCAACCCAGTTCCTGAAGTCAGGGCAACATCCTTGTAAATCTGCTCTGCATTCTTTTCACCTTGTTGATATCTTTCCTGTAGTTATGTGGCCCAATCTGTGCACAAAACTCCAAATTTTGCCTCACCAATGTCTCATCCAACTTCAACATAACATCCCAACTCTTGTACTCAGTCTTTGGATTTATGAATACCAATATGCCAAAAGCTCTCTTTCCGACCCTATCTACTTGTGACATCACTTTCAAGGACTCAGCAGCAATCCTCAAAGCACACCACTGGTCATTGCCATCAGCCAGGAAGGCAATCGTTCACTCATCTACTTAAAAAAAAATACACTAAAAAAAACTGAGCAGCCTATCCTGAGGATCTGTTGAATAGTTTAAAACATTGCTCTGGTCTACACCGACAGATAACAAACACAGCAAGAATTATATTGTCTGGAAAGGAAGAGTTAATTCATAGAATAACACCAGTTATATCCCATGAAAGTCATCAATAAATGGTTTCCAGCTTTCTTCAAACTTAGCAGTGGTTTCTCAAGATGACTTCTGATCATTTCCAGATATAAGAAAGACAACACGAGAAAATTATTGATATAATGTAGGAGAATCAGTGTCTTTCCATTTAAGTAAAATGGCTCTTCCAGCTAATAGTGTAGATAAAGCTACCACTCGATTATGCAGAAGTAAATAAACAACCGAAATCCAAAAAAAAGAGCCGTTGAGGTGTCAGGATGTCAGGATGTAATTGAAAAACCAGAATTATTGATTGAGTTGAAAAAAAAAATATTTCCAGAATTTTTATAACACTGAACATGATCAAAACCTTGTATTAGGAAAAATGCAAGCTAGTTTATCTTTAGACATATAAGCTCTATGACCTATTTTAAGCTGTGTTAAAGAATGATGTGCACAAAGTGAAGAAGTATTAACGAGTCTGGTAATTCTTCCCCATATTTCCCCATATTTCAGGAGGTAATTTTACTTTCAAAAATTGATAAGAAGTATGAAAAAAGATGGTGTAAGTCAAAAGCCAAGTACCAGGGATGCTGGAAATCTGTCATAAAAGCAGAAATCACTAATGATTCTCAGCAAGTCAGTCTGCATTTGTAGAGATAAAAACAGAAATAATATTTCATTTTGATAACCTTGCATTAGAGGTTGTATGTGGTGATGGCTTGTGCTAAAATTCAACAATATTTAGTTTATTTATTTGTGTAATTGTCGAATGTATTTTGGACCACTTTTTCAGGTTAAATAAAGAGGGGGTGGGTTCAGGTCGACCTTTACATATGTTGAACTTCAGACCTCAGTAAGATTCAGAATTTTTTTTAGGAGATCTGAATGGGAATATTTGATTATTCCCATCAACTGCTCGCAAAGAGTTCAAATAGGCAGGAAGTTGGGTTGAGGATCCGCGATCGGGAGCTTGGATGGGCTGGGGTGAGGATCAGCAGTCGGGAGCTTGGATGTGTGGGCAGTCAGGTCCAAAAATATGGGTGTTGACTTTAACATGGTATCGACGATTACACTAGTATATATTGTTATGAGCCCAGAGGACCCCAAAACCCATCTGCAATAGATATTCACCAAGAGAAATGGTGACTTAAACAAAAGTTGCTTTTAATTATATTTAAACATGAAAATAGAATCAAACTTTAACTTCTCACTATTGACTTATTTAATCCCCTTCTAATTCTAAGTGCAAGTGTATTTAATGTGTGTGTAAGTTTTTAAAGCTGGGTTCGTTTGGCGAGGCTAGTTCACCACTCATTTTGGATTTCCCGGAGTTTGCGCTGAAGATGGCTGCATGCGCAATGGAAGGCTTGTTTCTTCTCTGGACAGGACGGCTTTGTAAGGTGAGCCTGGTGGGCAGCTCGCTTCTTTGCCAGCAGCTCCTGGATTTCCTGGCTGTTTGCGTCAAACCAGTCCTTGTTTTTCCTGGAGGAGAAGCCCAGTACCTCTTCAGTGGATTGCAGTATGGTAGTCTTCAACTGATCCCAGAGGGTTTCAGGGACGGATGGCAGTCTCTTCAATCTGAGGCGCCTGCAAGCTCACACCAAGACACAAGAGAAACTTGTCCGTGAACTACTCTTTGCAGACGATGCCGCTTTAGTTGCCCATTCAGAGCCAGCTGTTCAGCGCTTGACGTCCTGCTTTGCGGAAACTGCCAAAATGTTTAGCCTGGAAGTCAGCCTGAACAAAACTGAGGTCCTCCATCAGCCAGCACCCCACCATGACTACCAGCCCCCCCCACATCTCCATCGGGCACACAAAACTCAAAACGGTCAACCAGTTTACCTATCTCGGCTGCACCATTTCATCAGATGCAAGGATCGACAATGAGATAGACAACAGACTCGCCAAGGCAAATAGTGCCTTTGGAAGACTACACAAAAGAGTCTGGAAAAACAACCAACTGAAAAACCTCACAAAGATAAGCGTATACAGAGCTGTTGTCATACCCACACTCCTGTTCGGCTCCGAATCATGGGTCCTCTACCGGCATCACCTACGGCTCCTAGAACGCTTCCACCAGCGTTGTCTCCTCTCCATCCTCAACATCCATTGGAGCGCTTTCATCCCTAACGTCGAAGTGCTCGAGATGGCAGAGGTCGACAGCATCGAGTCCACGCTGCTGAAGATCCAGCTGCGCTGGATGGGTCACGTCTCCAGAATGGAGGACCATCGCCTTCCCAAGATCGTGTTATATGGCGAGCTCTCCACTGGCCACCGTGACAGAGGTGCACCAAAGAAAAGGTACAAGGACTGCCTACAAAAATCTCTTGGTGCCTGCCACATTGACCACCGCCAGTGGGCTGATATCGCCTCAAACCGTGCATCTTGGCGCCTCACAGTTTGGCGGGCAGCAACCTCCTTTGAAGAAGACCGCAGAGCCCACCTCACTGACAAAAGGCAAAGGAGGAAAAACCCAACACCCAACCCCAACCAACCAATTTTACCCTGCAGCCGCTGCAACCGTGTCTGCCTGTCCCGCATCGGACTTGTCAGCCACAAACGAGCCTGCAGCTGATGTGGACTTTTACCCCCTCCATAAATCTTCGTCTGCGAAGCCAAGCCAAAGAAGAAAGAAAGAAGTTTTTAAAAGTTTTCTGTTTCACAGTCCAATCTCACTTCTTTCCTTCAAGTTCACTGGTTGCAGGCAATTCTTTTTGTGTGCACAGAATTTAAAATGTATAATGTTCACTAGGCTTTGGTACTTGAAAGGTATATGGTTACCACTCAGGAAGGTTCTTGTTGGTTTTCAGAGAGATTTGTTGTTCCTTTTTAATCAGCCACTTCAATGTCCACTTCAAATGAAATTTGCCCCTTCAGGATTTTCCAGATGATAACCTTTTTCTTTCAGGTCATCACAGAGTGCCTTTTTGTTTCTCTTATTCCAGGTGAAACATTAGACAGCCAGTGCTCTCCTCTTGCATTAACCACAAGGGCTTTGATCAGGCTGAATCAAGCACTTACAACCTGTCCTTTAGAAGCTTGTTCTGTTTCAGTCCCAGTTGTTGTTGTTGGCTGTAACACTAGAAATGATCACACTCTCGCGCACACTCACTCGCAAGCACTCTTCCAGACAGCAGTGGCTCCGACATGCTCTTTCATCTGTTGCCTTTTGCAAACAACAATCCATTAGATTCCTCAAAGTTGCTGTGCAAGTTGATAAGTTTAAAAAAATGTTTTGGTCATTCTAGGGGGGGGGATTGCTTTCAAGACCTGCAAGGTAATATTGCAGTTATATAAAGCTCTGGTTAAACCCCACTTAGACCATTGTGTACAGTTCTGATCACCTTATTATAGGAATGATGCAAATGTTTGGGATAAGTTGCAGAGCAGATTTATCAGGATGCTGCCTGGAGTACAGTCCATGTGCTCTAAGGCTTATCTCTTTGGAGCAATAGAGAATGAGGGGTGACTTAATTGAGGTTTTTAAATGAATTATTTTTATAGACACAGCACCATAACAAGCATTTTGCCCTGATGACCCCTAATTTCCCCAATTGCCCTCTAATTACCATCTAATTATTCCATAATTACCCCTAATTACCCATAATTGCTATAATTATCCCCTAATTGACCCTAATTATCCCTTAATTACCCACTAAATACCCATAATTACCCCTAATCACCATAATTACCCTAATCACCCTAATCACCCCAATTAACCATGATTACCCCTAATCACCCCTAATTACCCCTAATCAACCCCTTATTACCCCTAATCACCCCTAATTATTCCTAATCACCCCATTATCACCCCTAATTACTCCTTAAGTATGCCCTAATTACACCTTAATTATGCCCTAATTACCGCAATTACCCACCAATTACCCTCTAATTACCCCCTAATTACCCATAATCACGCCTAATTACCCACTAAATACCCCCTAATTATCCCCTAATTATCCCCTAATTATCCCCTAATTACCCCTAATTACCCCATAATCACCCCTAATCTCCCCTAATTATCCCCTAACCTAATTACCCCTAATTTCCCCTCACACCCCAATTACCACCTAATTACCCCTTAATTTTGCACTAATTTCCCCCTAATTACCACCTAATTACCCCCTATTTAACCCCCAATTACGCCCTAATCACGCCTCAATTTACCCTGTCAGAGGAGGAGGAGCAGGAGCAGGAGCAGGAGCAGGAGCATGCGCATGCGCAATGGAAGGCTTGTTTCTTCTCTGGACAGGACGGCTTTGTAAGGTGAGCCTGGTGGGCAGCTCGCTTCTTTGCCAGCAGCTCCTGGATTTCCTGGCTGTTTTCGTCAAACCAGTCCTTGTTTTTCCTGGAGGAGAATCCCAGTACCTCTTCAGTGGATTGCAGTATGGTAGTCTTCAACTGATCCCAGAGGGTTTCAGGAACGGATGGCAGTCTCTTCAATCTGAGGCGCCTGCAAGCTCACACTAAGACACAAGAGAAACTTGTCCGTGAACTACTCTTTGCAGACGATGCCGCTTTAGTTGCCCATTCAGAGCCAGCTGTTCAGCGCTTGACGTCCTGCTTTGCGGAAACTGCCAAAATGTTTGGCCTGGAAGTCAGCCTGAAGAAAACTGAGGTCCTCCATCAGCCAGCTCCCCACCATGACTACCAGCCCCCCCACATCTCCATCGGGCACACAAAACTCAAAACGGTCAACCAGTTTACCTATCTCGGCTGCACCACTTCATCAGATGCAAGGATCGACAATGAGATAGACAACAGACTCGCCAAGGCAAATAGTGCCTTTGGAAGACTACACAAAAGAGTCTGGAAAAACAACCAACTGAAAAACCTCACAAAGATAAGCATATACAGAGCCGTTGTCATACCCACACTCCTGTTCGGCTCCGAATCATGGGTCCTCTACCGGCATCACCTACGGCTCCTAGAACGCTTCCACCAGCGTTGTCTCCGCTCCATCCTCAACATCCATTGGAGCGCTTTTATCCCTAACGTCGAAGTACTCGAGATGGCAGAGGTCGACAGCATCGAGTCCACGCTGCTGAAGATCCAGCTGCGCTGGATGGGTCACGTCTCCAGATGGAGGACCATCGCCTTCCCAAGATCGTGTTATATGGCGAGCTCTCCACTGGCCACCGTGACAGAGGTGCACCAAAGAAAAGGTACAAGGACTGCCTAAAGAAATCTCTTGGTGCCTGCCACATTGACCACCTCCAGTGGGCTGATATCGCCTCAAACCGTGCATCTTGGCACCTCACAGTTTGGCGGGCAGCAACCTCCTTTGAAGAAGACCGCAGAGCCCACCTCATTGACAAAAGGCAAAGGAGGAAAATCCCAACACCCAACCCCAACCAACCAATTTTCCCCTGCAACCGCTGCAACCGTGTCTGCCTGTCCCGCATCGGACTTGTCAGCCACAAACGAGCCTGCAGCTGAAGTGGACTTTTACCCCCTCCATAAATCTTCATCCGTGAAGCCAAGCCAAAGAAGAAAGAAAGAAGTTTTTAAAAGTTTTCTGTTTCACAGTCCAATCTCACTTCTTTCCTTCAAGTTCACTGGTTGCAGGCAATTCTTTTTGTGTGCACAGAATTTAAAATGTATAAAGTTCACTAGGCTTTGGTGCTTGAAAGTTAAATGGTTACCACTCAGGAAGGTTCTTGTTGGTTTTCAGAGAGATTTGTTGTTCCTTTTTAATCAGCCACTTCAATGTCCACTTCAAATGAAATTTGCCCCTTCAGGGTTTTTCCAGATGATAACCTTTTTCTTTCAGGTCATCACAGAGTGCCTTTTTGTTTCTCTTATTCCAGGTGAAACATTAGACAGCCAGTGCTCTCCTCTTGCATTAACCACAAGGGCTTTGATCAGACTGAATCAAGCACTTACAACCTGTCCTTTAGAAGCTTGTTGTGTTTCAGTCCCAGTTGTTGTTGTTGGCTGTAACACTAGAAATGATCACACTCTCGCGCACACTCACTCGCAAGCACTCTTCCAGACAGCAGTGGCTCCGACATGCTCTTTCATCTGTTGCCTTTTGCAAACAACAATCCAGTAGATTCATCAAAGTTGCTGTGCAAGTTGATAAGTTTAAAAAAATGTTTTGGTCATCATTGGGGGGGATTGCGTTCAAGAGCTGCAAGGTAATATTGCAGTTGTATAAAGCACTGGTTAAACCACACTAAGAGCATTGTCTGATCACCTTATTATAGGAATGATGCAAATGTTTGGGATAAGTTGCAGAGCAGATTTATCAGGATGCTGCCTGGAGTACAGTCCATGTGCTCTAAGGCTTATCTCTTTGGAGCAATAGAGAATGAGGGGTGACTTAATTGAGGTTTTTAAATGAATTATTTTTATAGACACAGCACCATAACAAGCATTTTGCCCTGATGACCCCTAATTTCCCCAATTGCCCTCTAATTACCATCTAATTATTCCATAATTACCCCTAATTACCAATAATTGCTATAATTATCCCCTAATTGACCCTAATTATCCCTTAATTACCCACTAAATACCCATAATTACCCCTAATCACCCTAATTACCCTAATCACCCTAATCACCCCCAATTACTCCCAATTACCCCTAATTTCCCCATAATCACCCCTAATCACCCCTAATTATCCCCTAACCTAATTACCCCTAATTTCCCCTCACACCCCTAATCACCCCTAATTACTCCCAATTACCCCTAATTACCCCATAATCACCCCTAATTATCCCCTAATTACCCATAATTTCCCCTCACACCCCTAATCACCCCTAATTACCCCTAATCACCCCATTATTACCCCTAATTACCCCTTAATTATGCCCTAATTACACCTTAATTATGCCCTAATTACCGCAATTACCCACTAATTTCCTCTAATAACAAATTACCACCTAATTACCCCCCAATTACCCTCTAATTCCCACCTAATTACCCATAATCATGCCTAATTACCCACTAAATACCCCCAATTATCCCCTAATTATCCCCTAATTACCCCTAATTACCCCTAATCACTCCCAATTACCCCTAATTACCCCATAATCACCCCTAATTATCCCCTAACACCTAATTACCCCCTAATTTCCCCTCACACCCCAATTACCCCCTAATTATCCCTTAATTTTGCAGGAGCAGGAGCAGGATGCAGGATGCAGGATGCAGGAGCAGGAGCAGGATGCAGGAGCAGGATGCAGGAGCAGGAGCAGGAGCAGGATGCAGGATGCAGTCAGTCAGCACACTTTCCACCACACATCTGTAGAGATTTTCCAGGGTTTCTGGTGCCTTAGCAAAGCCTGAAATTCCTGAGGAAGTAAAGGCACTGATGTGCTTTCTTCATGACGCCATTAGTGTGTTGGGTCCAGGAAATATAAAATCCAGTGATCTTTGTGTCAACAGTTGGCTCCTTGGTTTTGGTGAAATTGAGTGCAATGTTGTTTTTGGTATACCATTCAGACAAGTTTTCAATTTCCCTCCTGTATGCTGACTCTTTGCTTTTCTTTATGCAACCCACTACCGTGGTATCATATGCAAATTTGTAGATAGTGTTATTGTTGTACCAAGGCACACAGTCGTAGGTGTAAAGTGAGTAGAGCAGGGGGCTAAGAATACAGCCCTGTGGTGCTCTGGTTTCTGATGGAGATTGTAGAAGAGATGTTCTTACCAATCCTCTTTGATTGTGGTCTGTAGGTGAGGAAATATATGATCCAATTACACAGTGGGGTGTTGAGTCTCAGGTGTTGGAGTTTGCTGATCGGTTTTGAAGGGATAATGATGTTAAATGGTGAACTGTAGTTGATAAAGAGCATCCTGATGTCTGCATTTTTACTGTCCAGGTGTTCCAGGGGTTTGGGTGAGCAAGTGAGATGGCATCCACCTGTTGCTATGAAATGAGGCACAACTTGTGGAATATTTTGACCAAAATTGGCTGACAAAGAAAGTGTACCTGCACCTTCTATTTCATTGTGGTCAGATGGTCAGAACAATGAAGGATAATGAAACTCCTGAATGTTTTTCTGCAACAGAGAGTCAACAAATTTGTGTTCATTGGCCAGAACACTTCAAGTTCCCTTTGCAGCTATATTTCCTGATAGCTTCCAAGATTTAGATATCAGAATATGATTTCGATTATCAGGTTGTTCTATCCTGTGGGACTACATATCACAAATAAAGTAACTGGTGGTTTACAGATGATTTTAGCTCAATTTCTTACTCGATGTCCAGCTCATCATGAAACATGAGGTTAAAGTGTATTTGGATTATGGAGCATTATCATCTTAAAGAAATCAGACATATTATGTCCCAACCAATCAACATGTTCCAAAGCTTAGATTAGTCAAGTACAAGAACATGATAGATTTTCTGGGGAATATAAATCTCCTTCTCTCTATGGATAGAACAGAAAAGCTTTATGTCAATCACTAAAAAATATATGTTCTGTTAAACAACTTCCAAGAAAACACTTGGTATCCAGAATTCAAGCAGACTCAAGCAACTGGCAAGAAAATATTGAGGAAAATAAATGAAATGAAAATAAATAAGAATAAAATAATAGGTAAAAATATGCAAGTTAAAAATTATAAAAGTAAATGTTCTTTGAAGTAATACATCAACCTTTGGTGAAGATGGGAGCAAATATTCAGCCAGCAGTGTGCCTTGGTCATGCTTAGCTGGTAGCAACTGTTGGAATACAGTTGTGTGAAACAGTGATGGTGTCGCCCAGGATGAAGAGCTGGCTGAAGCTGCTCACCATTGAAGTTTGACCTTATCCCTGATTTGTAGGAGTCACCCAGGTCAGGGGCTTTATCTGTAAACTTGGGGGAGGGGATGTTAATAATGTATAATGCTATTGTTTGTGTTTTGGGTGTTTTGGTCTGTGAAGCTACAGTTGCAGCTTGACAGTTAAATGTTTCGAAGATTGTAACTGAAAAGAGAGTAAAATGATTTAAGGCTTAGATATTCATGCAGGTGAAGTTTGTACAGTGTTAGTACATATTTTTGTATTTTAAACTGTTTATTCTCAATGCAGGTGTATTACTTATTATAAGAGTAGTTCTCAAACAACTGGAAAGGAGTAACTCTTCGTAGATACTTCTTCTAAAGTTATTCTCAATTTTTTTAGTTTAAGCAAATCATCTCAGAAAACAAAGCATGGTTTTGTGGCTACACAGATTTTATAACCTTTGAAAATATTCTTAAAAATTTAGAAATATATTTGGAATGGATCTTGGTTTGAATACTGCATTGTCTGCAAGGAGTTTGCACATTCTCCCTGTGTCTGCGTGGGTTTTTCCAGGGGCTCCAGTTTCCTCCTACCCTTCAGAAACGTAGTGGGGTGTAAATTGGACAGCATGGACTCAGGGCCGAGTTGGCCTGTACAGTGGTGTAGGCCTAAATTTTTTTTAAAAATTCACAGCCATCGGGAGAAAAGGAGAAAATGAAGCATATTCTATTGAATTGCAAAATAAAACTCATTACCAAGGCTAAAGAATTCAATATGTTGTTATGAATGTAACCCTGATGCAGGTCATCTCTGTAAATTGATAAGGCACTCATTCAGGTTCTTTATGAGTTGATTAATTAGAGAATGGCACCTTTTGAATTGTGCAAGAAAAGTGAATTAAATACTGATTTAGTCAAATTGGTTTTTGTGAATGACACCTTTAAAACATTACATGAGAGAGATTGCTTATCTACTAAAAATAACAATTTAAATTCATTGAGTCTATGCTGGTATGCATCAAGTAAAGTGCCAAAATAAATAAATAAGCATTTGTTTGAAATATATTCATTCTGAGAACAATTCAGTCTGGTTTGACTTGCAATAAACTATTTGCTGAATACTTTGAAGCCTTGATTTTCTTGTGTTTTTGCTTTAAAAAGTAGACTTCTCATTTGTCAAGTATAAAATTCCAGTTGGTGGACTGAATGCAACTATGCTAAAGCAATCAGGAGTCTCAAATAGAAGGTGCATTTCAACAAATGAGGCCCAATTGACTGCCATGTATCTGATTGAGAGCTATGAGCATATAAAATATTGGAATGACCTTGACTAGTTTAAACTGTGTTTTTATATACACACACAGGAGGTTGATGTCACTGGCAATTTTTAATTTCCCCCAAAATGATAGGATTGAGCTACCCTGGTGGCAGGTCATATATGAATGACACATTTCTTTCCATAAAGATGTGTATAAGCAGATAAGATTTGAAAATAGTCCAGAAACTTCATGTGGGCCCAGCCATCTTTGTAAGATCCAGATTTTGCTTACATTCACCATGGTGGCATGACTCTGGATTAATGAACCATAATGAAAGCTGCTGATCCTGGAATGTATCGATTACCCCATTAGCCCCCATCATTTTATTGTGTATTGATGCCTAAATTTTGTTGTCAAGTCAACATTTTTGTGTTGAACTTTTTACACACTCTACATACATATTTGCTACTCTAAGTAAGCTTTTCATCTAGTGGACAAATCTGAATGCATGTTATTTTCTGGCTCCTTAAGGATGTCTTCTTTTACTATATCAAGCATGAGGTAACAATTGATAAAACCACATCCAGCAAGATTGGCCAATTTCAGTCAGTTTCCAAAACCTTGATAGGCTAATTGGGAGTGGATGCAACCATTTTTACCCTCTGTATCCCAGGACTGAAAGCCCCATTTTGGTGATGGGTGGGTGATTCAGAGGGTAAATCTCATCTCACATCACCAACTCTAGCACTGGCTGCACCCTAAGCAAGGCTTCTTGGCTGAGGTTAAATTAGGTGGGCTAACTTGTCCTCTGATTCTTTGCTCCTGCTTTTTCCAACACACCACCCAGAGAAGTGTAACAGAAAAAGCTGTGGAAAAAAAAAAGCTTAACAACTGTTTTGTAAGACTAAAGGTCACAGTTATCACAAAGTGTTGAATGTTTTAGAGACTTCTGACAATGAGCATGATGTAAAAATTAGTGAATTGATTTATTGAGATGTAATTGATAAACAGTATGATCGGGAGAGCAGATTGGTGTGGAAGGATGTTAGTGGCACATTAAGAAGGATGATGTATCATATATGTTGAACGTTGAGTGGGTGGGGAGGAGGGGGTGAAGGAGGGAGAGAAGGGAGGGGGAAAGGGGAGAAAATGACACTGTGTATATTCAAGAGGGAAAGGTTTGTGTGTATCTGGTCAGTATGGTTCATAGTGCGAAAAATAAAAAAATATAAAAATAAGTATTTACCATTTAATGGTAAACTCACTCCTCCTGACAATTCAAATCAAAACATTCAATTGTCCTTGGGTTGCACAACTGAACATTATTCCTGACAATGACCTATTAATTCATTCTTTTGACCACCTGATTGGAGAGGCGTATGTGCTGCTTTACATAGCTTATGCCAAGATCTCCAGTAAGTTATTTTGCGCTTACACTTGGGGTAAATTATAGTAGTCAATTACACCAGCACATTGTTTGCATGTAGGAAGATACTTGAGCACCAGCAGGAAACCCACGCAGCTCAGCCCACTCCTATCCACGTTACTGACCCACCACCGCAATGCCAGATCCAGCTCCAATAGCGTCATCAAATTTGCAGATGACACGACAGTAGTTGGCCTCATCAGCAACAATGATGAGTCACACTATAAAGAAAAGGTGGAAAGTATGGTGTGAGAATAACAACCTGAGTCTCAAAATGGACAAGTCGAAGGGGATGATCATGAACTTCAGGAGGACCAGGAAAGACCATGCTCCTCTTTACATCAATAACTCAGTAGTGGAGAGCACCAAGTTCCTTGGAATCCACTTAATAAGAGACCTATCCTGGACACCCAACTTCTCTTCTTTTGTCAGAAAGGTGCAACAGCCACATCACTTCCTGAGAAGACTGCAGCAGGCAAGGCTATGGGCCACCATCCTGTCAACTTTTTACAGCAGCTCTATCAGAGTGAGGTACAGTTGCTGTAGAGAATTGGATCGGAGGTCATCCACAGGACAAAAAGAGTGGCAGAGAAGATCATTACTCCTGCAATGGTCAAATTTTTTGGGTCCAATTTTTCGCGACAAATTTGGGGAGTTCGACTTTTACATGGATCATACTTTTGACTCCAGTAAGTACCCATGTCGTTCAAGGCGTGGGGAGCTTGAATGGCCAGGACCAGATGGCGAGTCTGTGTTCGGGGCATCGGGAGATCAGATGGGCATGTGGTTGGGGCCAATAAAAGGGGGAGGGGGAAGTTGACTATTGCACAGGTCATATGAAAACATGTGATTTGTTGGGCCAAAAATGAGGGAGTTCGGCTATTAATGAAAATTACATGAGTATGTACGATATGTACTGCATAAGTATGATTTATCTGTATGTGTCTCTGGTTATGTGTTTGTATTGTTTATGCACTGAGGACTGGAGAGCACTGTTTTGTTGGGTTTTACTTGTACAATTGGATGATAATAAATTTGAACAGTCTCAGAAAAAAATTTACAAATTTCACATTGAACCTGGACCACTGGAGCCATAAGGCAGTTGCATTACCTATTGTACTATGACGCTTGAAAATCTTGTTTGTTCACAATCCTTAAACTTTAGTTATTTCTCAACATATCACAGCACAGATCCATATTTCAAAAAATCTTCTTGCAGAGCTAATGCACTTTCATTTAAGAGACACAGACAGCCTTCTCATTGCACTATCTACAAGTGACTATCGATCCTCTACTGCTTGCTGTAAGCACTGTACAGCATGGATGGTCCTGAATGCATGCAGCAATCATTTCCAACCCCAGGCAGCTTGAATTTAACATGCTGACTACAACACCAATGAATGGACATGAATTAATCAGTGTGTCATGACAGTATTTAGGGGTTAACAAACAAAACCCCTTATCATTCTTTGCTACCATCAATAGTTTTGTCAGAGTAACGGTGATTTGTTATAGCGACATTGATCCAAGGCTTGCAATAAATTACTAATTTACATTGTAAACCAACCATGGGACAACAAATTCCAAGTTACTTGATCAAAATTGACATGGATTTGGCTGCAGTTGAACACAATTTAACTTAATAGAAAGTTTTGGCTTTGCAGCAAAGCAGCAGTCGTTATAGTACTATTCTGTACATCGTGCAAACTCATACCAATTACTCTAAGTTACAAACAGATAGAATGATGACACTATCAGGCTGCATGACTGTGATTCTGAGTTGCATTGCAGCTCGTACGGACTTGTCCAAGGTCAAGTTCAAATTTATTGTCAGACTACATACATGACCTTTTTTTTCTAGCAGGCCACTACTTTTGTAAACTGTACACATGAATAAAAAGATTTGCATACAAAAGAGAGAAATGAAAACAAAGAGAGAAATGAAAACAAAGAAAGAAATATAAACAAATTAACCTTGCAAATACAGAAAAAAAAATCAGTAATAAAAAACGTTCAAAGTAAGAGTCCTTAACTGAGTCTCTGATGAGTTTGTTGTTTAAGGGTCTGATGGTGGAGGGGTAGCAACTGTTGCTGAACCTGGTGGTGCGAGTCTTATGGCACCAATACATCTTTCCTGATGGCAGCAGCGAAAACAGAGTGTGTGCTGGGTGATGTGGATCCTTGATGATTGCTGCTGTTTTCCAATGGCAGCATTCCAAATAGGTTTTCTCAATGGTGGGGAGAGTTTTTCCTACGATGTACTGGAGTGTGTCCACTGCTTTTTTCAGAGCTTTTCACTGAGAGGTATTGCTACCTTCATCCCAGGATGCCACACAGCCAGTCAACATATTTTCCACCACATATCTGTTAGAAATTTCCCAAGGTTTCCAACATCAATCCAGGAAAAGTCCTCCAAGATAGTGTTTCCCAGGAATTTAAATTTTGCTCACCCTCTCCACCTCTGTTGCCCCAATGATCACTGGACCGAATCTCTGGTTTTCCCTTCCTAATGTCTACAGTCATGTCCTTCGTTTTTGTGACATTGAGTAAGAGGTTGTTAGTACACCAGTCAGCCAAGTTTCAATCTCCCTCCTGTATACTGACTTTTATATACCTCATTACTATGGCATCATCATACCCTTAGTGCTGGTCAACGATCTCCAAAACCCAGGGTTCTGCATCTTCCTCTGCAACTGGATCCTTGACTTCTTCATTGGAAGACCACAGTAGGTGTCAATCGAAAACAATGTCTCCTCATCACTGACAATCAACAGAAGGCATCTCAAGGATGCACGATTAGGTCATTGCTCTACTCGCAATACATCTCTGACTGTGTGACTAGGCGTAATTCAAATGCCATCTACGAATTTGCTGATGAAACCATAGTTGTCGTTAGAATCACAGACGGCAGTGAGGTATCACACAGGAGTGAGATAGATCAGGCAGTTTAGTGGTGCCACAACAACTTTGCTCTCAATGTTAGCAAAACCAAGGAGCTGATCGTAGACTCCAGGAAAGGGAAATCAGGAAGATATGAACCAGTCCTCATCGAAGTGTTAGCAGTGGAAGGGGTTAAGAGCTTCACGCTCGTAGGTGTCAACATCTCTGAGGATTTGTCCTGGGGCCACCATGTTGTACAATCACAAGGAAGGCTTGCCAGCAGCAATATGTCGTGAGGAGTTTGAGGAGATTTGGTATGTCACCAAAGACTCTTGAACATTTCTACAGGTATACTGTGGAGAGAATTCTGACTGGTTGCATCATTGTCTGGTATATAGGTCCCAATGCACAGGACAGGAGAAAACATTAGAGAGTTTGAACTCAGTCAGTGCAATCGAGGACATCTATAAAAGATGGTGTCTTAAGAAAGCAGCCTCACTCCTTAACGACCCTCACTACTCTATTCACACTGCTACCATCAAGAAGGTGATGCAAGAGCCTGAAGATAAACATCCAGCAACAGAAGGACCACTTCATCCCTCTGCCATTAGATTTCTGAATGGACAGTGAACCACAGACTTTCTCTTCTTTTGAACTAATTTATTTATTTTTAAATGTAATCTATAGCAATATTTGTACAGTCCTCTACTTCTGGCTATCCATCCCATAGAATTATGATGGTTCCTTTCAGTCAGTTTGTGGGGTTTGACATGAGGACACCTCACTTCACAGAAAGGAACTGCGTTTGCTGTAATACCAAATAACACATTTCATGACATGCTCACCAAGGCTCTGTATGACTGGATCAGTCACTGCTCTTTTAGTCATATGAAATAAAACCCACATAACCTTTTTTCACCTTAACTCTGAGTTAACTTTTAATAATTAATGTATAAACAAACCACGGGTTCTCTGAACACTCAATAATATTATAAATCTCTATGTTTCTACTGAAGTGGAGGACTTCACATTTTTCCATATTATATTCCATTTACAGAATACTCTTTTATTTACTTAGTCTGTCCATTATCCCCTGTAACCCCTTCTTACCTCCAACATTAACAATTAATTTTGTGGATTTTTATAACCTTCCTTTTCAGTGGAATTATAAACTTCATGGAGTAGAAGGTGATGCTGAGAAAGGGGATGGAGAAATAATAATGGGAGACAAGGAGATGGTAGAGAAACTAAATGAATATTTTGCATCACTGTGGAAGACATATGCAGTGGATATGCAGATGTATGGATGTCAAGGGGTAACAGGGAAGTGAGTGCAGTTATTATTTCAAGGGAGCAGGTGCTCAGAAAGCTGAATGCTCTAAGGGTCGATAAGTCTCCCAGACCAGATGGATTGAACCCACGGGTCCTGAATGAAGTAGTGGTAGAGATTGTGAAGGCATTTGATAATGATATCGCAGTAGTCAAAAGGTTCTGGTATGGTCCTGGAAGACTGGAAAGTCACAAATTTCACACCACTATTCAAGAAGGGAGGGAGACAACAGAAAGGAAATTAACCTAACAGAAGATGTTTGAGTCAATTGTCAAAGATTAGGTAACGGAGTACTTGAAGGCACATGACAAGATAGGCTAACATCAGCATGGCCTCTTTAAAGGAAACACTTGCTTGACAAGCCATTGGAATTTGTGGGTGTAATTATGCTGAGGGTCAAGATGGGGTTGTGCACACAAATGTGTGTTGGGTTTGGAGATTAGACACATGGTCACATTACAGTCCCAATAGAGGTCATACCTGTTATCAACAATTAGGTGGAGGAGAGAAGGACACCACAAGGCTGTTGTCTAACAGCAGTGTTCTCTGCAGCTTTGTGACTGTTTCTATTTTCCAGCCCACAAGACCCATACATTGTGCTTGGCTTTGGCTCCATGCAGTGGCTCATTGATTAAGTTTAGGATGCTCTCATTCAGGAAGTTCTAATCTTAATCAGGGTAAGTGGTTCCATCAATTATCGGGCATTTCAGCAGGTATTGATTTTATTGTGAACTGTTCATGCTTTCCAACAATGGTCAAGGTTAATTTTTCCCCTTTATAACTCAGACACTTTAACTTCTTCTCCAGATAGAAATAACCAGAGTCAAAATAAATCTTGGGTCCTTCCCTGATTTATAATGATGACTTGTATAGGAGCAGCTGCTTCCAAAATTCATTCTAAATAGCATGTACTGATCCTTCAAGATCCAATATGCTTATGAAACAACATCATGCATTTATAATTCCAAAGGGGATTTAATATTTAAGGAAATGTGCTTCCCAGTTAACCAGCTGCAAAGCGATAACATAGTCCTGATCTAGGTCCTTGAGCTGAAATTTTGACTATCTTCCCCCTCCCCCCCCCCCCCCACCCCCTACAGATGCTGCCTGACCCACTTGTTTTTCAATTCCAGATTCAACATCTACAGTCTCTCTTGTCTCCATAACACAAATTTGTGCTTGTTATTTCTAAAGTATCTCAATTCCAACTCATTCATACAATTATTTCTGTTTGGTAAAACAAATTTCCAGCTGGATATAATTTAATTTTAAACATTAACTGTCATTCACATTTCTTTGATGGAAGAGACAAAACCCCAAATGTCTTTACCATCTGTCAAAATTATCAACCGTTTGGAATGCTTTTAAACATCTCTGATGTTCAGGATTGTTCAAATACTATTAAAACAGTAATAAAGATATTTTACAGCAAATAAAATCCTTTGAGCAGAATCAGAATTTATTGTTCAGAACATCACAAAATTCATTGTTTTGAAGCATCATCACAGGGCAAACATTTATATAAACCATCTTACAAAAGAAATTTTTAAAAGGAGCCAGAAAAAAAAAATCAAAGTAAGACAGTGTCTGTGGTTCATTGTTCATTCAGGAATCTGATGGTAGAGGTGGGGGGTGGGGGGGAGGGGGGGCGGGGGGGGGGGGGTGGAGCTGTTTTTGTGCCATCTTCAGGCTCCTGTACCTTTTTGCCGATGGTGGCAGGCCTGGGGGATGTGAGTCCTTGAGGATAGAGGCTGCGTTCTTAGGTTACCACATTTTGTAGATGTCCTCAATAGATTGAATATTGGTGCCTGCGATGTCGCTGGCCGAGTTAACAACCCTCTGGAGTTTTTTCCTGTCCTGAGCATTGGCACCTCCATACCAGTCAGTGATGCAACCAGCCAGAATGCTGTCCACAGTACACTGCGCAATGACAGAAACATCTAAAATACTTTTAAATCATTTTTAAAAACTACTGCAAATAGAATTAATTAAAATTTTATAACTTATTCTCATGTTTCTTTCACTCACCTCTAAATTCTTGATTGACATGAATGGGCTCTCAGGTCTTCTGGCAGGTCTAGCTTGGCACCAGCAGATTTCCCAGTGTAAATGCTGAGGAATCTCAGCAAGTTTATTGTCTGCAGCAGAGTATAATAATACATTTATTGGCTGAAATCAGAGAGCAAGCTCAGGACTCCCATGTACAAGCATTGAAGTACCAAACTAGTTTGGTTCTGCAGAACTGCCAACACTTATCAATAAAATTCAGTCTGCAGAGGCTCAGGAATAGCCTTATTTCTACTTATCTGTCATGCACTCAAGAAAAAGAAACCTATATGAAAGAGAGAAATAAGATAAACAAATGTGCAATGCAGAAAAATGACCACTCAGTAATAAAAATGTACAAAGTAAGAGTCCTTACAAGAGCTTCTGATTGAGTTTGTTGCTTACGTATCTGATGGGGGAGGGGTAGCAACCCTGCATCTTGTAAATCTTCTCTGCACCCTCTCCACCTTATCTATATCGTTTCTATAATTTGGAGACCAGAACCTGGTTGCATGGCACTTATACCTCTTTTCTGATGGCATCAGCGAGAACAAAGCACATGGCGGGAGGGCTTGAATCTTGATGATTGCTGCTCCTTTCAGATGGCAGCGTTCCATGTAGATTTTCTTGATGGTGGAAGAGTTTTGCTAATGCTGTACTGGGCTGTGTCCACTACCTTCTGCTGAAAGGTAGAGGTATTGTGCCCTCATGCCAGACCTTGATGCACACTCTCCACTATACATCTGCTGAAGTTTGCCAATGTTCTGAAGGTTACAAGAAACCTCTGCAAACTTCTGAGGAAGAAGAGACGTTGATGTACTTTCTTCATGATGACATTAGCAGGTTGGGCCCAGGAAAAGTTCTCTGAGATAGCGACTCCCAGGAATTTTTATTTGCTCACCCTCTCTGCCTTTGCTCCCCCAATGATCTCTGGATCGAACACCTCTGATTTTCCCTTCCTAAAGTCCACAATCAGCTCCTTGGTTTTGATGACATTGAGTGTGAGGTGGTTGTTAGTGCACCATTCAGTCAAGTTTTCGGTGTCCCTCCCATAGGCTGACTCATCACCACTTTTTATGCAGCCCACTATCGTGGTATCGTCAACAAATTTGTAGATGGTGGTGTTGTTGAGCCACACAGTCAAAACAGGGGACTAAGTACGCAGGCCTGTGGCTCTCTGGTGCTGATGGAAATTGTGGAGAAGATGTTCTTGCCAGTCCACACTGATTGGGGTCTGGAGGTGAGGAAATGCAAGTTTCAATTACACAGTGGGATACTGAGGCCCAGGTTTGATCGGTTTTGAGGGGATGATGGTGAATGCTGAAATGTAGTTGATAAAGAGCATCCGAATGCTGATATTAATTTTTAACATTAATAAAGTAAAGGTGAAATAGTCAAATCCATGCTATAAAATCATGCACCCAAAAACATACCAATAAAGGAAAGAATACCATCTTAGCAACTGTTTGCTGTTGATGACGGCAAATTTTTAAAACTTTCTGAATTGTAAAAACAAGACAGTTAAGCTCAAGGCAACTTAATAGTTCACATTGAAAACTTGTATTTCAAAATGAAAATATATTTAATCAGTATAAATAAACAGAATTAAATAAATTCTTTGCTATGGTTTGCTGAGAACCTATTCAGTGTTGTGGCTGTTTGATTTAAAACTTAAATTATTTTTATTATTACTTTAAACAACTCTACCTATCAGGTAGTAAATTTGAAAGATAGAAGTTTTCAAAGGTATTTTATTGCAAGAATTCCTTCTAACTGGAATTTGAGTTGGACAATAAATAAGTTGGGACATGGTGCTGTGACTATAAAATTCTAACTGTACTATATTGTATGAAGTTCTGGTCGCTTCACTAGAGGAAGGGTTTGGTTGTGCTAGAGCAAGTACAGGGAAAATTCACCAGGATGTTGCATGGATTGGAGGACTTTAGTAAAGATGGGGGATTAGATTGGCTTGACTTGTTTCCCTGGAGTGAAGGAGGCTGAGTGGTAACCTACAATTATAATAATAGATAAGAGGTCAGAATATGTTCCTTATAATAAGGGGGTCAAAACTAAGAGGGCAAAGTTTTAAGGTGAGAGAAAGGAGCTGTAAAGGGGATTTTTGAGAAAGGATTTTTACTAAGGAAGTGCTTTATATCTTCCAAAGAAGATGGTGGATTCAGACACAATCACTGTGTTTGAGACTTTTAGATGGACAAGATAAAGGAAGGCACAGACCTCCTGCTGGAAAATGGGATTTATCTGGATGGTAAAAAAGATGTGCAACTCTGATTCTATCTGTGACTCTAACGATACAGGAGATTATTGTATATCTAAATGCACTGATTAAATCCTATTTGCAACCTGTGTCTGGAAAAAAAAGTTCAAAGTTATTTTTATTTAGAGATGGAGTTCGGTTTGGGAGGAAGGAAGATATAAACTGGACTTTAGGTCCTCTAATAAATCTATGCACATTAAGAACATAGACAAATGCATAAATACATGGTTTGTATATTTTAACATGATCCTCCAAAAACAGTTATTTAAATTCCCGTGTGCAGCCCTGCCATGGAGTTTTAGAAGCAGCTGAACACCACCATTAATTTTCCACACTAGTTTCCAATGGCATCCCTCATTTTTCTTGAGATTGATTGTCGAACAAATATGTAATATTGAGTGTGATTTGACTCTCTGAACTTCAAGCCCTGTATTTTATCCACTACCGATATCAACTACTTCTATTGCCTTTTATGGTCTTGATTTGTGCTCAAACTCTGAAATGCATCTTCTTTGCTTCCAATTTTGATATCCTATTAGCTCTTAATTGCTCTCCAAATGTTATCAGTTCATGACAGTACCACTAGGAACAATCATGGCACCTGGTTGCCTTTTCTGTAATATAAGAGTGGCAAGGTTGGCATAGTGGTTAGCGCAATGTCTTTACAGTGCCTGCGATCGGGACCAGAGTTCAAATCCTGTACTGTCTGTAAGGAGTTTGTACGCTCTCCTCATGTCTGCATGGTTTTTCCCCAAGGGGCTCCAGTTTCCTCCCACCCGTTCAAAACGTACTGGGAGTTGTAGTTTATTTGGGTGGGTGGCACAGACTCATGGCCGAAATGGCCTATTACAGTGTTGTATGTTTAAATAAATAAATAAAGGGGCAGTCAGCAGACTTGAGATCCACGTGCAGTGCTCATTTCACTCGTATTGGCTTAGGTGCGTGTCGTAAAAGTTGAAGGAAATCCAATTTCTAGGCAATTATGATTATTGAATTTATTTGCAAACTAATCTAATTCACTTACAAACTAACAGACTACATTTCAACATTATTAGGGCTAGGGTCTGTGGCAATGTTGAAATAATGACTGAATGTCAGTTTCTGTCCTCACCCTTTAACTCTCCCTTTGCAGATAATGAAAGGAAGGATTAACATGAGACGAGCTCTCCTGAGCAGTGGGGTGAAGTACTGATGGACTCAATGCACATGATTTGATGACCATCTATTGAGAAGAGGGAATGAATTTCTCATTCTGTTTGATGTCAAGTACGTAGCTCTTGAGAACAGATGGAGGCACTTTGAAAACACTGGTTCAGACATGTTAGCATGTACAGTTTCCCTTTCCAGCTGCTCTATCTGCCACTCTGTGATTCTGAATACATTTCAGCTGAAAACAACATACTTTGCTCCATATATCAAACATACGGAAGCAGCTTTTTAATTCCAAAATCCATTTTATGGAAATATGATCAAAACTTCTTGAAATCTACTAAATTACAAGAAACAACTTTTTAATGGAAAGTGCAGTGAAAAGATTTATCAACAAATTATTAATATTGGGCATAACTGTAAAAGATTTTAATAAATATGAAAACTAGATTAATTACAAGAAGAAATTATTCTAAACAGTTTTCTTTGCTAATATACTAGTTCAATAAGTTGACTGTATTGAAGGGGAGCAAATGACACATCTAAAGCAGGGGAAACTCTTAGGAAACTGACTTCAATACTAAAGTGTAGAAAAGAAAAAAAAGAAAACTAATGAGGACTCTATCTCAGGTATTCATTTTAAACAAATATAAAGTAAATAAGGCTCTGTTCCATTGTGTTTGGTAGTGAGTCATTTATATCCCCAGACAATGAACCTATTGCCCCTGGTGTTCTCAGCTTGTCTTTTATCGTGGATACTCACAGGAAGGCTTTTTAAGAACACAGATATATTGTTGCTTGATGGAATTAAAGAGAATGATAAAGCTCTCAAAAAGACCACGAGATACAATTCATTATATTTGTGTAAGAGAAAAACTGCGTTCATTAAATGTTGGAGCCCTGTGGATTAATAAAGAAGTTTGAAAATTAAAGAAACATTTCAGCATAAGAAATATTATTAACACAATATAAATATTTAAATTTCTACATAAAAATGTGGAAGAAGAATGACAGTGCAAGCTTTAGCAAGAACATAAAGGACTAATACAATGTGTAGTATTTTAAAGATCTATTCACTTTTCAGAATGTATGTTTCTGGGAAGTACAACATTTATTGCCCATCACTAACTGTCACTGAGAAGATGGAGGTGAACTGCCTTCTTGACCATTGCGGCCTTTTTGAGAAGATGCTCTCACAGTGCTTTTGAGTAGGTAGTTCCAGGATTCAGACCTAGTGACAAAGAAGAAAGTGTGATGTGTATCACAATCATGTGCAGCTTGGAGGCAAACCTACATGTGACGATGCTTTCACAGATCTGATGTCATTGTCCTTGTTGGTGGTTGAAGTTGTGGATTTGGATGTACAGTCCAAGATGAATAACTCCATTGAATTTAGTAGTTGCTGTTCACTGAAGGTATGGTGCACAAGTAGTAGAGGAGATGCATGTTCAGAGTAGTGGATTATACAGCATTCAAAGAGACAATTTAGATGGTGTTAGGCTTCTTAAATGTTATTGGAGGTGCATTTATGGCAGATTTAAAATGGGTTTTAATAATTTCTGTTCTCAATTCTATATTTGTGAATTTTATCTTAATGACTTATTTGTATTTACTGTCATTTTAATAATGTTTCCGGTGGGAATGAGTTCAGTGGTACGTATCTCTTGTGCACCTCCTAAGACTTCCCTTCCTGTTTCTCACACTGCTGTTACCTTGCTAATGGTAGGTGGGGGAGAAGATTGCTACTGAGCTATTTTAAAAGGCTTCCTTAGAAAATGAATTGGTTATGTAATCAATCTTAATGTATATTGTTCATTATTAATAGTATTATGCTCAACAATTGGTTTTATATTATTTTAACCATTAATGTGAGTTTTATTAATGTTTTTAACTTACTGATGTTTTGACTGCATTACCATGTGCTGGTCATGTGATCAACATAGCTTTGGTGAGATCTTACAGTGTAAATTCTGTTATTTCATATGCTTAGGAGCAAAGGGGTTAAAAAAGGAAGAAAACCCAGAAGACAATGATAGTTGTGTTATTTTGTATTCTAAAGGTACAGAATTTCCTTGTTAAATACATGATTCTAGCAAGCTAATTTTTCTATGCAGTTTTTAACTTTCCCACCAGATGCCACTATTTTCACCTTGTAAATATAGTTTAAAAAAAAGTTTGAAAACATTTTAAAATACAAAATTTTTTCCAGGGCAAATCTCAAAAGCTCTCAGATAATACCATGTACACTGAGTTGAGTATGCATTGAAAGGTTAAAATAAAATATATGTGTGTAGTTGAGGAAAAGGATGAATGGGGCTCACACTGCTGTTACATTGCTAAAGGGAGTGAATAAATGCTGGAAAACAATTCCATCATTTGTCTGTTCTTGTACACCCTATGCAAACCCATTACACACTCATCTAGGAAAGTGGGGATTATCTAATTGTCTTTCTGCCATGCCTTGAGGTTGGTGAAAGAGCAAAGGGCAGTGTTTCTTAACTTTTTTTTTCCCACTCACAGACCACTTTGAGTAATCTCTATGCCATAAGTTCTTGGTGATTAGTAAGGGATTGCTTAAGGTGGTATGTGAGTGGTAAGGAAAGGACTAGACCCAATTATTACTGAGATATTTTGCTTGAGAAAAATTGTCATTGGCCCATTTCCTATGGTGTTATGAAACTATGCACATAATGATTCAATTAGGTACAATTAAAACAGTGGTTTTCAAACTTTTTATTTCCACCACATACCACCTTAAGCAATCCCTTACTAATCACAGACCACCTGTGGCATAGGGAATACTTAAAGTAGTATGTGAGTGGAAAGAAAAAGTTTGAAAACCACTGGCTAAGGGAGTCTGGACATGATTCACTCAGTGACGAATTCATAGCCTGGCCTGGTCTTGCCCTTACAATAGAAATAATGGTATTGATGAACCAGCTGAGGACAATTGGCTCTTGGACATTGCTCTCAGGAACCCCTCCAGCAATGTCACTAGACCAAGGTGATTAGCCTCCATCAACCTCAACCATCTTTTTTTTGCGTGAGGTATGATGTCACATTCACTCAAATGTGGACAGTAATACAGTCATTATCACAACTCTGGAATTCAATTCTGAGATGCACATTTGCATCAAGAGTTTAATGAATCCTGTGCTCCTGGTGAAACCCAAATTTGATATTTATAATCAGGGCAGTGGTGAGTTGGTAACTCTGAATTGGACAAGTCCTGCTTGTTATGGACACTTTATTGAAAGGCTAAACAAATTGCATCTACTGTATTACCCTTGCCAATGCTTTCTGTAACCTCCTCAAAAATTCAATGTTTGGTTAAACAAGATTTTTCCCTTTGGAAATCCACATTTAATACACATTATTATAATTTTTGTCTCCAAATATTCTTATATTCTTTTCTTTAGTCAGGATTCCATTATTTTTCCTACCCCAGTTGTTAAGCTGACCAGTACAAATATAGCTATAAAGGTATTATGTTAGCTGTCTTCCGATACTACAATGCTTTCTATCATACTGCTTCTGACATCTGAACTTTAAATATCATCTGATATGACATCCACTGACTTGATTTCCTCTGATAAATATTAAAGCAAAAAAAATGGTCTGATATTTCTGCCATCTCACTTTCATTTCAAAATGGTGCCTTCTGGACTATAATAGCCTGATTCCTACTCCAACTTTTCACTTTTTTTATTAAATACTATTTTGTCTTATTTTCATTGATAATGTAATTTTCTGGTTCTTATTGCATTCTTCATTGTTTTATTGACACCATAGCATTTTGCTTCATATTCTACATATTATGCACTCCCTCTCTTTTATGTATGCCTTTCTTGACCCTCAATATTTTCTCAGTGTCTACATTTATCCATGGAGTCTCATAAATGTATTGCCTTTAAAGCAAAATATATTTCCCTTGCACACTGTTAAACATTTTTTCCATGGTTTTGTTCTACATTTTTGATCACTGTTAACATTGTCTATCAAGTCTTCCTGTGATAGTTCTAATATTTTTTAAATCACTCTACCTTTTATTTGTCCATATTTAAAAAATAAAATTTAACCAAAAAGAATTTTAATTAAAATATTGTATACAGTATAAAACTATATCTTCATTGTTCTGCATTGTATTAAAATATAATAGCATTAATTAGTATAAATCTAATAAACCTTGCTTATTTTCTAATTAACTATCACAGTTGCATAGAAATTGAATTATGACATTCATTATGAAATAAAAAGTAATCTCCATTGCAAGTCTTAGCTCCAGGAAGTTGCCAGATTATATACATATATATCATGGTTGTTCAATGAATTCCACTTTTGAGTGTTAAGTTCAAGTTTATTATCATTATGCAACCATTCAGAACAGCGTTTCTCTGAACCACACACTTACACGTATAATACATTTCTCAGACAGGACATTATAATCACGAACAGGCATAAAAATATAATGTAAAATAATTATATGCAAATATTAAGGGATAATTTACTCACTCATTTATAAGAGACCCAAGATTATAGAATACCATTCAAAAATCTCACAGTCAGTGGGAAGAAACTATTTTCCAGTCTGGCAGTCCTGCTTTTGATGTTCCTGTACCACCTCCGTGTTAGTAGTGGGTTAAAGATACTGTGTGGTGAATGATCAGTGTTTTCTATAATTCTTTGAGCCCTATTTAATCATTCCTGCCAGTGAATGTCATAAATTGAGGAAAGGAAGACCCCAGTGATGATCTAGGGTATTTTAATGATCCTCTATTTTGGCTTCCAGTGCGATACTTTTCTGTTACCATACCACACAATGATGCGGCCAGACAGGGCACTCTCAAACATGCTCCTGAAAAATGTTCTTGAGATGGAGGCCTATAGCCTTGCCCACCTCAACCTCTTTAGGATGTGTAGGCCCTGCTGTACCTTCCTGACTAATGAGGAGGTGTTGTGGGTCCAAGACAAGTTGTTCATTATATGCACACCAAGGAACTTTGTGCTCTCTGCTCTCTCCATGACAGAGTCAGTTTTCTTGACCCTCGGTGTTTGTATTTATCCATGGAGTCTCATAAATGTATTGTCTTTAAAGCAAAAATATGTTTCTTTTGCATACTGCTAAACATTTTTTTCCATGGTTTTGTTCTACATTTCTGCTCACTGATAACATTGTCTATCAAGTCTTCCTGTGATGATCCTAATATTTTTTGAGAAATGAAGTATTATAAATATCACTTTATCTTTTATTTGTCCATACTTAAAACATAAAATTTAACCAGAAAGAATTTAAATTTTCAGTTCGTTTGTTGGACATATAGAATATAGTCTCCATCTGCAAGCAAGAAAATGTCCAGACATTTTAAATATTGAAAGACATGGAAATAAGTAGATTCTTTGGTTGAATCTTTGGGGTAATGTAAATGGAAAGTTCATACAAGTTATAGAGCAAGATTTAGGTCGACAAGGTACTGAGATTGAAAGTTGGCATGCTCCCCTGGTTTTTCATCTTTGTACTTTTATAAAGTCGAAATCTGATAAAAGGTATCTTGATGTCTGAGAGATCCTGGAAATGGCTGGAAATCTCCTATTGCTATTTCAACTCAGTGATAATAATATATAAATTAAAGCTTAGGAAACCACAATAAAAGCTGACTATTAGTAAGTCTCTATTAGCTGGAACTAACTTGTGAACAGATTGTCATATTTTATTTAAGCTGCTTTAATTTTATTTCTCCACATATGAGGTGCTTAGAAACAAAACTGGAATGTAACACTAATTTTGATCTCTGTGTCTGAAGTTGTATGTGCATACATTGCTTGCCTAACTTGCCCAAGGTGGAGACAAGAAAGATGGTGACTGAATTCTGTGATGATATTAGACAGACATGCCCTTTCTGTCATGAGCATATGGTGCCCAATTACACCTAAATGATCTACAACCTCAGTATGTTTTGAATGGTGGGAGGAAACTGCAGCATCCGGAGGAAACCTATGCAGTCACAGGGAGAACGTACAGTCAGTGCTGGATTTGAACCCCAGTTGCTGGCGTTGTAACAGTTACACTAACCATGCCCCCCTTAGTTGAATTGCTCTTGTGAAGATACTCTGTAATGCTTGGATCAATGTCTCACTGATAATGCTTGTCAGACTGGCTGTTTTGAATGATTAGGTGTATGGAAACATGAACACTTTCTCTCAGGAGCTGGTGCAGTGCAAGTGAAATGTCACCCACTGGCTCCTTATTCTGTGTTAGAATATGACATGCCGAGGAAACGTGGCAGGAGAGATTCATGTTTCTACTCCATCTCTCTCTATTGAAGTGCGATCTTGGTCCTCCAGGTACACTTTTAATTCTGAAGCCTCAGGGACAGCAACTTGTTGGACATTGGTGCTACTACTTAAGGCAGATAACAGTGTTATAAGTCAGTTTTCAAGGCTTGTCAGGGTACTGGAGGCAAGGATGACAGTTATGCAATCTAAGAATACCTGATGAACATGTCTTAATGCCTGTATAACAAGAGTGCAGTTGGCTTGTACAATTCTTAATGAGGCTTGAATTTTGTTTGTGGTTTATCCTCCATTTGTTGAAGATATAGATTTTGTTGTAGATGTGTTTTTATTATTTGGATATCTGAATTTTAACGTAATGATTGGGGATATTTAAATGTGGTATTGGAGCTTTTATTGGATAACTATTCAAGAGTAAAAGGGAAAAATGGTGGAAGTGTACTAAAATTGAATTGTACAATGCTTAATGAGGCTTGAATTTTGTTTTAAGATGGTGGTTTATGTGACTAATATGATGATAGATGTGAAGTTAGTTGATATTTGGTGAATGTTTATCTCTATAGAGAAAGTTTTTTTTCTTTTTTTTATGCTACAATTTTTTTTAAGAATTGATTATCGTTTAAGAATTTTTGATAGATAATGTTACTAACTTTACTAATTTTTTATATTAATTAACACCGTTTGTGAAATATATGCATTTAAGTTTTATTTAAATATGTTTTTTAAGTCTGATATTTTAGTATTAATTACTTTTCTTTTTGTTAGCATTTTAATCGGTTATGTTTTTGTTGTTTTTTTGTAAGTGAGGTTTTTTTTCTCACATATATTATTAACTTTATTAATTCTTCACTCTTTATTTTGGGGGGGAAAGGGGGGTTGGACTAATTTGAGTTGGGTTATTAATGTGTAATAATTATTGGGGAGGGTATAGTTTATTTAGATTACAGATACTGTATTGTAATTTTTATTATTTTATTATTTTTTTTAATGTAATCCTATATGTTATTCATGTTATAAAGTTTTAAATAAAGTTTAAAAAAAAGAGTGCAGTTGGCTGCTTGGGAATGAAGGTTCAATCGTCCAAGAAGATGTCAGGATTTTTACTGCAGCGATTGGCTCCCAGTCTCTTGTAGTCATCTTGAACAGACTATAATATTTGGAGGCAAGAACACAACTACCCTTTTAATAGTCAGGTAGCGCAAAAGGAAAAAAAATGTGTTGGAATAGTAGGTTTACAAACCAAAGTAGAAAACCCAAGCAAAAGGAACAAGTAATGAGTCAATTTAAATTTATTGTTTTAATAGGTTTATTTTGCACTCAATATAATAAAACACCTGGTTTGTAGAATTCAAGCAACTGGCAGCCTCAAAAAAAAAACAGAGAAAATAAATTAAAAAAATTAAAATAAATAAGAATCAAATATTAGATTAAAAATACTTAAGTTTAAAATTGTAAAAATAAATGTTCTCTTTGGTGAAGATGGGAGCAAATATTCAGCCAGTGGAGTGCCTTGGTCATAGCAGGTTTTCGAATGAAGTTTGAATAGCGTTGTGTTTGAATAAAATGGTGTGGCACAGGACGAAGAGCTGGTGGATGCTGCTCTCTGTTGGGGCGACTATCTTTAAGGGTCTCCTTATCCCTGCTTAGTAAGAGTAGCTCCAATCAGAGGCTTTATCTGTAAACTTGGCTGGGGGTTAATTATCTATAATGTTATTGTTGGTCTTTTGGGTGGCTCCGTGGAGGGGGACGAACCTGCAGATATAGCGATGGTTAAATTTCAAAGAATATCACAGAAAATAAAGTCAAGTGTTTTAAGGTTTACACATTCATGTAAGTGAAATTTACAGTATAGTATTTTTGGGTTTTAAACAGTTTATTCTTAATGCAGGTGTATTAGTTAGGCATTGTCAAAGTAATTCTCCAAGCAACTGGAAAATACACTAATCCCTATAGGTGCCAGATGCCAGGGGTTTTATTATATTTTGTTCTTTCCAAGATCGATCTGTGCAACTCTTTTGGATGAAACTATTTAATTTAACTTAACTGACTGTAGATTTTGTTCATGATTTTTACCCTCAGTTCTTTATTCTTATTCAACTAAGGGTTAACAAAGATTATTATTAATAATTGTGGTCTTATGAAGATGGTTTAAAGTTTATAATTGTGGCATAATGTCAAGGAAGAACTTACAGGAATCCAAAAGTAATACAGCCATGATGAGATTGATGTTGCTAGTTGAGCCAAAAACCTCTTAAAATTGTAAGTGTGATCTCCATTACAAGATGTCACACATCAGAAGGGCTCGATGATTTACTGCTTGAGAAATGTCAGTCATTCTGAGCTTGTTTGTAGGAGATGTACTGCAGAAGGCCAAAGGCAGCCACATCTGCCTGAAGCCCAGCTCCAATGTTGTGTCTTGTTTATAGAGGCTTTGTTGAAGCACTAGGACTTGGTGTGGCTGTCAGACTGTGATCACTACGTGTGCAGTTGCAGGGGTAGAGATTAAGCTACAGTTTCAAGTAAGAACAAGGGGCTACTGAGCATACTTCTTGATCAAGTGAATGAACAACCATTTATAGCTAATGCCTGAGTACCACGGGAATATTGCCAAGGCTGGTGGACTTCCAGTTGTGAAGAAAGGTCAGCTCGGTTAGGGTTGCTTCCTTTAGAATACAAAAGGGTGAGGAATATTTTCATCAAGGTACATAAATGGCTAAAGGAAAAGGACCAATGACCTCCAGAGGGACTATTTCCAGCACATGTGAAATATTTTCACTGATGTGTGTTGTCAGGGGGGAGTTTAACAAGAACATGTTACCTATATGTTTGTTAGAAGCAAACATCCTCTAAAAGTAAGCTCCCCAGAACTGCAGGATGAAATTCAAAATCACTGTGGCTCAGTTGTGGCCAAGACCGAGAAAATTCCCAGAAAACAATATTGACTATTAGTACCAAAATTTTACAAAAGGCAGCAGCCACATTAATTTCTTGGAAGGGGGAAATATAATTAAAATTACCTAACTTTATCCTTTTGGAAAAACATTTCATGCCTACTAATAATGCTGAATAGCATATGGCTGCAGTTAGATCCACTCTCTCCACAGTCATCAACTCCGGTTCCTCAGTGAGGAATGGATTGTGACTGGGGAAACACTCCACACTCATGGTCCAGCAGTTGCTGCTTCCTTCCCTCTTATACTGAGGGTACCTGCAGGATTTGGTCTTTTCCTCCTCTGCAACCAAACTTCTTGGCCTACTGGCTGGGCCTCACTGATGGTACCATCACATACAACAATTCTCCTACTCCATCAGTTGCTGATTTGAAGTTGTGTGTTTATCCCTCTGCACCTACCTTTACCATATCAACACCTCTCTGGTTCCACCTCAAGTGTGTATGTCTGTCTGAATGTGTTTTTGTGTGTGTAGGTGTCCCTCTGTCTGTCTATGCCTGTATGTGTGTGTGTGTGTGTGTCCCCCTTTCTGTCTATGCCTGTATGTGGTTGTGTGTGTGTCCCTGTCTGTCCATGCCTTCATGTGGTTGTGTGTGTGTCCCTGTCTGTCTATGTCTGTATGTGTTTGTGTCCCTGTCTGTCTATGTCTGTGTGTGTGTGTGTGTGTGTGTGTGTGTGTGTGTGTGTGTGTGTGTGTGTGTGTGTGTGTGTGTGTGTGTGTGTGTCCCTTTCTGTCTATGCCTGTATGTGGTTGTGTGTGTGTGTCCCTGTCTGTCCATGCCTTCATGTGGTTGTGTGTGTGTCCCTGTCTGTCTATGTCTGTATGTGTTTGTGTGTGTGTCCCTGTCTGTCTATGTCTGTGTGTGGTTGTGTGTGTGTGTCCCTGTCTGTCCATGCCTTTATGTGGTTGTGTGTGTGTCCCTGTCTGTCTATGCCTGTATGTGTGTGTGTGTCCCTGTCTGTCTATGTTTGTGTGTGTGTGTGTGTGTGTGTGTGTCCTTGTCTGTCTAGGTCTGTATGTGG